>NC_090929.1:468771099-469074578 GCF_040938575.1 Ambystoma mexicanum | reverse complement strand
CTCACCTGACATGCAACACAGAGACTCAAGACTCAAATATTTTCATCTTGACAACACTATAGGTAATTAAAACCTCCTATCAATTCGACTCACCTCATGTGGCTGAGTCCGGATATGTTCTTATTCTGGTACCCCAGTTTTTTCTCACTGCGCAGTGGTTCCAGTTCAATGTTCCTGAAGGGATACATGGAACTAAACGTCATGCTCATATATCTAACTAACTCAGGACATTGTCAAGGATTTGTTAATGCTGCTGTCTCACTCCCCTGCCTCTCCCTACATAAAGTTTTGTGGAGGAAACCAATAAAAATTCCCTTCATGAACCTTTGTACAATCATGCTGGAGGTCTATTACGACCCCACTATCATATTAGGCTTTTCTGACCCTAAAAATAAAAATAATAATAATAATGGGTCGGTGTGCACAGTGACTGCCAATCAGCTTATAATGCTGATGGAAAACACACAAATGCAGCCTTAGCTGGGTTGCTGCCTTAGCTGGGTCCATGGCTGTTCAAACACCTCTATATGCGTGAAAAAGGGAAAGCAGACACATGCGCTGTGCACGCTGATTGTCAGCAGAAATGGAATTGAAAGGGTCGAGTTTACCCTCGCACTCTCTCTCTCTTCAAAACCTCAAACAAACTGTGTGAATTTAAACACTCAAACACACACGCACATTTTACTTACCCTGGGTTCCTTCTCTCTTGTCCTGCACACACACCAGATTTCGTGCTGGTTCCTGGCCGTGGCTTCCTTAAATATGCCATCAACATGGTGAAAGTACTCTTGAGCCCCAGTTCCCAGAGACTTCTGGGCCATGTAGTCCCTCTGTGTGTAAAACATGTTGTTTTTTTTTTTATTCAAATGATTTTTCAAGAACCACTCCTTCTTGTTGCCAAATCTGGGGAAACAATGCAGCGTGAAGGATGAATTATCTAACCCTATCACGTGCATGAAAACAATAAATGCTGCTAAACCCTGATTGTTTATGTTGGTGGACAGGACTGTTAAGCCCCGGCTCCCAGTGACTTTGAGCATTGTAGAGCCTTCATAGACAAAAGTTTTTTACATAAACAAACATTTTGGATTGTAATACGACCCATATGCTCCTCATTCTGGAAAGTATCACCATGGAACCAGATGACATTTTAGTAACGATGGAGTCGAATCATTGTATACGTCCATCCCTCGGATGCAGAGTTTGGAGGTGTTAAGAAAGATCCTCGATACAAGAGAAACACCATTAAATCCACCAACGGGATTGATACTTGAATGTGCGCGTTTGGCCATGTGTGAAAACTTTTTTCTTGTTAAGAAAAGTTTATACAAACAACTCAGAGGGGTAAAAATGGGTGCCACCTTTGCACCTGACGTGGCAAATTTATATATGGCTGATTTTGAACATCATTCTGTACTAGGACCCTCATGCGCTTTGAAACAACAGCCGTTTGGAGGATACTTGAGAGTGTGGAAACGGTTCATAGACGATGTGTTCTTTGTGTGGAAAGGTTCTATCGAATCTCTGGTGGCCTCCCATATGTGGGTTAATGCATGTGATCCCCACATCAAGTTCACAATGGAGTGGAACAAAGCGAGTGTAAGTTTCCTGGATCTAGTGATCCAAAAGAAAGAAGATCACTTGGAAACAACATTACACAGGAAAAGTCTCTGGGAACTGGGGCTCAAGAGTCCTTTCACCATGTTGATGGCGTATTTAGGAAGCCACGGCCAGGAACCAGCACGAAATGTGGTGTGTGTGCAGGACAAGAGAGAAGGAACCCAGGGTAAGTAAAATGTGCGTGTGTGTTTGAGTGTTTAAATTCACACAGTTTGTTTGAGGTTTTGAAGAGAGAGAGAGTACGAGGGTAAACTCGACCCTTTCAATTCCATTTCTGCTGACAATCAGCGTGCACAGCGCATGTGTCTGCTTTCCCTTTTTCACGCATATAGAGGTGTTTGAACAGCCATGGAGCCCAGCTAAGGCAGCAGCCCAGCTAAGGCAGCAGCCCAGCTAAGGCTGCAGTTGTGTGTTTTCCATCAGCATTATAAGCTGTTTGGCAGTCACTGTGCACACCGACCCATTATTATTATTATTTTTAGGGTCAGAAAAGCCTAATATGATAGTGGGGTCGTTATAGACCTCCAGCATGATTGTACAAAGGTTCATGAAGGGAATTTTTATCGGTTTCCTCCACAAAACTTTTTGTCGGGAGAGGCAGGGGAGTGAGACAGCAGCATTAACAAAACCTTGACAATGTTCTGAGTTAGTTAGATATATGAGCATGACGTTTTGTTCCACGTATCCCTACAGGAACATTGAACTGGAACCACTGCGCAGTGAGAAAAAACTGGGGTACCAGAATAAGAACATATCCGGACTCGGCCACATGAGGTGACGCGAATTGATAGGAGGTTTTGATTACCTCCAGTGTTGTCAAGATGAAAATATTTGAGTCTTGAGTCTCTGTGTTGCATGTTAGGCGAGAACAGGGATTTTTCCTCTTTGGATTTATTGACTAAAGACGCAAGACACCCCCATACCTGAATTTTTGATCAGGTAAGATAGTGTGTCCATACCATATATATAATGGAGTATTGTTTATAGGGCAGGCTTACTAAGATGCTTTGTCCTCCTCTTACGTTGCAGTATAGGCGCAGAGTTATCTAGCACCACTGCAGGATTTAGTCCATCGTTGACAAGCGTCTCCATTAATTCACGTGGAGGTGAGCGCCAATCTGTATACACATAAACTGAGATATACACACAAGATATATCTGTGTCTAAACAAATAAGAGATCGGAATTCTGGTGTTATGTATATTGTTTGTTTGTAGATTGAGGTTTGATGACATCCTCCACCTTTTGACATTTCAGAGTGGTTGCAACAGAACCATCGGTCTCCTGAAGAAGGTCGCTTATATTTGCCGGCTTTAATTAGGGGCCTATTGTGACGACCGAAACATATGTTGAGTTACAGCAAATAAGCAATATGATATTTGTTTTTGTATTAACACTTACTGTAATCACCAAGAGGTGTTGAAATGTATGTTAATATATTGGTTCTAGGTGATCTTAGTACCACAAGTGTGGTATATTGACATGTATAGTGAGATTGTGAATGAATGATGGAATGAATGGTGGTGTTTAAATGTGGATGTTGAGAAAAATAAATATTTGTGTAAATTGCTTATAAATAAATATATATTTTTTTGACAAGACTTGGTATTGTTTAAATGTGTACAGATGTTCTGATCTCATTTCGCCCAGGTTCATTTTTGAGTGCTTACGTAGCCTTGCCTTTGTGCTCCTGAACTCCATCTAATCTGAATCCCTTCTGAACGCTCAGCTGCTTTCCTGCCTCTCTCCTCCTAGTGCTCAGCTGTCCTCCTGTTTTCCTCTTCTTGAGCGTTCGCACCTACCTTCTGCCACGCCCCTTGCGCTTTCTACAACATTACCATCATATCTTCTGTGATCCGCTTTGCAGTTGTTCTTCTTCAGTCTTCTGCTCTTCCTTCTTTCAGTTGCTGATTTACCTACTGCATTCTCTCTTCTTCACCTTTAGAAATACAGTTGCAACACTGATCTTACTTATCGTCACTACGGATTTCCTGGAGTGAGGCGGGGGAGGGTTTTTCACTGAAAGGGTTCCCTCCCATCTTTCTTGAACTGTCTTCTGGGTAGTTGCATCGGGGGTCTGGGAACCTATTCATCCACAGGCTGGCCTCCCACAGATACAGGACCTATCTCTACAAGGTAAAAGTCCTGGCAGAAACAGAAAACAGGAACACCTAGAAAGAATCAGCTCCTGATAAAGAAGATCGCCCAGCGCTTCAGGTAGGATTCCTAACACCACTCTCCACCATCTCCCCAGATTCTGCTTCTTCACCCACTCTTCTGGTTCCTTCAAACAAAACAGTTCAGCTTCTACAGCCCACAGTGCCAGATAGTGTGCTCCTCCTCCCTCTGGGTCAAAGGGCTGTGCCTGGATTATATTTGGCCTATCGGCCATTGAGGATCTGACTCTTTCCCTTCTGACAATTCCAAGTGTTGCCTGGGCTGTACTAACCTCTGTGACATTCCCAACATTTGTTTTGCTGAGACACAACAGGGTTAGCTTAGGAGGCACTCTGATTTCGAAAGCATAAAGGACATTGGTAATAGCATAACCCAGGTGGGTGAATCATTCACAGGGGGACATGTCACTGAATGGTTCCTTCCTGCATTAGGATCTCAGCATTGGGGAAGTCATGATCTCGAAACATTGTATTATGGTCCCATGGAGTTCAACATGGGTCTAGCAAGCTCTTGGAGAAATGTTCTTTGATGCATAAAGCGATGTAACATCATCTCAACACCTGCTGCATTTGGCAACAACAGAGAAACCTTTACCCTTACAGGGAAAGACCAGGCTCTGTCATGTGGCGAGGGGGTGGGGGGCTCTCCAGGTTACTCTGCAAGGTCACCTAATGGGTCTGGGAAAGGACAGGATTGGAAGGGCTGTTTTGCACTAGTTGGTCAGGGAACACGTGTGTCAATTCAGTCCTGCGAGGTCTGGCCTCCCAGGACTGGATGAGGGGCAGCACTTTGTTCCCTCCCACGTGGTGTGGGTGGTGGTGGCGACCATGGTCAGGTGGCTCAGGGATCCTCCTATACTGCCTCTGGGTCCTACAGCCACAGGTTTAGGGTGGCACACAGTCTCCTGGAGCTCCATATTGTCTGTTCCCAGACTCAGGCAGGGGACTTCATCACATCCCATAGTGCTAGGATGCATTGTCTGGGGACTGAGGAATGTAAGTTGGTTGTCGAGGTGTAGTATTCTGTTATTTGCAGTCTCGTGAGTGAAGCATTACAAAACTGTGTGAGTGGCTTAGTTGATTTGTGTGTGCTGAAGATTTAGTGGTTAGGAGCTAGGGATAGTAGAGGCTGAAGTGAGACATAAGACTGAATGTGGATTATTTGCCACTATTCTTTACTTTAATAAATATATATAGCGCAACAATGGACCTGGAGACATGAGGGCGCTAACAACAAAAAAACGAAGGGACATCAAAGCTAGTGACAGAGAGTGCCGTGGGGGAGTCAGCGAGATTAACCAGAGGGAAATTTAAGCAAACAGCCAGGTTTTCAATTTTTTCTTAAATGGCCCAAGCTTAGTCTGAAGCCTAAGATCAAGTGGAAGATCATTCCATGCCATTGGGGCGTCCACTGAAAAAGCCCACCTTTCGGTTATCTTGGATCTACATCTTGGGATCACTAGTAACATGAGGTTGTTAGATCGAAGGCTCTATGAGCGGCCTTATTCACAATAAATTCCTTCAGATAACTTGGCATGCTGCCCAATGTACACTTGAATGTGATCATAAGGAGGCGGAAACTAATTTGCGCCTCCACTGGCAGCCAATGCAAGGCTCTTCTAGCCTCCGACACATGATCGCGTCTAGAAAGGCCCATTACAACCCTCACGGCTCCATTTTGTATCACTTGGAGTCTGTTGGTTTCAATTTTGCTGATACCTATAAATAGACTACAACAATAATCCAAGTTGGAGCCCTCAATGGCGCTGGCTACATTCTCGGCATTGGCCTGGTTTATGAGGGGTTGCAGGTGGGAAAATAATTTGAGGTAGTATGCCGCTGCTGAGATGAAGCTCCCCGCCGTGGGCCTTCATGGCGAGATGCTGGTCGAAGGTAACCCCCAAAAACTTGACTTTCTTGAGTGGGGTAATCTTCACATCACCTGATTGGAAACCCTCATAGGCAGGGGCCAGCTTGGAAAGGGTGGCCTGCGTGCCGACAATCAGGAGTTCGGTCTTAGATCTATTGAGATTGAGACCATTCAAAACTATCCAGTTTTCGATACTGGCATACGCTTTGTTCATATTAGCTTCGTCTAGGTTGTGGGCGCTCGATAGAGGAATGATGCACTGCATGTCGTCTGCGAAATTGGTGAACAAAATCCCTTCCTGCTCCAACAATGCAAAGGACGGGCCATGAAAATGTTGTATAAGCATGGGGAGAGACTCGCCCCCTGTGGGTGCCAAATTCTATTGGAACAGCGACTACCTCAGCTGTCTCGGAGCATACTGTACTTTCTCTTTTATTGGGAAAGGATGCAACCCAGCAAGACACAGCTGGAGATACATTTGCCACTTCTTCAAGCCTGGAGACCATCAAAGGACGGAAGCGGCTGAGAGATCGAGGAGCATGAGCATGGAAGACGGTCCTTTATCCATGCGTGCTAGAAGCCTGGATTTAAGTTCCAGTAATGCCGTCCCTGTGCTGTAGCCGGCTCTGAATCCTGATGGTCAGCAGTTCAGGACAGGAACATTGTTGAGATGTTGTGCCACTTATCTGTATGCTGCCCGGTCCAAAATATTGAGTAAGAATGCAGTGTTTGTGATAGGCCTAAAGTGTAAGGGATCTCCCATGGGAAGACCCATTTTTTTCAATATAGGGGTCACCCATGAGTGTTTGAGATCTTCTGGCACAAAACCCTCTATGAGCGAGGTGTTCACAAATTTGCCCAAAGCGATGCACGGGAAGGTCCTAGCATCGAGGACCGTACAGTTTTGCTCTGTGCCAAGCCTGAAGGCTCTGCCAATGCCAATGGCGTCGAAATTGGTTTTGCTCTGGGGCCAGAATCACTGGGCGTCACTTGAGCTACCAAGGCCTGCTGTATCGGGGGCTTGCCCCCACCTACAGCTTCCTTTGTGAACATCTCTAGCATTTGGGACTTGACTTCCTCCCACTGGGCTCTGGACATTGGTCCTGCCGATGACTTACCAAGTTCAGAGGAAGAGTTCGATTTGCACCAATGTCGGTGGCGTCCCTTCTTCTTGTGAGTGGAAGATGATGGTGAGTGACTCTGGGAATGGGACTTAATGCTTGTGTACAGATGGGATGGGAGAGTTGTCTGTGAAAGAAGCCGCTCTTTCTGTTGATGTTGCCTGTAAGTATATTGGGGAGGTCATATGGTTGTTTCTAACCTTGGTTTTCGGGCCCCCCATGTTGTTTGCAACTATATGAAGAGTGTGCAGACTTCCCATGAGAGTCTTGTTATTCACTGCTTCAGAGTTCTTAGAGACATGGGAGAGGTTCTTGGAGCCACTTGCTGATGAAGGGTGTCCAATGGCTTCAGGATGACTGGGCCCATCCCTGCCAATCAACCCGGACAGAAGGACAGTGAACTGAGTATCTTCCCCATTCTGTCCTCATGCCCATCATCCACTGGCCTGCGGATGTACCCGGCCTCCAAGTTCACAGTCCAGGTAGTCCGCAGAGCCAGGCAGGGGACTTCATCACACATCCTATATAATGATCTATCAAGTGCCAGACCACAAAAGGAATTTAGATCAACAACATAGTTGATAAACAGAAAATCAGATACAAGTTGAGCTATCCATTCCATATAGTCTGCGGCAGTACAAACCAATGATCTTGCACTGAAAAAGAACAAAGGTGCATGTGAAGAAGGAAAAGCAGACACAAATGGGAAGGACCAGGAGGAGAGAGTAGGGGACAGTTGACTGAAACAGCAAAGTTGGAGAAATTAATGAGGACTATCACATAGAACAAGAGTCTAGAATATTAAATGCTTGAGAAAGTTCAGCATTTCTTTTTGTGTAGAAGGTTAAATTACAGATTTGAGAGGGTACAGTAGTTAATGGATCCACACTGTTGGCAGCCACTGTAAACCTGCAGGTGGCGAGGTTGTCTGGGCAAAAGCCTGTGCCATACTAGGACCCAGAGGCATCTTTCCATCATTCCTGCCAGTGTGCAGCTGCATAGCCGCAGCCCCACCTTTTACGCCATCTGGGAAAATCAGCATGCGAAAGAGGCAGTCTATGTGGTCTTCTGTGGTGCAGTAATACATGGAGGGAGCTTTCCAACCTTTCTGATGGTGTGCATTTGCATTGCCACACCCCTGCTTCCAAAAACACCATCACAGTGACGTGGGCAATGCGGCTGGCGAAGAAGCAGCCCAAGAAGCAAGGGAAATCTTTTCACCCTTGTACTGTGTTGCTGGCACGAGCCGAGCAGCAGGTTAGAAATGGAAGTGACACGAATAGCAGAAATTGTAAAGGTCAGGTGTATGTGCAGTTCTTGTTGCAGCTGATTTGTCTTTTTACTGCTCTGAACCCTGGCAGTGTGTTTATTCTACAGTTTTTATTCTACATTGCACTCATGGCTCTGACTTCAGTGTTGCTTTACCATGATGGATATGTGCCAGCCCTCCCCTTGGTGGCATGACATTAGATTTTGTTGCTATGTTCATAGCAAGCGAGCCAGTCAATTCTGAGAACAGTATGGATGGGATCCTTTACAAATGGATGGTTTTGTAGCGATGGTGCTGTGAACTCTGCCTATGGACTTTTCCTGTGTCTGCATCCCCGCTTATTGTTATCTGCACGGAATTGCGCCATCACTCCTTTTATGTATGGCTGATGGCGCGCGTTGCCTATTTATTGCCCGCAAGCTTCATTTCTAATTTCTCATATCTTGCAGGATCTTCATTTTTCAGTGTATTGGACCATCAGTACATTAAACATTTTCTATGGTTGTCTTTCAGTCCTTCTTTTACTTTTTCTATTTTGACCCAGTCCAAGAGGGGTTCATTAACTATGGCAAACACTGATGTCACCACATCAAAACACACATGCCAAATTTGATGACTTTACACCAAGAATTTTGTATTTTTATTTCTATAGTGCCAGATGCATCTTGAAACTGTTCACTTTGATTTTCAATGGACATCTAGCCCTTATCGGGAACTGTTGCACGCTGCAAAAATTATTTACAAAATGAGATCAGCCAGACTTAAGATATTCTCTTTTTAAAACCCCCAAAATATATCTATAATTCTGAACTGTGCACTAGGTTCAGAGTGTGAACAACTAGGTGCGCATGCAGATTATGCATGCACATCAACACAGACAAGGGCATACATGGTTTCCAAGACTATGCTTGAAGCAGTAGGGTGAAAATATGAATAAAATCAATACGCACAGGCCATACGCTTGGATTTACTATGCAGACACATCCCGACACACATTAATATCCTATGCACACCACAAGCAGACACAACATATACATCACAATCATTACAGCTTGCTTATTTCCCTTAGGCACCCTTGAGCTGTATCCATCCTATACATTTAGAGAATTTGAACACCAACTAAATGCTATGGTGCACCAGACCTCATGTTTGTGTTGACCGGTTTGCTTTTATCAAATCCCAATCCACCCAAAATACAAAACAACCACACACATGGAAAGAGCCTGATTGGCACAATACACTCAGAACATTCAATTGCAAAAACTATAAGCACATACACAATCCACATAGAAAATTGCAATCAGCACATACATACATTATGCTTGGAACATGAATAACCATAGTACACATATACAATATACACAGACAATATGCTCAGAACATGCAAAGGCAAAAATAACATGTAATAGGCACGTAAATAATATGCATAGAATATGAGTAAGGACTATATGATATGCACACAAACACCCCCCCCACACACACACACACACGAAAAAATCAGTGGAATACAATTTTTATTTAACAAGAGTTAATCTTGCTACCTTTAAAAAAGATGAAGTTTGCAAAGGTTGGGAAAGCAAATGTTAAGGTACAAATACTGAGCCAAATGCAAACTCACTGTATAACGCTGCAAATTAAATCATAATGCACACTGCACCACAACTTCACACGACTCCCTTAACTATATATCGATAGCTTTGATGTAAGCTATGGGACGATTTAAAGTGAGTGTTGTGAAGTTTGGTGTAGTGTGAAGAGCTCACACTCGTCAGCGCATCCTACCTGACCGTTCCTAAATTGTCTATTGTATCATGGATGAAAAGAGTTGTTCATGTATGTACATGGTCATCCTTGTTCTATATTTGATGTTTGTCAATGGTCAGTTCATGAATCAAGGGCATTGTGTCCATAGTCACTGTTTATCTAACAGGGAATATACCTGGATAGGCAACCTTCGGTTGTCCATGCCTGCTGATGAAGCTGCCACTACTTTATCATCTTCTCTTATTTCTTCACTGGGTGATCTTCATCCAACTTCTGCTTTTTATCCTACCTGTAAACCTCCTCAACCATAGCTTTCTCCACATCTTTGTGGCATGCGACCTGCACTTCGTCGTCTTGGGCGTTGTTGGCACAAGTCGAGGTCTGAAGGTAATTATTGGTCTTACTCTTCTTACAATGTGCTCTATGATGGTCTCTTGCTCTCCGCTAAATGTTCCCACTATTCTGATCTTTTACATTCTCAGTCAACTCACCCCAAACGTTTATTTCAAACTCTTTTGTTTCTCCTTTCTCCTACCACTCCTGATCATTCTACTAGTTTGACTCTGTCTGCTCTGATCTTGATGTTTTATTTTCCTCAATGGTAGCCTCTCTTCAGGCTACCATTGAGTTCTCTATATCTACTTTCAGTACTATTGCTTCATCCTGACCTCCTAATACCACTATCTCCTGCTTTTCTCTTATTTCAAACGAGGAGATTTCTCTTGTCTTAAACCAAGCTCATCCTACTGCATCTCCATGCGAGCCTATTCCATCAGATCTTATTCCAAAAATCCACCCTTCTCTTGTCTCTTACCTAACTTCCTTTTTCAATACTTGTCTTCGGACGTCTGTTTTTCCTGCTGCCTTTAAACATGCCTCTATTCTTCCTAATCTAAAAAAACCTTCTGCTGACGCTCCCTGTCTTCTAACTTCCGTCCTATTTCTCTATTGCCGTATCTGTCTAAAATTCTTGAACGTCTTGTCTATTCTCATGTTTTTACCTTTGTTTCTGATAATTCTATTCTTCCTCACTTCCTCTGCCTTTCCACTCCATAGAAACAGCTCTTTCTATCATTAACTAATTACTTTCTGCGTGATACTCTAAACAGTCATCTTTGCTTATCCTTTTTGACTTATCTGCTGCGGTCGATACTGTTGATCACTCATGGTTACTTTCATCCCTTTCCTCTTTTGGGTTCCCGCGATATGTCCTGTTTTGGTTTCGATCTTACTTATCCCAAAGGACCTTCACGGTCTCCTGAGCCGGGATGACATCTGACATTTTTTCACTTGTTTATGGTGTTTCACAGGGTTCGGTTTTCGGTCCTTTCTTTTTTCCTTCTATACTTCCCCTCTGGCTGAAGTCATTTCATCTCTGGGTCTTTCTCACCAAATTTATGCAGACAATACTCAACTTTTCTTATCCTTTACTTCCTTTACTCCTGAAACTCACAATAAACTTTCTTCATATCTAAAAGCTATTAATTCCTGGATGACGGAACACTTTTTGGTATTAAACACTACCAAAACTGGGGTACTCTTTTCCCACTCTAATACTATTCCACCCCCTTGTTTTCCTTCTTTCATTTTGATTCCTCCCTCTCACCTTCCTATCTCCCCTACAGCTCGTAACCTGAGATTATACTTTGATTCTGACCTATAATTTAAGCATCACATTCCTTTATCTTCTCAACCCTATCATTATCATTTGTATAACATCCGTAAGGCTTGTCCTTTTCTAACATTTGACGTTACCAAACTTTTGATCTCTTCACAGATTTGTTTCCCTCTTTTTTGTTGCTCTGTTTCCTTATTTGGTCATCCTGTATCTCATCTTGCGCCATTGAAATAAATGTTCAATGCTTCTGTTCGTCTTCACTAATTTCTTCCTCCTCGGGACGCCATTATTTCTTCACTTTCTACTCTCGTTTGAGTCTCTTTTCACTCAAGTTTAAAATTCAATTTTTTGTGCCTACTCTTCAAATCTCTTTATGGTCTTGCTCCGATTCATCTTTCTTCTTTGGTATCTTTCTACACTCCGACCCGCTCTCTTCGCTCCCAGTCTCAATTTCTTCTTGCAGTACCACGTCCTCTCAGTGCTAAATCCCACTTTCTTTCCTTTTCATTACTCACACCTTCTCATTGGAATTCTCTCCCACTTTGTCTTCGTGCCATTTCTCTATACTCTTTATTCCATTCCTCACTAAGAGCCCACCTTCCTGAAATTGATTTGCAAGGTTCAGTGCTTTCACTGTTACATGCATCTTCATTTTATTGTACTGTTTTTATCACCTATGTACAGCAGCTAGAGTTGTCCAGTGTTATACATGGTCAGCCTTGTTTATACTATAATTTGACCATGGCTTGTCCATAATACATGGCAATGCAATTTTACTCATCTTTTTTATTTTCTGGCTAATTATTAAGACGATGAGTGTTAATGTTAGAAAGGAAAATGTTTATTTCTGTAAACAATTAGTTACTGTTCTTTGGCACCCCCTCAAAGGAACCCTAACTGTGAAACGCCATCCTTACATTGTTCAAATTAATTTCAGCACAGCCCCAATGATTCCACTTTTCCTTCATCTCCTAAACATCTAGGTAATATCAAAGATAGCACAGAAAACACTGAGTTTCAAGGACGGTTCAAGGGTTTTTATTTGAAACATTCTGTGCCCTAGGTAATCCATCTCTCGACTCGTACACCCTCCTCCCTAGCCCAGTTTTTCTTATCCCTGAGCGAGTGGTACTGATTTTTACATTCTCTGTATGTTAAATTCTAATACTCAGCTGTGTTAGTGATCTAAAGACTTTTGGCCTTATCTCTCTAAAGTTCCTTCAGAGACTTCTTGACTCTCCCTACACTAGCCCCTGGTTAGTGTTATAAAGGGGTTGGAAGAGTACCTTGCACTTACTTTGTTCGAGTCACCTAACTCAGTCATCCTCACTATTGCCTTATGCTTTCTTCTCTACCTACCTCCTCTCCCGTAACTCCTCCCAACAAATCCTCTGTCCCTCTGATGCAGAATCCTCCTGTCTGCTGCTTTCACCCTTAAATGTTAACTCCTCTCCTCTTCCTACAATGCTACTCCTCCCACTCTGCAATTCCTCTTCCTCTCATTTCCACACTCCTCCTCACACTACTTCCACTACTACACTGCTCCTCCCATGACTACCTGTACATCTACTACATTCCCTTTCCCACTTCTATACTCCTCCCACTACTACATTCCTTATCCCACTACTATGCCTCCTCCCACTAATATTCCTCCTCCCACACCACTACTGTCACACACCATAGACAGCCTTCCCACATTAACACCTTACACTTCTTTCTTTACACACAAGTCTAACAAACATGCACCCTTAAACTACAAAACCACTAACCCTCCTAAGCTAAAGACTTATCTGCTCCAAAACTCTCCTCAGAACTCACCAGTCCTACTTTCTCCCACTGGTGTCTTGGTTGCCGACTACATCCTCCTTTGACCTCGCCGCTACACCCACACTTCCTGCTTCCTGTCCTAAACCTATACACCCCTCCCCTCAGGATAGTTGGTCAGCTGTTCCTAACTAATATCCTGTCTTCATCTCCCTACCCGGTCGTCTATGTGAGCAAAATTGCTTAAAAGCAGGTCTTAGGCCAACCTACTTTCTCTATGTGGGCTTGCCACCCAGGAAATCTGGCGGTGAAGAAAGTTCAATGTGAAAGTTTGTTCTCAGGTTTGTATTGGCAGGGGCCACTAGCATAAGACAATGGAGCCCTCCCCTTGAAAGTCCATGGCGGTCTAGTGGGTAGCTTTGTGATGCAGCGTGCTGTACCAATCCGGTTTGTTGGGTGGCTGCTCTGTGCTGTGGCTGGAGTGAGCGCTTCTTTCTTGGCAACTGTTCCGCCACAGTGATTGGGTCGCTGCAGCGCTGGAGCTATGTTCAGGCACAAAACTGTTTTTCTCCCTTCCATCTTTTCTCTCTCTCGTGGGCCAGTATCTGAAAATGCAAATGGATATAGGCAATCATATGCCCACAGAGTCAAGGCTGGAAACAGGACCCTGCACATATGCATATGTGCGCATACCCGATGGGGAAAAGGAATTTGCAACCTCTCTACTGTCACTGTCCACCACAAGGATAGTACTGGCTCTAGAATTAATCCTGGTAGGCCTCCCACCTCCAGTTGAGAAGTGTTCCTGTCCACCCCCTTTGAAAAGGCCCCTTTTATTGGCCTTCTCACAGTGGTCTAAATTACTTTACTAGTTGAATCCATGTCAGATTTGAGCAGGTGGAATCTCAAAAGATTGTAATTATGAGGTTGGCCCCTGATTTGGTGAGGTATCAGAGAACCAAACCAACTACTTAAGTTTTCTTCCTCTTCGCCACAAAAGGAGATATGTACATTGTAATGACCCACTTCAATTACTCACCCCAAAGAAGGTCCCATAATGGTTCTAGGGAACTGAAACATGTTGGAAAAACCAAAAACAAATACAGGCTTTTTTCATATATACTAACCAAATCACTGCACAATTCTGTATATATGTGTTATTTAATCTTTTGTTACACTTCAGTCTTGTGTCACAGGTCCGATGTGGCTCCTCACAAACTCTGGTTCATGTTTATGTTTTGACTTCAACTTTTGTAAAGTAATTGACATGTGCAACCAAATAACATGAATATTATGGGTCACTGTAGATTTTGAATATGGATGAAAGAAAATCAAGGAGATGATAAATAACTGAAACTCCATGAGTACGCAATGATATAATAGTTGGCGACAAAGTATCTATAAATTGTATACATTGACAAAGGAGGTTTTTGTTAAGTAATGTAATAGAGGACACTGTCCACCCCCTTGTCTAAACACTACATTTCCCCTTTTTTGCCCAATAGTTGGCTGCATGCCATGCAGCCCTGCTGGTGAACCCCATAATACAGGCTGTTACAGGTCCATGGCATGAAGGTCTGTTGGATTCCTCCTCTGCCATTGTTCATGCTATGAACCCTGCTGGATCTTCAATACTTCAGTCTGAAAATGACCACATGTGACATGTTCAACCAGCTGCTTACACTACTCCATCATGTTCTATGCAACACTGCTGTACTCTTAACTACACCATACATCCTGCTGGACTTTCCTATTCCCAACTCCCCCTTGTCTGGCCTCTGATACCTTGCTTTAGGCAAACCCCTATGGATCCCCCAGTTCCTGGCTGCCCCATGATCATGCTATTCGGCCCTGCTGTATCGGTGCCCCAGGCCCATGAAATGCAGTCATGCTGGACCACACACCCAAGGTTACTCCATGCCAAGAGTCTCTGTAGATCTACCTAGAACCCAATCTCCTTCAAACCCACACCATGCAGGTATTGTTCGACAACCATTCACCAAACTGCCCCTGCTATAGAGCCCTGTCAAAGCGTGGCACCACAAGCTGCAGGTTCCCATTTCCCTTGGTCCATGCTCTTCCATGCCAGTGTCATGTGCTCAACTTTAATCCTGAAACAGCCTCTCCAATGCTTATGCCAGTTGTTCACCACTGCACTGACTGCGCAAGTGGTCTACCTTGGCAATATCCATGCCACCATTAAACCTTAACATTATTTAAGCCTTACATTGACCTTTGTATTATCCAAGATGTACACTTTCCCATTCCATATAAGTGCAAATTCCTCTCCTTTGTACTAAGTTTCATGCACTCGCCTTTCAACTAGCTATACGCTAACATTGATACTATCCATGTCATATGTTAATCTGCAGCAATTGTGCTGTGCACCCACCACTGTAATATCCGTGACATACCTTTACCTTTACACTATCTAGCTCATATTATTATTATTATTATAATAATTATTATTGTTGTTTTTAGGATAATACACTATGCCTGCACACCTGTGCACTATGTGTGGTGTTTAAGCATTTGCTCTCTATGCTGTACCACATGTTTCTTCGCAATATGTGTGCCATGGGCTAACATTTTCACTTTCCATACTCAGTACATTCCTTTACATTACACTTGCTGTGCTCTCACTGTTTTGTTATCCATACCGCATGCTCATATTCGTGTAATGAATGTGCACTTGACACTGACCTTTGCACTATTCGAGCCTGGGTTGCTCTATAGGGCCCTCTTTTGTAAATGATGTCTTCTTCCAGGCTTTGCAGCTGAGTACAGAGGGTGGTCACTGCATTCTTGTTTTTCAACAGGAAGATTCCTCTGCCTTGGTTCATTCCAGTGGGTTTACAAATCCAGAGCTGACCATCTACTTCCAGGGAAATGGTGGGAATGGGTCAGGGCACATGCAAGCCAAGAAAAAACGGGTTAGTGCTCAGAAACTTAGCACACATGGGTGACTGCAGACAGACACAACATACATGGGTACGGTTCACAGAAAGTTAACATATGTGGGTAGGTTCCACACAAACATAGTAGCATACACTGGTGAGTGCACATAAATGAGTATATTTGGGTAGTAAACACAAATGCATCTTACAAAGTACATACAAACAATATAGATAACATTTGCACACAAATGCACACAAAGACATGCATGCACAAGAAATGGCAAAAACAAGTGAGCAAATAGCACAAGTACACACAAACACGCATAGCCAATTGTATTCAAGACTTAACTCAATGATATTCCACTAGAAATTCCAACAGCTGTGAAGTGCATGCATTGTTTTATGTGATTTCGTTTTGATGTGAGTACTGCATGCGTCCAACTTGCTGCTGCAGTTCAGAGGATTCCATGTCATTTCATCACGGGATGTTTTTTCGCAGGGTTTTTAACGTGGATTTTTTACGAAAAAAACTCCGCAAATTTTTCATTTTTGTATTTTTGGGGGGTCCCCCACCCCCCAATCTCCCATTCCCCTTTAATTTTTATATATCCCCGAACACCCAAATCCAATATATATATTTTTCCAACCCCCCCCCCAAAAAAATGCTATGAGTTTTTTTGGCAGATAAATCGCAGTAAAAAACCACGCGAAAAAACATCCCGTGATGAAAGGACGTAGTACCGTTCAGCGATGTACAAATATCTATTGTACTGAGAGGGTAACTATGCTTGTGTCATACCACCTGCATTATCCTATCAATGGTGATTACAAAAGATCCCAACGCAACATGAATTTGTTTTTATTGAGAAACCAGGTAACAGTATTAGGCCGTCATGGTCATATGTTAAAGAAATCGAACCCTCAGACCAATATGATGTTTTTATGCTATGGGGCTTGGGTCTCAGCACACTTTTTTTTAGATTAAAACGATTCCAAAATTAAACCATGAAAGTCAACGATAGAAACTCCACGTGGAAATCCTGGACCTACCACATGGAAATGTTTAGATGAAATGTCTACCTATTTATTTATTTATTTATTTATTCGCATTTGTTAAGCGCACAGAATCAGCCCTGAGGCATCGTGGCGCTGGTTACAGAATAGCGCTGGTTACAGGGAAAGCGCGTCTTAGTTACAGCATACAGAGGCATACATGCATACAGTTTGGGCAGTAGCAATAGTTAGCAGTGTGTGCCTGAATGGCAGTAGGTAGAGGAATTTTAGTTAAAGAGAGAGGTTTTGAGTTTTTTTCTAAACGCTGTGAGGGAGCCTTCTGCTCTTAGAGCGTGGGGGAGATTATTCCAAAGTTTTGGTGCTATGTAGGGGAAACCCAGCCCCCCGGCTGTAATCTTGTGGATGCGTGGTACAGTGAGTTGGTTAGTGTAGCAGAGTCTGGTAGGTCTGGATGAGGTCTGTCTGAGAATGGTGTCTGAGAGATATGATGGTGCAGTGTGGTGGATACATTTGTGGGTAGTAGTCAGTACCTTGAAGGTGATGCGTTCTTTGACAGGGAGCCAGTGAACTGATTGCCTTGCCAGTGAGATGTGGTCCCTTTTGGAGATGTTTAATGCTGCTCTTAGAGCGTTATTTTGGGTGACCTGGAGTTTGTTTAGGTTTTTTTCAGAGGTGCCGGCTAGAAGTGCATTGCAATAGTCAAGTTTAGCGCCTATGGTAGCTCTTGCTATTGAAAGGCAGTTTTCTTTGGAAAGGAATGGTTTAATGGCGTTGATGAGTTTAGTGCTTAGTGCAGATGCGGAGACAATGGCACTAACTTGTTTGTCCATGGACAGGGTTGCATCAATGTAGACCCCTAGCGTTTTCACAGAGGATAGGACTGGGATAGTGCAGTTGTCGATGTTGAAATTGGCATAGCAGCTGTCTAGCCTGGCCAGTGTGGATTTTTGGCCGAGGATAAGGATTTCAGTCTTATCCCCGTTAAGACATAGGCCGTTAGTGGCCATCCAGGCTTGAATGGTGGCATATATGAGTTTTAGAGCTAGGGCGTCTTTGTGGTATGAGCCTGATAGAGGGAGGAGCACTTGGGTGTCGTCGGCGTAGTTGGTGTAGGCAATCCCAAGTGCATCAAGTTTCTCGAATAGGGGCTTAGTGAATAGATTGTAAAGCGTAGGTGCTGTACAGGAGCCTTGAGGGACACCGCAGTGTATTATGGATGGTGTTGCGCTCGAAATGTTTGAAAAGACTTTCATGGCCCTCCCTTCAAGAAATGAGGTTATCCAGGAGGTGGCTTGGTCAGAGAAATGTGCGGAGTGGGAGAGGTGTGAGGTGAGGGTCTTGTGGTCCACTAGGTCGAATGCCGCAGAGAGGTCGAGGAGAAGTAAAAGGGCGGGTTTACCTTTGTCCAATATCTTGGTTATTTGGTTTTTTAGGTCCAGCAAAGCAGTCTCTGTTCCATGACCTTTGCGGAAGCCTGACTGTCTGGTGCCTAGGATGGAGTTAGATTCGAGGTATAGTTGGATTTGGCTGTGTGCCACTTTATCTAGAATCTTGAGAAGGAAGGGGACAGTTGTTATAGGTCTGTAATTGTTAGGCATCGTGGGGTCGAGAGTGGGCTTTTTTAGAAGTGGGCGCACCCAGGCTTCTTTAAGACTGTCTGGGACAGAGCAGGACTTGAATGAGGCATTAATGAATGCGGTAATGATTGGGGCAAGTGGTTCAGCGCAGTCCTTGATTAATTTAGGGGGGCATGTATCGGCTTTGCAAGTCGATGGTTTCAGATGTTTCAGTATGTCCAGGACTTCTAGTTCTGAAACTTCTTTAAAGGCAAATTTGGGAATGTTAGTGGTTTTGCTATGGGATTGGGAATCTAAGTGTCGACTCTGTTTTGGCAAGGTATTGTAGTGGTCGCGGATTTTGTTTTGTAAGAGGTCTATTTTGTTGAGCATGGCGGCTTGGATACTGTTGCACCAGCCTTCATCCTTGATGATCTCGTCAGAGGAAGTGGGAGGCACTGTGAGCTCTTTAAAGATAGAGAAGAGTTCTCTTGAGTGGCACTTTGAGTCTAGTATTCGACGGTTGTATGATTCAGATTTGGCATTGAAGATGGCGGTTTTGTATTTTTTTGCAGTGACTTTGAATAAGTCTTTGGTGATGTCGCATGGGTTGGCCTGCCAGTTTTTAAGTGCTTGGCGCTTTTTGTCACGCAGAGCTTGGAGGTCCTCTGTGAACCATGCGTTTGAGTGGAAGGATTTTTTTTCTTTTTTCTCTTCTAGAGGAGCGATGGAGTTTATAGCATTGGTGAGCGTATCCTTGAGTATGTCTGCTAGGATGTTAGGATCTTGAGGGAAAGGAGGGGCGAGGCATGGGGTGTTGAGAAGGGGGAGTAGATTGTCTGCAGTTAACTTTTTGGAGCTTCTGGCTAGGGTGGCGGATTTATGTACTGGTGTTTTTCTGGTAGGTAACGTAGGGATAGAGAATTGTATGCAGCTGTGATCTGTCCAAGGGAGGAATGTGTTGGATGTGATAGAGGAGTTACAGTTATGGTCGGCCAGCCAGTCAAGAGTTCTGCCTTTGGAGTGGGTGGGTGACAGGATTTTTTGTGTGAAGTCTAGGTTGGAGAGGTCCTTGAGGAAGGAGGTTGCTGTTTTGTCCTTTGGGTCATTATAGCCTAGGTTAAGATCACCTAGGAGTAAGGTTTTGGTGGATTTTTTTAGGTTTTCGCTGAGAATATGCGTGATTTGCCCTTGAAAATCGGTTGGGAGTCCTGGAGGCCGGTAGATGACGTGAATGTTAATGGTGTTGTTGTGAGAGAGGGATAGTTTGGCCGATAGTATGTCTGCATTCCCTTCCCATGTGTGGGGTGTGGGCCTGATATGGTGGATGTCTTTATAGATTATGGCAACCCCTCCCCCTGATTTTGTAGGTCTGTCTTGTCTAAGGATGGAGTAGCCTACTGGTACAGCTAGGGTAATGGCGGGGCCTGAGGCTTCATGCAGCCAAGTCTCTGTGATGGCTAGCAGATCTAGGTCGAAGCTGGAGATGAGCTCGTTGATTTCTAAGGCATGGGCAGTGAGCGATCGAGTGTTAAGTAATGCGCATTTGAGTGTAGGTGCTACCTGACTTCTGTTGGGAGGCCGCTGTTTCGTTTGTTTTTTCAGCTTGAAGTTGGGTGGGGTGGATGGTATAGTGGTGGGTGTGAGGTTGGAACACGGTGTGGGGATGTGGGGAATCCTACCCACAAAGTTGTGAGAGACAGATGTGCGAGAACCTAATCTATAGTTTCTGAGTGATGCTGGGATGTGTTGCGATGAGAAGGACCTAGGTAGTGTGCGTGTCCTCAGTCTGCACAGTCTGGTGCAGCTATTAGGTGTAGAGGTGTGAGGATGCGCGGTGTTGGGGCTGGGGTGAGGTGTCGAATTTGTGTTGGACTGCATCATGATGCTGGGGCTAGGTAAGCACGAGTGTAGATAGTGTCGTTCATATATTGCATTGGCGAGGAGTGCGCCTATGAGTAGTAGTGTGCTAATCTGGTGGTGCAGCCCTGGTAGCATGCTGGAATACTCTGTAGTGCACGTGGAGGGAGGCGAGACTGAGCAGCGATGGTTCTAGTAGTGCAAGGCGCTAGTTGCCTAGAGGATGTCAGAATATAGTGGTCTCTGGGCGACCATAAAGGCACTACGCAATAATACAGTGGTCTATGGGCGACCATAAGGCACTACGCAATAATACAGTGGTCTCTGGGCGACCATAAGGCACTACACAATACTACAGTGGTCTCTGGGCGACCATAAGGCACTACGCAATAATACAGTGGTCTCTGGGCGACCATAAGGCACTACACAATACTACAGTGGTCTCTGGGCGACCAAAAGGCACTACGCAATAATAAAGTGGTCTCTGGGCGACCATAAGGCACTACGCAATAATACAGTGGTCTCTGGGCGACCAAAAGGCACTACGCAATAATACAGTGGTCTCTGGGCGCCAGAGCCTCGCTCTGGTGCCGCTATGCGCCCGCCATTGCTGGGCCAGGCGGAAGAATCTGACGAGGTCGGGCGAGACTCAAGAAGCGTTACGCCTCAGAACTCGCCGTACAGCTGGCAATAATGAGTGTGCACGATGGGCATACCTGGCTGTGAAAAGATGTCAACCCTCGCCTTTGAGGGAGTTCGATGAGGCAGGGTGATCTAAGCACGGCCGAACCGTGTGTAGCAGAAGATGCTCCTCGGCTCAGGGGCTAGTCCGTTGTGTGCTGTTGCGGCCGGAATGGTGAGGGCAGGGTCCGTGGCCCCTGGCTCCTGATGCTCCTGACAGGCTCTCAACAGGCCTTAGAGTGGCCTTTGCGCTGGCCGCCGGCGTGATCCGCCTGCCGGCGGTTACAGCTGATTTTCACGAGGCTCAGCCTCGGTTTCAGCCCGCGCTGCGCCCGGCATGCGTGGGTCAGGCGGCGTGTGGGGACAGGGTCAGGCAGGCCCTGTCCGTGTTGCTCGTGGTCTCGTGGCTTCTCTGCTGGGCTGGGGTGCTGGGGGGGCTCCTGCCCTCGCCCCACGGTGAGGAAGAGTGAATGAGGGGGTGAGCAGGCTCTCAACAGGCCTTAGAGTGGCCTTTGCGCTGGCCGCCGGCGTGATCCGCCTGCCGGCGGTTACAGCTGATTTTCACGAGGCTCAGCCTCGGTTTCAGCCCGCGCTGCGCCCGGCATGCGTGGGTCAGGCGGCGTGTGGGGACAGGGTCAGGCAGGCCCTGTCCGTGTTGCTCGTGGTCTCGTGGCTTCTCTGCTGGGCTGGGGTGCTGGGGGGGCTCCTGCCCTCGCCCCACGGTGAGGAAGAGTTACTCCCGACAGGAATTTCATACTATCGAAATGTCCATTCTGTTCTACAATTTCAGTGACAACAAATGCAAAAAGACATTTAACTCTACATGGGTTTTTTTTTAATTACATTATCTTAGCAATGCTCAGGGAAAACAGAGGAAGCAAGAAGAGGCAGCAAGGAAGTGTTTCATTGGATATTTTACCACCTGCGGCTAAAATGAATTTTGCACCCCTTAATGTTGCTTTTATTCTGAAACTCTGTTGATCACCAATGACAGTTAATGGAACAATGATTTTTGTTACACTCTTTTGTTAAATTCCTATATGTAGAAGATGTTTAGTGCAGACTTTCTGTAATCACGCACACACTTGTCCGCAATTCGTTTGAGTAGTTTCACATTTCTACGATCCTTCCACACCTACTAAATACATATATACGAACAAACACGCAGGAGATGCTGTTCATGCCAGGATTTCTGCAGCTGCCATCTTGATTAAGAGTGGACCATCATCCGGCCATTTTGGTAGCCGCAGAAATCGTGGCATCAACAACATATCAGGATCAACATAAGTTGTTTTTCTTACAAATATGTATCTTGATGAAGTATAAACATATGGACGATAGAAGTAAACTTTGATGAAAGCAGCATATATATGTACATACCCACAATGCATTGCTCAGTGGCCATGAACCGGAGGTGAACTTCCACCAATGGAGTAAAATTGATAGTGTTTGCTAAAAAAAACAAAAAAAAAACAATGCTGCACTGGCAAGGATGTCAGACTATACCACAATGATGATCCCTAATGAGGGTGAAACACGTATGTGGGTGTCTGCATCCTTGAGAGGTGTCTGTCTTAGGTTGTACAAAATAGCACTGCCATTTAAGAGAAAGACAATTTTCATGATTCATGCTTTGAGCTAATTTACATAACCACAGTGCATTGCTCAGTGGCTCTGGGCTGGGGGTGAACTTCCAGGGATGGCTACTGGATGGTACAGTGGCATTTGTTGCTTGGGTAGTGGGTCTATTGCTTGACCAAAAACTGCTCTAATTTATTTTGGTTGTTTTTTTTCCTCAAAGGTTACCATCAAAATGTAGATGTCGGTTGGGGTAAGGCAATATTGATGGGGGTAAGGGGCAGTGGGGAGGCTGCAGAGGGGTATCCCCTACATTCTGTGGTAAAACATTAAAAGGACATATGAGTGCAAACAAATTAGAGCATTTCTTTTTGAGTAGACATACATCCGTGGCTTTCAAGCTGATATGGCCTATTCAAATAATAGAGGCAGTCAAGGGAATATGCCATTACATAAGGGCATTGTAGGATTTAGTAGTTTGGTGAAGGGGTAAGAGTAGGAGCATAGATGACGGATAGGGGGACATAACAGTATTTTTTAACATTGAGAGCCAGACACCATTATTTACATATTTAAAAAATAATAAAGTGTAGTGAGAGGGCAGAATGCCAGGTGGATAGGTGGGTGGGGGTATTTACGAGGGCTCCTTTAACTTAGAAATCACAATGACTGAAATGTTTCCTAGAAGGGAAATGGAAGCTAGTTCGAAAGCTGTGCTGTTTTCTGTATTCCTTTACATGATATAAGAAGATGACTCAAGTGCAACCTGTTAAGTCAAGCCAAAAGTAGTATTAAACTACTTGCTACTGCACTAGATATTTGTCGTCTAGACATCTAGAAAACAGTTTTCCTCAAGCGCTGCAATGCCAACACGATGATCTATAGGTAGGAATAGTTCTCTTCTCATGGATATAGGACTATCAAGAGACTCCACTGCCTAACATCACTCAAGGTCCCAGTCAATTCCTTTTCTCTGATCTGAAGACAGGGCCCCCGCTCCAAAGAAGAAGTGCTAACTTGTGGCATCTCTTTGATATGCGATTCTTAAGGTCCCTACAATAATCATTACTCTGTTAAACCTTACTCTTGTGGAATGCCCTTTCCTGTAGTTATTTAGGACGGGTGTCTCGTTGCAGCTCATTGAGGGAAAGTTTTCTCACCATGGCCGTTACCTAAGGATGTATGTGATTTCTTCAAAAATATTTTACCTAATGGAGATTTCAGTGAATCCATTTCATTGAAAAACGAAATTAACTTTTTACTTTTTCTACTAATAACGCTAGGGGAGACTACCCGCACCTCTCAGAGAACCGGATTGAACATTCTAGTAGTAAAACCTGAAGCAGTTTAAAGATGGAAGAGGCACTAACATTGCTGCCAGACCCTCCTAGGAGGCACCGCGAGCGGAGGTCCTTTCCCGCACCAGGAAGAGCTGAAGCTGCATCTGCTGACCAGAACGTAACGGGGAGAGTTTGAGAGTCCCTACCTGCTCCACTGAAGACAGATGTGCCGGAAACGGGCAAGGCAGAAAGACCAGGCAGAGGAGAGCGCCACACGAAGCAGGCGAGCAGGTACATGCAGTGCAGCTTTATAGAAATGTGGCAGAGCCGCGTAACAGTGCGAAAACATGAAGAAGTGAAGGAGCGTTGTCGAAAGACGCACAGAGACCCGAAAAGGTATGGGGGTTTCCTGGTGACCTCTGGGACTCAGAAGAAGCCATTGTGAAGGGACCTGGGACCTGCATATAAGAAGCCATTGTGAAGGGGTCTGGGACCTACATATAAGAATTCCAAGAAAAAGTAAGGTAAAAATACCGTACTTAAGACTGGTGCTCTCAGTTGACCTTAAATAAGGTTGCTCAATCATATATAGCTCTTGCGTAAAATAATTCAAATGTTAGACAAAATATATTTCCAAATGGTACAAAGTTTTTCCAAGAGAAATGTTTAATTCACATTTCCTGGTTTTATATCTTTTTCTTGATTAGTTCAGATATTGCGAGGCAACTCAAAATCGATAGGTCAATTATTAACAATAGTACATATGCCAATGCATTTCGGTCTGAGACCATCTTCAGGGCTGTACTGAAGTGAGTGTAGAATCTGCACCGTGTTAACATCAATTATTCATCAGAATACACATAAATATAATAGATAATTCAAAATAAAGCAAGGCACATACCCCAAATAGATCCAAATGGATGTTGTACATGTAAGAGAAAAATAAATATGAAAAATATGTCAACATACATTATATCGCTAACCATTCATAGTTGTTTTTCCTCTTTGTATTTTGTGTCCTGTACCTGCTAATTGTGAGTTGTCCTCTCCTGTGAATGCGTTCGTAGAACGTCTCCAGTGTTCCTGTTAATTGCCAGAGGGGAATATATATTACTATTATTCTAGCTATATCCAATTGTGAAGCTATTTCAACCTGAAAAGTTAAATGGGCTCTTACCTGCACTCGTATGATTCGCGCGCGGGACCGATCGCGCTCCCTGTGAGAGCGAAAGTGAACTGCGCGCGGCCAAAAAATGCTTTTAAGGGTAGTCATGGGAACCTGGGCGGGGCGTCGAGCAGCAGCAAAGTTGCTGTCGCACGTACGCCTCGGGACCCACCGCCCTACGGGAGCGCAGGGGGGCGGGACTGTTGCCATGACCCCAAGGTGTGTGTATGCTCTGTGTTACTGATGATGGAATTAACTCGAGTGAAAGAGAGGTGTGGATAAAGCCTAGGCAATTAGTGGAAACTATACACGTGACTTCGTTCTATATCTGTGTATATGTTCTATGAATGTCAACCAATGTAGGTGTCAAAATAAGGATAGATACTGGTTGTGTGGAGTGGATCATGCGATCCATACCCATTCATACACTCCTAAATATTTTAAACTGTTGCATGATGTGCAATTAATACATGTAAGTGCAAAAACACCAGAAAACAACACCAAGTTCAATCACACGTTTTCAATGTGTCCCCAGTTGTATCTGGATCTAAGTCCATTGCGCTTCTTCATCCACGAAGAATTCAAAGACTTATTCTTGAACCAACCGTGAATCTGGCTTTTTTAGAGAAAACACATATAATTGATCTCTTCATTGATTCCCTTCGGTGTAAGGGAACTTAGTCTGTCTATCCAAAACGTTTCTCGTTGATCAATTCTTTTTTGTAGATCCTCGTAAGTAATCGGATTAAGTCAATCATAAAGAAAAATTGGAACACTGTTACATGTGATAAAAGGGTAGAACACCTATTTAAAGAAACCCCCACATTTGCCTACCAGAGAAGTTCTAATTTGAAAGACAGATTAGTCCACACGAGACCCCCACAAAAGAAGAGAAGCACGGACCGCATAGGTACATTTCCATGCCTCAACTGCAGCAACTGTGGATATATCATGAAAGGACAAACCATAAATCATCCATATACTGGAGAAAAAATCAAATTGAAATGCTATGCCACATGTGACACGGCAGGAATCATATATGGAATTAAATGCCCTTGTGGTTTATACTACGTCGGACAAACACAGCGCACAGCAAAGATCAGGTGGAACGAACACAGATCTTGTATCAGGAACAAGACTGCAAGCTCTGCAGTAGCAAGACACTGGCAGAGTAAACAACACAATCTGGCACAGATTAAATTTGTAGTCCTGGAAAGAGTCCAAAGAAGAGAAAGATACGAGGATCTACAAAAAAGAATTGATCAACGAGAAACGTTTTGGATAGACAGACTAAGTTCCCTTACACCGAAGGGAATCAATGAAGAGATCAATTATATGTGTTTTCTCTAAAAAAGCCAGATTCACGGTTGGTTCAAGAATAAGTCTTTGAATTCTTCGTGGATGAAGAAGCGCAATGGACTTAGATCCAGATACAACTGGGGACACATTGAAAACGTGTGATTGAACTTGGTGTTGTTTTCTGGTGTTTTTGCACTTACATGTATTAATTGCACATCATGCAACAGTTTAAAATATTTAGGAGTGTATGAATGGGTATGGATCGCATGATCCACTCCACACAACCAGTATCTATCCTTATTTTGACACCTACATTGGTTGACATTCATAGAACATATACACAGATATAGAACGAAGTCACGTGTATAGTTTCCACTAATTGCCTAGGCTTTATCCACACCTCTCTTTCACTCGAGTTAATTCCATCATCAGTAACACAGAGCATACACACACCTTGGGGTCATGGCAACAGTCCCGCCCCCCTGCGCTCCCGTAGGGCGGTGGGTCCCGAGGCGTACGTGCGACAGCAACTTTGCTGCTGCTCGACGCCCCGCCCAGGTTCCCATGACTACCCTTAAAAGCATTTTTTGGCCGCGCGCAGTTCACTTTCGCTCTCACAGGGAGCGCGATCGGTCCCGCGCGCGAATCATACGAGTGCAGGTAAGAGCCCATTTAACTTTTCAGGTTGAAATAGCTTCACAATTGGATATAGCTAGAATAATAGTAATATATATTCCCCTCTGGCAATTAACAGGAACACTGGAGACGTTCTACGAACGCATTCACAGGAGAGGACAACTCACAATTAGCAGGTACAGGACACAAAATACAAAGAGGAAAAACAACTATGAATGGTTAGCGATATAATGTATGTTGACATATTTTTCATATTTATTTTTCTCTTACATGTACAACATCCATTTGGATCTATTTGGGGTATGTGCCTTGCTTTATTTTGAATTATCTATTATATTTATGTGTATTCTGATGAATAATTGATGTTAACACGGTGCAGATTCTACACTCACTTCAGTACAGCCCTGAAGATGGTCTCAGACCGAAATGCATTGGCATATGTACTATTGTTAATAATTGACCTATCGATTTTGAGTTGCCTCGCAATATCTGAACTAATCAAGAAAAAGATATAAAACCAGGAAATGTGAATTAAACATTTCTCTTGGAAAAACTTTGTACCATTTGGAAATATATTTTGTCTAACATTTGAATTATTTTACGCAAGAGCTATATATGATTGAGCAACCTTATTTAAGGTCAACTGAGAGCACCAGTCTTAAGTACGGTATTTTTACCTTACTTTTTCTTGGAATTCGTTTAGTGTGATCCGGATGCCACAGGATCAATCATAGACTGGCAGCTCCAGGTTAAAATATTACACAATTTTCCTAAATGAACTTTATCTATATTAAAGGACCTAACTTCTGTGGTGCCCACCTTCACATTGTATACCTACATATAAGAAGCCATTGTGAAGGGGTCTGGGACCCACATACAAGAAACCATTTGGAAGAGGTCTGGAACCGCATATAAAAAGACACTGTTCTGGGGTACAAAACTCTTAACCACCGTAGCTTCAGTGAAATGCAGGAGTGAGTTGCTCCTGTATATTGTATTTAAAACCTAATTTGCCTTTTTAAGAATGGTTACAACTATTCAATTCAGGTGTAGTTTATTATGCAGTTTTGCATTCATATTATTTTGTGTAATTTTATGATATTGGGAATAAATAGTTACATTGTTGTAATAACCTGCTGAGATCTGATTTATTTATTGAGATTGCCTTTATGTTATATGCTACAAGCTGAGCCATCCAATCAGCCGTCCACAGAGTAGATCCTGAGCCATCAACCTCACCTCCAAAAGGGTAGCCTGATGTAACATAAAACACTGGTTTGACAATAGATTAAGAGTTGTATATGCACAAGTGGATTTAAGGCAAACCCCCCTTAGGATCCACCCAAATATCCCTGGGGCTTGAAGATCAATTCCCAGTCTCATAACAACTCCAGGCTAAAATGTATACAAACAACCACACCAACAGAGTAGCCACACGCATGCTAGTGAACCTCTAGTGATAGCTATAGACATATTCTGTGGTAAACATGTGTTTTGAACAAGGCCTCTCTACCTCTAAAGTTAAGGCGGAGGATCTTCACCTTTGTAGAATGTGAGGAAAATGTCCCGCTCTTCCCTCAGATCAAGGCGAAATGTCTCCGGGAAGAATTCCTCAATCCTCAGGATCCTAGGAGAAAACATGTAAAAGGATTAAGTTTTTTATTTAGTGCTATGAAGCATCAGACACTAGTTGCACAAACGTGACACATCTGCCAAATATCTCAAAGTAGGAGCTGAATCCCTGTTAAGTTTATGAGTGGATGTTTTGACACATCTAAGTGCTTTGACTTAAGCATGTGGGAACGATAAAGGATCAAAGGTGTGGTGGGCTACCATTTGGCAGTGCAAGCTCCTCACACTATCTATATATGTACCTCATGCTCCTCATGCTGGCTGTCCATGAGCCCCAATCTCTTTACACTCTCTATGTCCCTAACGCTCCTTTCAAGGTTTACCTGTGTGCAGATAGATCCTGGCCTGGTCTATCAGTGTGCATCTATCTGCCCCAAACCTCTCCTGTGTGCAAGTGAGCCCTAGCTCCTCTGACCCTACCTGAGGTCCTGCTACTACCAAAGACTTCCTTCCTCGTCCTACCTGGTTGAATTGACTTGTCTTATTCCCTGAGCATACCTGTGCCTCGTTCACACTTCATCTGCATTGCCTACTAAGCTGTAATCTTTAATGGTGCACTAACTGATTGCCTTTTTTCTTTGATCCTTTCCATCCCCACTTCTCGGTTTCACAATCTGGTTGCCTAAACGTTGTAACTTCACATACCCTTCTCCCTCTTACTGATGTTTTCGCCTTCCAGTGGCCCTCAATCCCTATTCTATGCTTTCCCACCAATCACGGGCAGACCTCATCTACATGCTCTGAATCCACTGCTATCATCAACTGTTTATACCTGTGCCCCACCTGCTGATTTGCAAATCTATCTGTGCAAGGCAGTTGATTTTGAGTGCTTTTGATGAAAATCGTATCTAGATGTTTTTAGAAAGTTGCTGCTGTGACCCTTGTCTTCCCTGAATGGGACTCTTGTCTCTATTATACCCATACAATCCGATTCCTCCTTTGAATGTTTTGTCTGTAAACTCTGCACCTCTCCTAACCTGTCAGTCACTCTCTCTACTATCTACAGGACCCCCTGGGCCGGTCTACCCCTTCCTATTGGAGTAGGCCGACCTCATCTCTTCTCTCCAACCTCTAAGCTTCTCCTCCTATCAGCGATTTCAATATCCATCTTGACTCCTGATTTAGTCTTAGTCTTCTGCAACCTCTGTGACTCTTTCTACCTCACCATTCCTCCCTCTGGTCTGACTCACTCTGCCAGGCACACTCTGGATACACTTATCTCAACTGACCTCTCTCTAACCCTCTCAGTACCCCTTTCTCTTGATCTGATCATTCTCTCCTCTGGAGCTCCTGGGCTCCCCGGCCAAGCCTATGCCTGCACTGCCAGCCTCCATCTCTGTCATCCGACAGATGAAGCGAGTGTCAGTAGCTGCATTTGCCACTTATTTTATTCTGCCTCCACCCCTGCTATTGACTCCCACTCTGACTCAGTCCTTGCTGAACTTCACCTCTCCATCTCCAACACCCTTGACATCCTTGCCCCTCCCATGAGGATCCGCATGAAGCCTGCCACCAAGTGCAACAGTTGGTATGATTCCGACCTAGCCTAGCTGAAAAGCAAGTGCAGAGTTGCTGAACCAAAGTGGCTGGCTTCTTGCACATCCTCTGTCAAACTGGCCTGTTGCCTGCTCCAAAGGCATTACAGATTCTCCACCCGGTCCAAGAAGCGGGCCCATATTCATGCCTGCATCTCTGGGGCCACCAACCACACGGCAGAACTTTTCAAAATCTGTAAGGCACTTGCCAATCCTACCGCAATCTCTACTTCTCCTCTTCCTTCCCAGGCCCTCTGCATGGCTTTGGCCTCCCACTACACTATCAAAACTCAGAACATCCTGTCCTCACTCTCCTCTCTTCCCCTGTCTCAACTCTCCTCTCGTCACCTGCCTCATCCAGCTGCAGTTAGGCCTCTCTTGGCCGCTCTCTCTCCATCCCTCCTATTATCCTCCTTCTCACCCATATCACAGACAAGGTTACCATGACTGTTTGCTCTATGAAAGTCTCCTCCAAGCAGGTGCTTCCCAGCTCCTCTAGAACTATTAAGGATAATATTGCCGCCCTTGCTCCCTATTTGGCTGAGGTCGTCAATCACTCTTTTGCCACTGGCTCCTTCCCATCACATCTCAAGCACTCCCCAGTGCACCCCCTTCTAAAAAAGCCATCTGTGGACCCTCTCTGCCCGGCTAACTACCGCCCCATCTCCACTACCCCGTTCTTGGGCAAACCTTTGGAAAAGTTGGTCATCTCCCAACTAATCCACTACACTGACTCTGTTCACTGTCTCCACAACCACCAGTCTGGCTTCAGACCAGACAGAGGCAAGAAAACTGCTCTCCTGAACACTTATGAAGACCTGTTCTCAAACCTCGACTCCAACTCTCTGTCTGTTCTCATCCTCCTTGATCTCTCCTCTGCTTTTGATACTGTCAATCTGGCCACCCTCTTAAATGGACTCCTTGATACTCTGAGCATCATGGATCAGGCACTGGCTTGGCTGACCTCTTTCACTTCGAATCGGCCCTCCCAGAATCAAATTGACCCTTTTATCTCGTCTACCTCAATCTGTGCCTGTGTCATCCCCCAAGGCTCTATCCTCTCGCTGTGGCTTTTTAACATTGACCTCGCCCCTCTTGCCCACTTGACCTGTACCTTGTCTCCTCACTTCGTGTTATGCAGATGACACTCAGCTTTTTTAAGTTTCCCTCTTCTACCTCCTTTCCTTCCTCTCTCATTCCCAATTGTCTGATTGCTATTCAGGCACGGTGTGCTGCTAATGATCTCTGTCTTAATGCCAGTAAGATGGAGATCCTCCTCATTGGAACTCCCCCTTCCTCCCTTCTTACTTCCCCTATGACCGCCCTCCTTGGGCCCCCTCCCCTCACCCTCTTACAAGTCAAAAAACCTGGGTGGCATCTTCTACTCCGCTCTCTCCTTCTCACCTCATTTCGTTGACCTTGCTAAGAAGGCTCACAGAGGCATTCTCCCATTCCTCACCTTCCTGCAGAAACTCAATGTATCCAGAGCTCTAGTTCTCTCCAGGCTGGACTACTGCAACACCCTCTTCCTCAATCTGCCTCTTTCCTCCCTCTGCCCTCTTCAATTAATCCAGAATAGGACTGCAATACATATCCTTGGCCTCAAGCCCAGGGACCGCATCTCTCCAGCTCTAAAATCTCTCCACTGGCTCCTGGTGGCTGCAAGGATCAAATTCAAGACTTTGTGCATCATCCACCGCCCTTCTAGAGTCCATTGGGTCCTCTAACTCTCTACAGGTCAGACGTTTCTCCAAGCAGAGAGTGGGGGTAAATCTCTTTCTTCGGCAGGAACCTCCCTCTGGAATGGCCTCCTGTTCCTCTCAGACTTGAGCATTATCTCCTTAAATTACAGAAGCTTCTCAAGACCTTCCTTTTCTTCTCCTGCTTCCCTCACCCCCTTCCCTGCTAAAGCTTCCCAGCTGTTGCAACTGGGTGCCGGGTCCCTTCGGAATCATACAGGGGCCAGGCCCACCATCGACCAGTCTGCTTCAGCTCACCCCCCCTCCCCCCGAGCACTTGCCTTCGGGCGGGCACCCTTCCCTGACTAGACTACTGAGTCTGGTCTGGTACACTCCCCTCCTCGCACTAGTTATCCTTATCCCTTCCCCAGCGCACTTGCCCTCCAAACTCCCCCAAGCACTTACCCAGCACCTGGGGCCCCTTCCCTCCTGAATCCCCACCCCCCCCCCTCCCCTTACCTTCCTCTCACCATGACCTTCCCCCCTGCCCTTGCTGTCTGCTGCACTTGCATGATCTGAATGTCACAAGGCCTAGTAGGACTGTTTATTGCTGTTAATCCTCCTCTGTTCCCCCTTCCCCCTTAGTCTTGTGGCACCTGGAAACACTTTCTGCTGTATAGGCACCATACAAATGTTCAATAAATAAATAAATAAAAGCAAACATTGGGGAAAATTGTCCATCTACATGCCCGAAATTTCTCACACTGTCTATTCATGAGGCTGAAACTCGCCACATTGTTCAAATGGCCAAGCTTGGTTAAAGACTTAGCAAGGAGAAGTAATGGGACCGTGGTAATGCATGCTCAGTCTAAGCCCCAACCAGGAGAAAGTAGTTGGAACATAGGTGCAATCACTGAAAGGGTTAGGTGCGACATGCAACCCTTCAACAACTTTAGAAATTTTCCATTTAGGCCCCTAATCTTTTGACCATATTTGAACAAACCGGGAATGATTTAACTGCTGCTGCAAATGCAGCTTTGCAGTGTCAAAAGTAGCACATTCTACACGTGTGAAAGGAGAAAAGGTTTGTTTGTAGTTGCTCATTTTTATAGTCAGGTAGTTAGCACTTGGCAACATGCTGGAAAAAGTTTAGGAAGTGCATGGAGTTGTGGGGGCTACAATGAACACTCCTGCCTCTCAATCTGCCCAGTTTTCAAAAGTTGACAATGGCAACATTTTGGGTAAAACAAAAGAATTCTAGTTTGCAATAATCACTCAAACCTTTCAGTATTCAAATAATGTAATAATTCATTTTCCATTTTTAGGTACTCATTGTGTTGACTTAAGATGTATGAAACACTAAGCTGCCCATGCTAGGCTATAACATGGCCGGGAAGTGAACAAATGCCTCAAAGGTGCAAGGGTATTTATTTTATTTGTTTTTCAAAGCTTTATTATTTCACAACAGTCAATGTTCAACAATGCTCAATGTATCTTTTAAAGCATAAACAACAGAATGAAAATGACAACCAACAAATTGAGTAGACTCTGAAACATATCTATGTAGGTAAATCCAGGTACTCCTACTCCTCTGTAAGATATTACGGACAGAGCAGAATTTCACAAGTCAAACACTTGTGCAAAGCTTAGCAAAGAGAAGTTGAGAGCACACACCCTCCATAGATTATACAATAACAAAATATTTAATAATGAGGTCTTTCAAACAGATGAATTTCACAAACTCAACGGATGGGACCCATGTTGTGATACATTTAGGAAAAGTACTCACGTTCAATGCCATTACCTTTTCCACAGCAAAAACTTCCTGCATCTTGATCCATCTTTGGCCATGAGCAACCCATCGGAAGTTCCGATTTTGTACTATGGTCAATCGTGCTGCATTTAATATGTGAGTTATAAAATAAGCACTAGGTCCAGATGATAAATAACCTCCACCACAGTATCACTCAGTAGTACCAAAAGAGGGTCCATTGGAAGCTTGATCCCTATCACCTCCTGGATGCTCCTTAAGCCTCTACTCCAATAGGATTGCACCCCTGGGAAACTCCACCACATGTACCCAAGTGTACCTATCTCATAACAGCCCATTGAGCAAGGTTCTGGAAACAAATCTTCCATGCAAAATCTTTGATTGATGTGCATTTTGAGCTATTCTGCGCATGTTCATAGATATGACACCCTGATTCTCTGGATAGTGAGACCCCCAATTCCTGTTCCTATTCAACTATGCATGATTGTGTATTCCCAGATAAAGAGGGTTTTACACATTTATAAGATTTGGACATTTGACCTAAATTAGCCCCCTCGGTTACTAATATTTCAAACATGATTGCAGTTCTCATGCCTGCCTGTATTACCTCTTTGTGTGAGATCCGGTGTCATATTTATATTTATTGGAACCGATCCACGACACTTAAGGAACATTTCAGTTTACTTTCCTCTAATATGAGAGATAGTCACTCGCAATATAAATTAGGTAGGGCAAGCGACCCAGAGTTTCCCCATCTACGAAAGTTGCTGTGGGTCATCCCTAGAGAGAAGGCTGGGTTTAAAGTTATCGGGGGAAGAAGACCCAAGACAGGTTTTTTACCCACTGCTTAGCAACCCCTATCTGAATAGTCCTAGGAGCATTAGTTGGAAGCTAGGCAAGAACCACTGTAGATCTTAATTTCTTAGGGAGAAAAGCCAAACATAATATTGCTAAATCTGTGGTCCCTTGTTCAATTTCCATCCAATTTTCAATCCAATTGGTTTGTGCCCAGGCTATAATTGGGGCTATCTGAGAAGCAAAATGATAACGCTTAATTGCAGGGACCCCCATTCCATCCTGAAATGTTGCTTGTAACAATATATATAATATAGGAACCCTTGGAAATGTCTGTGCCCATATTTATATATATGAACATCTTTCCCTGTAGACGACTAAATTATGTGCATAGGATGTATATAGGTAAGGCATGAAATCTATATAATAGCCTAGGCAACAGTGTCTTTTCTATTGCAGCAATTTGGCCCAAACATGAAATCTCTTGTAGATATCAATGTTTCACTTATGCTAAGTGATGGTACATTAGCCTTGTACAGAGTAATGGATGGAGTCATCTTTACTCCCTAAAAAATCATCAGCCCAATGAATTGTGTATGTTTGTTACAATTTGAGAATTCTCTCTCGGGGTTCTCTGATATTAAGACCCTATGAATTATTATTATTGATGGTAAACCACAATATATCACCAAAATGTTTACTTAGCATCATTATCTTCTGGAATGGAAGAATAAATATCCCTTAGGAAGAGAATTATGTCACCCACGTATAATGCAGCCTTATGTGTTCGTCATTTACACTTGGTGCCTTGTTTATTTTTATTATCTCGTATTTCCTGGGCTACTGGTTGCATTGATAGTGTGAAAATCAAAGGTGATAGATAGCAGGCACATCTGGAAGGGGCCTCTCCTTAGTTTGATAGAGTCAGAGAAAGACCCATTCACTTTCAATTTAATATGGGGGATATGAAAGTTATCCAATATAGGACTTAAACATTTGGGACCAAATATATATACTGTAAGAAGTTTCTCAAATTTAGCCCAAGTAATGCTTCCAAAAGCCTTGTTTGCATCTAATGCAAACAAAGCAAAATGTTGACCCAACCGCGTAACGATCATTGATAGTGTCAACTGCATGCATGACATTGTCCTAAGTGCACTCATTTGCTATGAACCCGATTTGATCAGGCATCACCAGTGTGGGCATGACACCCATCAAGTGAGTGGAGAGAATTTTCATGTAAATCTTCACATCTTCTCAAGAGGCGGTCCGTGGAATGCCCCTCCTTGCCCACCATGAACATGACAGCCCGAAGAGTAAAAAACGCACAAAGTCACTCACTATTTGGACAGGCCCCAGGAGAACCAGTGACTGACAAGGATGCAGAGAAATGTTCTCTCAGACAGCCATTTAAACCTTTTCCAGTGAATGTCTTTGTGGATAAAGTTGCTTAAACATTGGTCATGGACCCAAATGCCTCACTGGATGACATCGACCAATGCCAGGGAACCACTGTGCTGACGTCATTAGTGACATCACAACATAGCCATGTTGGTCATGAAGTACACTCACAACCATGCATAATGTTACACAAACAAACACTCGTATACATGAAGAACATGCTAACACAGTTCTGTGGATAGAGGAGATACATAAACATACTGTCAAAAGCACTTATTATTTTTCTCAATAGACAAGTGAAGAAACGCTGAATGCAAGGCAATGAAGAGATGCAGAGCAAGCTTGAAGGTGCTTATGGCAACTAACCCTATGGAACTAAGGAGCCTGGCAGGACCAAATACGACTAACCTATAGGAAACATAGCACGATATACGAGTGCAGAAATCATAGTATAAATATAACGAAGACCACATAAGGCCACAAGCTGCAGGACGAGAGATGAGGGAAAGCAAAACCAGGCTGCACAGAAAAGAAAGGCCAGTGCTCCCAGCCAAGGTTAGAGACAAGCAGCACATTCCAACCCTAAAACGATAAGAGGCCATCTGCAGAAAAACTGAATAAATCATCATACATTGCAGACTAGAAGAGCTCCATTTTGCGGTCCTCAACCACGTGACGCAGCCGAGCTAGACAATGGTCATTCACTGGCGATGGAAAGACGAACAGTTCTCAGCAACCCAGACATGAAGTGAAAATAACATTGCAACGTGGAGAGCACTCTCACAGGCAAAAGTGGTGTTGCTAACATATATATTGGGAACACATAGTAATTCCCATCACCTTAAAGAGGTTCACAGAGCACTGAGAACATAGCTGGGTCCCAGGCCTGGGGAGACCAGTTCCAGCCAATCAGGGGACAGAAATCCAGGGGTGGATGGCAGCGTGCAAGGGCCAATGGTAATCGTGCGACCCTGCAACAATGTAATAGATAGTTTCTTGGGGCAGAGGCAGGTCAGCCACCTACATGAGTGAGCCAATTAAGATCTGTAGAGGCAATCCATACTGTATACCACTCCTTGAACCCAACAGGAAGTGGGAACGTTTTTTCGGGGAAGTGCCCATGTTGTGATGACACTCTGCAACAAAAGGGGTTAACACAGGTTTGGGAGCAGTGACTCTGGAGATTTTTGAATGTCCTGTATAATACCTGTGTTTTTTTTGTGATAAACGACAGTCTAACCTGTCCTTGGCTGACTCCTCCATTTGTTCTGGGGGAAGAGTTGTTGGGCCCCTGGGTACTGAACAAGTGAGCTTGTAGTAACCCCCAGACCTCTAGCATACCAGACCACACCAACAACACTTCATTAAGAAGAGAAATGGAATGATACAAAGCCAAATCTGTGGGTGTTTTGTTTGGTTTTTAACAAGAGGTGTGACAGATTCAGCTATTGAGTGGGATATCATACCCAAATGTATGAATAAAATGAATAGTTACTGAAAATTGGAATCAGGGAAGGTTTAGGGGTTTTATAAAAATACATTTGGAAAACCTGTCTGCGCCTGGAGCCTGTTTGCTCCTGGAAGGGATTTCATTGTGGGGTCTACTTTATCCATTGTGACATGTAATTCCAGGCTATTCCTTTGGGTCTGTGGTAATTTAGTAAGATCAATGGATGATACCATTGTTTGTATTTGCTCTAATCTTACCAGTACATTTTGAGTGAGTTTCCAATAGAATCACTCCAATAGTTTAATTTTCCCCTTTTCAACAACTATTCCCCGGCCACAGTCATCTGTTAGAGAGGGAATTTAATTGCAAGAGGATAAGTTCTGCAGCTTGGCCACTACAATCTTACGGCCTTGTTCCTCTTTGTATAGAAACCCGCTGTGCCTAGAGTAAGAATGATGCTGATTAATCTGCCACGTGTGGATCATTCTGATTCCTTTCTACTTTCAATGACCTCATAGCTTTCAATGAACCATTGCTTTTATGTTCAAATTTGCAAATTGTAGCCTTTGCCTCTAGAGAATGACATTGATTTCTCTGGCCCTTAAATAGGTGGCTGTTCAACTGATAATTACTCATATCACTACCACTTCTCCAGCATCCCAAATGGTCAGTGGATCCAACGACTCTTGGCCCTGATTCACAGAAGCGTTGTATAATGGCGCAATCCTGTTGGAAAATGCTCTATGAATCAGGCCCTCAGAAATAATGAAGTATACTTCAGGAAATATCCCTCTAATGGTGGAGTCACATAATATGATATAATTTCATCGCCAAGATTTCTGAGATTTTGGCTAGAAAATGTCTATTTGTGAAGTAAGGAGATAGGCCCAAAAACAATTCTGGCTTCAAAAAGACCTAAACATATGTAATTATGCACCTTCCCTAACATAGAGATGTCTCGTAAATGGTGAGATATAGCTGGCTTCATAGACTGTTAGCTACTTGGGTATTTCCATTCTGCCCAGACCAACAAGCTTTAGAGTATCGCCTCGTTCTCGCTTCACTCTGCGAGACAGCTTCGGTATGTAGAATTTACAACATTAGATGGACCAGGCACCACCTGAGCCCTGGGAGAACTGTAGTCTGAGAATAAGATTCTACTGACTTCCTGAAACTGTATTGCAATGTGCCTGCTCCATGTTGCAAGTTGTTCCCATGCCAGCGTGAGGACGTAGTCAAGGTTTATGTGCTGTACCATGAGAAGATTTTAACACAGGCAGGAGATAATCTGTACATTTCATATTGTTGTCATTTAATGTTGTCTAGCACACTCCTTCCATAGAAGATTGTGTTATGTGAAGGTATAAAAATCAATGCAACCTGGGAATAGTGATTACTGTTGCGCACCCCGTAAGGACACCGGGATCTGGTGTTTTTAGTGCCATCCTGCCCTGTTGATGTCTGTTTTGTTGTTTTGTTGACAGCCATTAAAGGCGCTTACCACCCTTCTCTCTTTTGCATTATTGATGGATGGTGAATTTCTGTGACAAATTCTAGGCTGGTGCTCGCTTGAGCCTGGGACTCTCTCAGGCTATGGGTTGAGCATGTGGGGAGACAATCCTACTAGCATATTTTCTGTGTGTTTCAGCATACTAGGCCTTGTTGCATGAACCTCTGCCTGAAAGTCTCATTAATGGCTATATTCCTTTCGGTCCTCTCTTTCCGGCAGGAGACCCAAAAGCTCTGGTGTCTTGTGATTCCTTCTCTCTTTGCATATGGGCTTTCCCTGATCGAAACTTGGCACTACAGCTCAATAAAGTCACCTTGCATTGCTGGATGGATGGCTCCATTGCTGTCCACCTTTCACTGCTCGCTCAACGGCTCTTCACCGGCGGTGGGCGTCACCAGGATCGATGGGCGGCCTCTTCTGGGGGTGGTGGATGCACGAGTATCTGGAAACATCTGCAGGTCCATCCATCCATTCCCCATACCCGGTCTAACTATTTAGAACTTTCTCTCACCTCAAACTTTCACAGATCCATCCAAGACATTGCTTTGTTTGATGCTCACAGCACCCAGACAGGATTCTAATGAAATTATTATAATGTGTATCTACAACTTCTCAAAGTAACACAACTTTTGCCTACACTTTCGCACCAAGCACGTAACTTAAACAAAGGGACTGAAAAATACAAATGTGTATCTAAAACATGACAAAAACAGTGTGGATTTTGGTTTAGTTTTCTATAATTTCGGAATTGAAAACTACAATAAAATGGTATGGCAAGACACCTGGGCAAGGCAAAATTATCACTCCTTTACTGCAAATATTTCTGTGCCAGAAAAAACTTCTACTTTTTCCACACACACTACATTTTCCAGCAAATGCGGGAAACACGAGCAGTTGTTAAAACCTTATCACTATGTCAGTCTAATCCCTAACCTCTCTGGTGCTGTTGTCACTTCTTCTCTATGACCGCTTCCTACTTCTTTGCTTCTTTCAGCAAACTAAGTGTCATTTCTCCTTGTTTCCTGAAATGTATTCTTTTTTTAGTTGTGTGCTTCATACAAACTTCAGCTAGATTGCTTGTAATACTGATAATTGCTTAGTGTGCATTGTTTAGCTTGCATGGGCCTACAGTCCTTTACAGGTGCCTCAGAGTATAGGAGCATATGTAATGGATTTGGGAAGGCGGTGCATGCCAGGGTGATTGATTGGTCTTCCCTCCCTCACTCCCTCACTCCAGCACTATGGCACTCCAGAGCATGTGCACTGTGGCCTGGATTGAAATTGTGCATGTGTGGAGATCATGTGAAGGTGTGCTAGGGCCATGCAGGCACCATTGGACTCCCCTCTACATACGCAAGCCACTCATTCTAATCACAAGACTGTAAGATATCCTGCTTCAGGGAATCACAGGCTCAGAGCAATGTTCCAGTCAACTAATTCCTTATACATGGTTTCGGAGCTGTTTCGTTTAGTATTATTCCAACTACTACTAAGGAGGGTCTATGGAGTGGATCAAAGCAGTACAATGATGTCTAGTTCTTCCACCTGACCCTCATCACTTGCTTGCTTTAGGATTTTAGGATTGCAGGTATTCCAAACCACCACTACATTATAAATGTCCAGATCTCAAGTGTCAGAGAGGGAGGAGGTATATCAGAGGGTTATTCCAAGGAGTATCAAACTTTATTTGAAGATTATCCGTACAAGGAGATAGTATCCCCCTGCTAGAGCCCTATCTAAGAGTTTCAAGTGAGCACTTGCCAGCCCTGTTGATATGACAGTGTGTCAGGGAGTGTGATGTCTTCCAAGCAGGCTAGATTGCATGAATCCTCTCTGGAGGAGTCAGAGGCCACATTCCATTGGGATCCCCTACCACCTTCCTCCCAACTACCAGGGTGAGAGGCCATACAAGCCGCAAGCTCACCCAGCCTCGAGGGTTAGTTTGCTGGCTCAGAAGAGCTGCAGCTAATCAACGCTCTGGCTTTCTGCTGCAGATCGGTGTATGGGTCATCCGGAGGATAACTCAGCAATTGAGCAGCTGAAAGCAGCCTTTATTGCAAGCAGCTGAGTGCTTAACCTCTTACTCTAAGCCCGGGGGAACACACTATGGAAGCTAGCGTTTAGACTGCAGTGAGTGAAAAAGAGGGTTCAGCATCCCGGCCCTGCCGCTGCCATAACGGGAGGTAATGGCAAGAGAGGGCCGGGCCTCTACGTTCATGTGTGCATACTGCCCTCTGTAGGAGCAGAGGGCTGTGATGGACCTCCTGGACACCGATACAGGGATTGAGCTGCTCCTGACCACTGGCATGGGCATCAAATTGAGGCAAGGGCGGAAGAGTGGTCATCTACAGGCAGCTGGAATCTTGGAGAGAGGCATGGTCCGAAGGTACCAGTTTGGACAGATCAGAACCTCAGTAAATGGAGTGCCCCCACCTCCAGTTGCTGGTGCAGTGGATGGACTGGTGTATGCAGTGGCCCCGCAGTGTGCAATGGCATATGGCTGGATCACCTAGGGTAGGTGTTCCCATTGGGGAGGAAATTAGATCCTCTCTCTGAATAGCTATAAAACGGGACTACGGTGCAGGGGGGCTGAAATACTCTTCTTCACTACTTGCTGGAGCATGCACCACCACTGGCTCTCCCTGCCTCATCACTGGAGTTCAATCTTCTATAGCAGGCATTATGGCGAAACCACATAAAGGGCACAAGACCTCAGACATAGCCACACTGCTTCAGGCACAGTATAAGGGGAGGAAACGAGAAATTGCGGTGGCTACGGTCCATGAAGAAGCAGATCCCGCTGACTCACCTAGATGGGCCACCAAATCGGATCTCCAACATTGGCTAACTGAAATTAAGTTGGAAATTCAGAGCAGCATGTCGGAGTTGACGAACAAGATTGTCTCCCTGGATAAGCATGTGGAAGTCTTAGAAAAACGTTTGGAGGTCTGCACTGACCTGCCCGAAACCATGCATGATAATCACTCTTGCAGGGAACAAAATATATGTGCCGAGTTGGCCAACCCAAGTGGAGGATGCAGGTTTGGCTGATTATGTGAGAGACCTCTTTTGATTACTCCTTAAGCTGTTGAACTGGACAGAACACATAGGACACGCTCTTCTGGCCAGGGTCGTCAAGATTATGTTTGTGATGTGCTCACTAGGGTCCATTTCTGTAATGTTAAGGAACAAATAATGGCAGCAGCCAGACAACTCTCAGAGATCAGCTTTATAGGGGCTAAGATTGCGCTCTAGCAAGACCTGGCTGCATCAACACTGGCAAAGTGGAAAACCTTTAGGCGTAATGGAATGGCTGTGCGACAAGCGGATTCCTTACAGATGGGGCTTCCCCATGTCTTGATTTTGACAAAAAGTAATACCCTCTCTTCTGTCGGGTGAGATTGAGTGACCTCTTCTTTCTTTCTTTAAAAATTGGTGACAAGGCAGGCGCTCTGTTGCCAGTCAAGGTTTCCTGCATTAGCTTTTCCTCCAAACGCACGTTTTCATGACTCCATCAATCTTCAGGGAGGCTGTGTTTCTTTGCTTTACAGGCGTGTCTTCATTTCCTTTTCAGGTGTGGCAAGTTAATTGACTCTAAGGATTCTGGTATTTGTATTGTTCACACTTAGTTTTTCTTGCAGGTGGCTGGAAACAACTCCCTCCATAGCACAAATCTTCCCCTTGATGGGGGGAGGGGGAAAGCCATGGTTGTGGCTCTCCATTGTAAGGCATGATGGCCCTGCTGCTGCTGCCTTTGAGCCAGGGACTCCTGGAACAATGTTTAAAAATTGGTGACAAGGCAGGCGCTCTGTTGCCAGTCAAAGTTTCCTGCATTAGCTTCTCCTCCAAACGCACGTTTTCATGACTCCATCAATCTTCAGGGAGGCTGTGTTTCTTTGCTTTTTCAGGCGTGTCTTCATTTCATTTTCAGGTGTGGCAAGTTAATTGACTCTAAGGATTCTGGTACTTGTATTTTTCGCACTTAGTTTTTCTTGCAGGTGTCTGGAAACAACTCCCTCCATAGCACAAATCTTCCCCTTGATGGGGGAAGGGGGAAAGCCATGGTTGTGGCTCTCAATTGTAAGGCATGATGGCCCTGCTGCTGCTGCCTTTTGAGCCTGGGACTCCTGGAACAATGTTTAAAAATTGGTGACAAGGCAGGCGCTCTGTTGCCAGTCAAGGTTTCCTGCATTAGCTTCTCCTCCAAACGCACGTTTTCATGACTCCATCAATCTTCAGGGAGGCTGTGTTTCTTTGCTTTTTCAGGCATGACTTCATTTCCTTTTCAGGTGTGGCAAGTTAATTGACTCTAAGGATTCTGGTACTTGTATTTTTCGCACTTAGTTTTTCTTGCAGGTGGCTGGAAACAACTCCCTCCATAGCACAAATCTTCCCCTTGATGGGGGAGGGGGAAAGCCATGGTTGTGGCTCTCCATTGTAAGGCATGATGGCCCTGCTGCTGCTGCCTTTTGAGCCCGGGACTCCTGGAACAATGTTTAAAAATTGGTGACAAGGCAGGTGCTCTGTTGCCAGTCAAGGTTTCCTGCATTAGCTTCTCCTCCAAAAGCACATTTTCATGACTCCATCAATCTTCAGGGAGGCTCTGTTTCTTTGCTTTTTCAGGCGTGTCTTCATTTCCTTTTCAGGTGTGGCAAGTTAATTGACTCTAAGGATTCTGGTACTTGTATTTTTCGCACTTAGTTTTTCTTGCAGGTGGCTGGAAACAACTCCCTCCATAGCACAAATCTTCCCCTTGATGGGGGAGGGGGAAAGCCATGGTTGTGGCTCTCCATTGTAAGGCATGATGGCCCTGCTGCTGCTGCCTTTTGAGCCCGGGACTCCTGGAACAATGTTTAAAAATTGGTGACAAGGCAGGCGCTCTGTTGCCAGTCAAGCTTTCCTGCATTAGCTTCTCCTCCAAACGCACGTTTTCATGACTCCATCAATCTTCAGGGAGGCTGTGTTTCTTTGCTTTTTCAGGCGTGTCTTCATTTCCTTTTCATGTGTGGCAAGTTAATTGACTCTAAGGATTCTGGTACTTGTATTTTTCGCACTTAGTTTTTCTTGCAGGTGGCTGGAAACAACTCCCTCCATAGCACAAATCTTCCCCTTGATGGGCGAGGTGTTCTGTCGCTCTTTTGGGAGCCTGAACAATCGTGGAGTGTAAGGTGGTTATTGCGGGCATTTCCAGAACGTCAGGAGGATCGAACGTAGAAGTGCGTGGGTGTCGCCCATCTACGGTGTAGAAGGGGGTCTGTCCTGTACTGGTATGTATGGAATTGTTGCAAGCGTATTCCGCAATCCATAACACATCCACCCAAGAGCCCTCAGATTGGCGTAGCATACACCTCAGGTGTTGCTCCAAAGTCTGGTTTGTCCATTCCGTCTGACCATCGGTCTGGGTGTGGTGACTTGTAGACAGGCGGATGTCAATTCCTGCTAACTCACCACTTTTTTGCCAGAATTTGGACACAAACTTACTTCCCGATCAGATATCAAGATAGTTGGGAAGCCGTGGAGACAAACGATTTGTTCCATGAACACTTTTGCCAGAGTGTGAGCTGTGGGGAGGCCCTTCAGAGGGAAGAAATGGGCCATTTTAGAAAACAAGTCCATGACTACCAAGATGGTATTATACCCACGATGGGGTGGAAAGTCTGTGATAAAGTCTAATGACAACATGTGCCAAGGTGTGGGAGGTATCACTAGTGGACGAAGTAGGCCTGCTGGTTTTTGCTGCTGAGATTTGTTCTGTGCACAGACTCCACAGCTTGACACATACTGAGCCATGTCTTTTCACCAGGTCGGCCACCAGTAATGTCTCTTAATCTTGGCCGCAGTTTTGGTGGTTCCAGGGTCCCTCAATGAGTGAGTCATGGTAGTTATTGAGTACTTGATCCTGCGATTCCTTGCCAGGGAGACAGAGGCGTCCTAGGTAATAAGGTAACCCGCTTATGATTGTGTGGTGTTGTCCTCTTGTGGCCCAGGTTTGCAGCTCCTTTTCACCCATGAGCTCCCTGACCTTGGCTTGTAACTCCTCCAGAGATGTTGTGGTGTTCAAGGCCCCCAAGAACTTTTCTTCTGGAATGATAGCAATGGGATCTGGTGTGATATAAGCGCTCTCTCCTTCGCCCATATGAGATAGAGCACCTGCCTTTCCGTTACGCAGTCCTGGTCGGTATGTGATTACGTAATCGTATTCAGCTAAGAAAAGCGCCCAACGGAGTTGGCGGGAAGACTGGGCTTGACTGACCACAGGTATTGCAAATTGCAATGGTCTGTGATGACCGTGATTTTATGTCTGGCTCTTTGGAGGTAGTGGCGCCAAGCCTTGAATGCTGCTTTGATGGCTAGGTATTCTTTATCGGTAATGGCGTAGTTCAGTGCCGGAGCTGAGAATTTACGTGACCAAAAGGCCACAGGATGCAGTTGACCTGACTCAGGATTCCTTTGGGAAAGTATTGCTCCCATGGCTACTCTGGAAGTGTCGGTGTCTACCACTTATGGGAGATCAGGTCGAGGGTGTTGCAAGATAGGGGCCGTAGTGAATTTCCGCTTTAGCTCTTGAAAGGCTTCTTCAGCTTCTGGGGACCAGTTAAACTGTCGATTCTGGCATAGTAGGGACGTGATAGGGTTGACTATCCGAGAGAACCTTGGTATGAATCGACGGTAGAAGTTCGGAAAACCAAGGACACTCTGTGCTCCTTTCACCCAAGTTGACGATGGCCAATTGAGAATGGCATCCACCTTGCGTGTGTCCATCCGGATACCTCGAGGGGTGGGAATGAAGCCAAGGAATTCCACTTCTGTGACATGGAACAAGTCCTTTTCCAACTTGGCGCACAATCGATGTTGCCTGAGTTTTTGAAGGACGGCACGCACGTGGGCAATGTGGTCTTTTCTTGAGGTGGAATAAATCAAGATGTCGTCAATATAGACCAAGACGCACACGTCGAGGAGCTCTCAGAGTACATCGTTCATGAAATATTAAATGCAGCCAGGGCATTACAGAGTCCAAACGGCATGACCTGGTACTCGGACAGGCCATACTTTGTACGGAAAGCGGTCTTCCATTCATCCCCCTTTTTGACCCATACTAGGTGATAGGCTCCTCAGAGGTCAAGTTTAGTGTAAATCTCGGCATCCTTAACCTGGTCCAGCAGTTCAGGGATGAGCGGCAAGGGGTATTGGTTCTTTACCGTGATCTGATTTAGTGATCCGTAGTCTATACATGTTCTTAAATCCCCTTCCTTCTTTGGTACAAAGAAGAGGGGCGAGGCTGCAGGTGACTTTGACGGGAGGATGAACCTATTGGCGAGGTATTGGTCCAGGTAAGCCTTCAAGTGATTGTTTTCTTGCTCCGTTAATGCGTAGATTCTGCTGCACCGAATCTGAGACTCTGGTATTAGGTCAATTTGACAGTCATGTGACCAATGTGGCGGGAGCGTGTTCGCTTGTTCCTTATGGAACACGTCTTGGTAATCCGCATACTCGGAGGGCAAGGAACCCATTAAACCCAGTTTAGCCCTTGCTGGTGAAGTGGTCTTCACTTGTTTCTCCAAAAGGGCGCCGACTTCACAACAAGTACCTTCGCATTCTTTGGAGAAAGTAAAAACCCTTGCACGCCAGTCAATTTGAGGATTATGAGCTTCTAACCAGGGTATTCCCAGGATTACCTGGATTTGGGGAGCACAGATGAGGTAAAAAAAAAGAAGTTCTTCCCGTGTCCCTCTTGACAAAGCAGGGTAACCTCTTGGTTGCAGTGCGTCACGGGCCGGAGGACAGTTGAGTTCCATCCACTGCCGTTACATTTTCTGCTGTTTGCTTCTGACAAAGGGGTAGACTGATTTATTTTGCTAAATCCTAGTCCATGTAATTGCCGACAGCACCACTGTCCACATACGCCTCCAATGTGTGCATTCGGGAGGGCTGGTCTGGGTTGATTAAGATGAGTGGTATGACTAGGTTCGAGGCCTGTGAAGATTCTTTCCCTCTGCTCGACAAGCGGACCTCTACGCTTGTTGCGTGTTGGAGTTTCCCACATCGGGTGCTGTGTCCTCTTTATGGGTGGCTCCCAAAGTTTTCCTGGGCAATTTTACTGGGCACTCACGAAGGAAATGGCCGGATTTGCCAGAGCACAGGCAAAGCTGTTGTTGCCTCCTCTTCTCTCTTTCCGCCTTAGTGAGAGGGCTCCTCAATCCTCCTATCTGCATGGGCTCTGGGTGTGACTCGACTTGCCGGACTTGGCTCTCTTTGGGTCGCACATATACGGCTCGGCTTTCCGACCGGGCTCGGTCAGTTCTTCGGTCCTGCAGTCTGTGATCCAGTTGCACTACTAGATCTATGTACTCCGCACAAGTTTCGGGAGGGTTCACCACTTGGGCCAAGACATCTTTCAGCTCCCCTCGCAAGCCTCAGTAAAAGAGTGTAGTTCTCTTCTCCTCGGGCCAATTGGTTTCAGCTACAAGGCGGGTAAAGGTGGCTATGTAAGACAGCAGATCTTGATTGCCCTGTCGGAGAGACAGCAGTTTGTTATCTAGGGCTTGACCTCTGGTATGGCGGGCGAACAGCTTCTCCATTTCGTGTTGAAACCCGGTAAATAATGAAGTAAACGATCGTCTCGTTGTACCAAAGGGATCGACCAATCCGCTGCACTGCCACTCAGGTACGAAAGTACGAACGCCACCCTTGTCTGGTCATTGGGGAAGGCTCCGGGTCGACACAAAAAGTGCAGACGGCACTGGTTCATGAAGACTGCAAATTTACTGGAGTCCCCTGTGAAGCGTTCGGGTGGGGCCAAGGGAACTGCGCCGGGGAGTACCACTTGTACTGGTGTAGATTGCGGGACTGAGTGTCACGCTCACCTGGTCTCCACGGGGCGTGCTCATGTGCGTAGAGTGATGTCTGTCCTGATGCTGCTCTGCTTGACTGGAGATGCTAGCTTGCGTCTTCCCTTAGTCCTTGCTTCAGGAGATGTTCGCCTGCAAGTCGAAACAAGATATTAGCTACCGAAGGGAGCTGGTCAGTGGTTTCACCTCCTTCCGATCTTTCCTTCTCTTCTTCTGGCTCACCTCGGTTTTTTAATGGGCAAGCTCTCTGTCCTGCACACTCTGGCAGGGGCGCGGTTCACAGTCTTTCCTGGATCGAGTTACGTCACTGATCCAAAGGAGGTTGCTGAAGTAGAAGGCCCGGAAGTAAGCAGGTAAGTCTCTATTCCAATAACTCCTTGTAATAACTGCCTTTAAGTCTTTCTGTTCAAGATAACTAATGTCCCTTATTGTCTTACAGGAGCGGCGTTAAGCGACCTTCGGATGATGGATGACTCTCCTGACAATGATGCTTCGTATTCCTGCCGGTAACTATAGCGCTGTGCTGGGCGTGCTGGGCGTGCGAATGTTCGCCTCTCTATCTTTCTTTTGCTATGTGCGACTAACCTGCTTGTCTTTTTCTTTTCAGCAGGTACGGCGCGATTCCAGGAAGAAGAATGGAAGAACCGTGTGACGCTGTTGAGCTGCGGCGCGCTGCTGAGTGAAGAACTGCCCGATGAAGTTCCTGGAGCGGGCCGATCAGGTGAGTAGCTACCCAAGAGGGTACTTTTCGTTCTGTTCTGCAGATGCGGCGGTCTGTGGGAAAGCAGGAGGTGAGATCTGGATGTACTGCAGGTAAGGCCTTCGATGCTTGAATAACTCCTGTTATTCTATGTTTGCAGGTGCCGATGGATGGAAGACTCTGGACGGGAGAGGCAGAAGGAAGCAAGAGCTGATCTGACACGGTGAGCGTTACGCTGCAGGAGTGCAGAATAACGCGAAGTGAGTTCAGATTGCTGGGTGCGGTTTAAATAGCCTTGCAAGTAGTTCCAAGAAAATAGTCCTCTTCTCCATATCCCGTCTCTCAGGTAGAGTAGTTCCAGGACACACCCTGAACTGAATGGCTCAGCCTCACAGAGCCAAGGTAATGGACCATGTAGCTAACACCTCCATGAGCCTGGCGCCAGCGGCGCCAGGACTGAGTCCAGGTGAGCCTAGCTGGGGCCTGATAAGCCCCCAAGGAGGCCAAAGTCTGGGATGGCCCACCAGTTTCAGGGTTTTGGGTGCTTGCACCATGACAACACTCCCCCCCAATCTCCCCCTAATGGCTGATCCACTCATTGGTCCTGGTTTGTTTGGGTGATTGCGGTGGAACGTTTTCAATAACCGTGGAGCATGTACATTCTCGCTAGGTTCCCATGATCTTTCATGCGGTCAGTACCTTTTCCAATCTATCAAGTAAAAGAGTTTTGATTTGGTGATTTTTGAGTCCAGAATCTTTTTAACCTCGAACTCGGGTTCCCCGTTTACTGTGACCGGCTTCGGTGGTTTCACAACTTGTGTTCCAGGTTGCACCGGTTTCAAAAGTGAGACGTGCAACACTGGATGAATTTTCATGTGCGGGGGTAAGTCCAATTTCATAGCCACTGGATTGATTATGGCCTTAATGGTATATGGACCCAAATATCTGGGATTGAAGGTACGAGGCCCTTTCACAGGTATGTGCTTTGACGCCAACCAGACTTCATCCCCAAGCTGATATCTTGGAGCTTCACTTCTATGCACGTCGGCTGATTTCTTGTACCTTTCCTTAGCCTGCCTTAGATGATCTGTTGCTTGTTTGAAGGCTTGGGAGATGGTAGAGTGCAAACTTTTCACAGCTGGCATTTCCAGAAGTTGTGGCGGGTCAAGGTTGGAAGTTCGTGGGTGTAGATTGTATAGAAGGGACTTTGACCTGTGCTGGAATTGAGTGAGTTGTTATAGGCATACTCGGTGATCCATAAAACATCCTTCCAGCTGCCTTCAGTTTGGTGTAACATGCACCTGATATATTGCTCCAAGGTCTGGTTTGTTCTCTCTGTTTGACCATCGGTTTGGGGATGGTGACTGGTGGAAAGTCTTACGTCGATTTGAGCTAACTTGCAACACTTCTTCCAGAAGCATGAGACAAACTGGCTGCCATGGTCTGAGATCAGAAAGGAAGGGAATCCGTGAATTCGGACAATCTGTTCCAGAAATTCTTTAGCCAGAATTGAAGCTGAGGGTAGTCCTTTTAACGGGAGGAAATGGGCCATTTTTTAAAAAAATCCACCACTACTAAAATTGTGTTGAATCCGTTACTCGGAGAAAGGTCTGTTATAAAATCAAGAGATAGTGTATGCCAAGGTGTTGGTGGAATGTCTAATGGCTGAAGCAGGCCTGGAGATTTTTTTTTTTGGGCCTTGCTTTGAGCGCAAACTCCACAGGATAGTACAAACTGCTTGATGTCCTTACGCCATGTCGGCCACCAAAAATGTCGTTTGACCTTGGCCTCAGTTTTTGCGATTCCAGGATGACCTTCTACTAATCAGTCATGGTAATGTGAGATGACTTTTTCCTGAAGTTCTCTGCTGGGTAGATAGAGACGTCCTCGAAAATAGGGTAGTTGGTTTGTGACCAAGTGGTGAGGACTTTTGGTCGGCCAATCCCTTAGGGTGTTGGAATCCATAAGATGAGAGATACTCTCTTGAATGTCTTCTAATGTTAGTGATGTAGTGATCCCAAGAATCTTCTGACCAGGAATGATAGGCACTGGGTCAGGGTTGGCGTTTTCCTCGTCTACTCCTATAGGGGACAGTGTGTCTACCTTGCCATTTCGACAGCCAGGTCGGTAGGTAATTACAAAGTCAAACTCAGCAAACAATAATGCCCATCGGAGTTGGCGAGATGATTGGGCTTTTGCCACCTTCAGGTACTGTAAATTGCGATGATCGGTAATTACCGTGATGGTGTGTCTAGCTCAGAGGAGGTAATGTCGCCAGGCTTTGAAGGCCGCCTTGATGGCTAACAGTTCCTTGTCCGTAATAGCATAGTTCAGCTCAGGAGCCGTAAATTTCCGTGACCAAAGGGCTACCGGGTGCAGTTGACCCGTTTAGGGATCCCTTTGTGAAAGGACTGCTCCAATTGCCAGACTGGAAGCATCTGTTTCGCCCACGTACGGTAGATCTGGACGGGGTGTTTCAAGATCAGGGCTGAGATGAATCTTTGTTTTAGTTCCTGGAAGGCTTTCTCAGCTTCTTCGGACCATTGAAAACGCTTGTTTTTGCGCAACAGAGTGGTGATGGGGTGCACTAGTTGCGAGAATCCAGGAATGAAGCGACGATAGAAGTTCACAAATCCGAGCATACTCTGAACTCCTTTAATCGAGATTGGCGACGCCGGTTGAGAATGGCATCCACCTTTCTTGAATCCATGTACACACCATGAGGGGTTAGGACAAATGCGAGGAACTCAACCTCAGTAACATGGAAAAAACATTTCTCCAACTTTGCAAATAGTTTGTGTTATCGAAGTTTGTCCAAAACCGCTTGGACATGTTTCACATGTTCTTGCTCTGAACGGGAGTATACCAGAATGTCGTCGATGTATACTACGACACACACATCAATCATTTCTCGCAAAACATTGTTCATGAAATATTGGAACGCCGCTGGGGCATTGCAAAGGCCAAAAGGCATCACCTGGTATTCAAATAGCCCGTATTAGGTACAGAAAGCGGTCTTCCATTCGTCCCTTTTCCTGATCCGTACCAGGTGGTAAGCTCTGCGGAGGTCTAACTTGGTGTAAATCCGGGCATCTTTACCTTGATCCAATAAATCAGGAATCAGAGGCAACTGGTAACAGTTTTTAACAGTGACCTGATTCAATGCGTGGTAGTCGATGCAAGTCCTAAGGTCACCTTCCTTTTTAGGCACGAAGAATAACGGTGAAGCCGCCGGGGACTTGGATGGGCGGATGAAACCATTAGCCAGATACTGGTCTAAATATTTTCATAAATGCAGGTTCTCGGGTTCGGTGAGAGCATAGATTCGACCGCACGGAATCTGTGCTCCTGGTACTAGGTCGATCTGGCAGTCATACGACCTGTGAGGGGGCAGTGTGTTGGGTTGATCCTTTTGGAATACATCCAGATAGTCTTGATATACCAGAGGTAGAGAGTTGGTTGGTTTCATGATCGTTGTCGCTCCAGTGACCAAAGTTTGATAACAAGTTTGAACACAGTCGACTGAGAAGGTCAGCCTCTTGGCACACCAGTCTATGCAAGGATTGTGTGATTCCAACCATGGCATTCCCAGAATTATCTGAAATTGTGGGGCCTTGATTATATCAAACACTATGGTTTCCCGATGACCATCTTGGCACAAAAGAGTCATCTCAGTCGTACAGTGTGTTACCGGACCCAAAGCTATTTCAGTTCCGTCGACTGTGGTGACTAAGTCTGTTGTTGCCTTTTCGCAAAGGGAAAGGTTCATCCTTGAAGCCAATTCTTGATCCATATAATTTCCAATGGCTCCACTGTCAATGTATGCTCTGACTGCATGCATTCGAGACGGTTGCTGGTGGTTTATAAGGACCATAGGCAAAACTAGGTGCGAGGTCTGGGAGTCCTTCTTTTCGCTCGGCAAGCGGACCGCTACGCCTGCCGGGCGGAGAAGTTTTCCAGCTCAGACTCTGTTTCAACCTTACCAGCGACTCCTACTGCCTTTTTGGGTGGCTTTACTGGGCATTCTCTGAGGGAGTGGCTGGCTGAACCGCAATATAAACATAACTGTTGTTGTCTTCTCCTATCCCTTTCCGCCTTGGTTAACGGCCCTCGTACTCCCCCGATTTGCATGGGTTCTGACACATCGGTGGTCCTGGAGCCATTTTCCTTGGGGCGCACAAATACTCTAGAATCAATTCTAGCACAATCTGCCTTACGGTTCTGCAGTCTGTGATCTAGCTGGACTACCAAGTCTATGTACTCAGCACAGTCCCTGGGCGGGTTAACCACTTGAGCTAAAACGTCCTTTAACTCCCCTCTCAGACCACAGTAAAAAAGCATTGTTTTCTTGTCGTCCGGCCAATCAGTTTCCACAACCAGTCTGTTGAAGGTTGCGATGTATGTTAACAAATCCTGATTGCCCTGACGCAAAGACAAAAGCTCATTCATTATCTAATGCCTGACCTTGACAACGCCGGGCAAACAGCTTCTCCATATCCAATTGGAATCTTTGGAAGTCTCGCAAAATGGGATCATCCCGACTGACCAGCGGTACTGACCAGTCAGCAGCACTACCACTAAGATATGAAAGTACAAAAGCCACTTTGGACTGGTCGTTTGGAAAGGCTCCTGGCCTGCATAGAAAATGTAGACGGCACTGGTTCATAAACACTGTATACCTTTTCGGATCCCCAGCTAATCGTTCTGGGGGTGCCAAGGGTACAGCTCCTGGGAGGACCACCTGAACTGGATTGCTTGATGCGGGGGGTATCGTTGACCCCACCCCGGGTAGCGGCGTCTGCCCCGCCTGTGACTGGAGCAGCTGTCTGGCGAGATCATCGGTGCGGTCCTTGGCTACAATCAGTTCTCTTCGTAAGGCATTAGTTTCCTGTCTAGCTGAATGGACCTCGGCCCTGAGTTCCCCCAAAAGTTGAGCTAGCTGATCAGTTTCTGAGGTTTCCATGTCACCCAGGTAGAGAATTTTGTGTAAGGCTTTGCGTTCTGTCACGCTCACCTGGTCTCCACGGGGGCGTTCTCGTGTGCCTAGGGTGATGTCTGTCCTGATGCTGCTCTGCTTGATTGGAGATGCTAGCTTGCGTCTTCCCTTAGTCCTTGCTTCAGGAGATGTTCCCCTGCAAGTCGAAACAAGATATTAGCTACCGAAGGGAGCTGGTCAGTGGTTTCACCTCCTTCCGATCTTTCCTTCTCTTCTTCTGGCTCACCTCGGTCTTTTAATGGGCGAGCTCTCCGTCCTGCACACTCTGGCAGGGGCGCGGTTCACAGTCTTTCCTGGATCGAGTTACGTCACTGATCCGAAGGAGGTTGCTGAAGTAGAAGGCCCGGAAGTAAGCATGTAAGTCTCTAATCCAATAACTCCTTGGAATAACTGCCTTTAAGTCTTTCTGTTCAAGATAACTAATGTCCGTTATTGTCTTACAGGAGCGGCGTTAAACGACCTTCGGATGATGGATGACTCTGCTGACAATGATGCTCGGGATTCCTGCCGGTAAGTATAGCGCTGTGCTGGGCGTGCGAATATTCGCCTCTTTAGCTTTCCTTTGCTCCGTGCGACTAACCTGCTTGTCTTTTTCTGTTCAGCAGGTACGGCACGATTCCAGGAAGAAGAATGGAAGAACCGTGTGACGCTGTCGAGCTGCGGCACGCAGCTGAGTGAAGAACTGCCCAATGAAGTTCCTGGAGCGGGCCGATCAGGTGAGAAGCTACCCGAGAGAGTACTTTTCGTTCTGTTCTGCAGATGCGGCGGTCCGTGGGAAAGCAGGAGATAAGATCTGGATGTACTGCAGGTAAGGCCTTCGATGCTTAAATAACTCCTGTTATTCTCTGTTCGCAGGTGCCGATGGATGGAAGACTCTGGACAGACGTGGCAGAAGGAAGCAAGAGCTGATCTGACACGGTGAGCGTTACGCTGCAGGAGTGCAGAATAACACAAAGCGTGTTCAGATTGCTGGGTGCGGTTCAAATAGCCTTGTAAGTAGTTCCAAGAAAATAGTCCTCTTCTCCCTATCCCGTCTCTCAGGTAAAGTAGTTCCAGGCCACACCCTGAACTGAATGGCTCAGCCTCACAGAGCCAAGTTAATGGACCATGTAGCTAACACCTCCATGAGCCTAGGTGGGGCCTGATAAGCCCTCAAGGAGGCCAATGTCTGGGATGGCCCCACCAGTTTCAGGGTTTTGGGTGCTTGCACCATGACACTGAGGAAGAGGAAACTGAATCAGGTAGCGGGGCCTGACCCGCCTGCGTATGCAGAAGCTGTATAGCAAGGTCATCAGTACGTTCCTGATTCACTATGAGTTCCCTTCTCAGGGCGTTGGTTTCTTGTTGTGCAGCGTGCACCTCAGCCAGCAACTCCCCTAACAATTGGGCTAGTTGGTCTGTGGTATCCAAGGCGCCTGGGTGGAGGTTCGGGAGAGGCTTTGCGTTCTGTTACGCTCACCTTGTCTCGGCGGGGGCGTCGAATCTGAGCAAGGTCGAGTGGTCCGTTGTCTGGCGGGGTTGAGCTCCACTCTCTAGCTGATTTGCACTGGTGCCCCTTGTCTCTGCTTGAACCGGCATGGGGTTGGTTTCCTTACAAGATTTTAAAGATGTGCTCTCCTTCCTGCTCGTCTCAGCAGGGGTGCAAGTTGCTCTAGCTGCACTGATCCTGGTGCAGGAGTCTTATGGATCGAGTTGCTTCACTGATCCGTTACGAGGTCACTTGGATCGAGTTGCTCCACTGATCCAGTGAAGGCAAGTCTTTCTGTTTAGGTATGCTATAGAACACTGTTCGTTTATTCACTTGCCAATGTTCTCTAATGTCTCTAATGTCTCTACTCTCAACAGATTTCGAAGGTCGAAACAAGTGTGACTAGCAGAAGCACAGATGAAGCTGTCACGTGAAGCGCTGGATGCTGCTGAAGGTATGTAGGCTGCGGTCGCGAGAAAGAACTATGCTCGCGAGCTTTTCCTCCGAATTAACCTTGTTTGCTTTTCTCTTCTTTCTTGTAGATGCCGCCGGTATGCAGAAGTTGGAGCGGAGCGTCAGAGAAGTTTCGGAGGCTGAATCAGCTGACGTGCGGGAGGGCGTAGGTTGTGGACCATTGCGGATGCCGGCGGTCACCAGGTAAGTGTCAGGTAAGTTGAAATTGTCACGTACTTGCAGGTTTCTAGACAGTCGCAGACTGCTGCGGATGCTGAAGGTCCCCCGGTAAGCGTCTGGTAAGCTGATATCTTCGCGCATGTGCAGAATTCTGGAATGCTTTTGGATGTCGGCGGAGAGCGTTCTGCTGCCATGGGCAGCTCAACGCAAAGCATCTGACAAGGGCTGGGCGGGGTTTATATAGGCATGTACGGCCACACCCAAGATCCTGGAGCACGTTCTGTTGTCCACGCCCATACTTGCCACACCCATTCCAGAAGAATGTTCAGGCCTGCAGAGAGTCTGTGCCAGTTGTTGAGCTTGTTGAGCAGACTTCATACTATGAGCCTGGTGCCAAAGGTGCCAGCACAAGGTCCAGGTGGGCCTTCCTTGTTCTCTCCGCTTTTACTCCGGACCGGGTGTTCTTTAGGCCCGAGGGCAGGATTGCTTTGACAAAGCATTTTTTAAACCTATAACTGTAAAATATTTGTCTTTAGCTGGGATGTTGCATAATATCGTAGCGGATTCGGAACCAACATAAGTGATTTCGAATATGCCTTCATCTGCTTCCCTTTACTTTTACTTTACTTTATTTTATTTATAACGCACACCACAAGACCCTGGGGCTTATGGGCGCAAACAAACACATAACAATAAAATAACAAAACAAGCTTATAATATTGAGCACAAAGTCTTCTAGGCATCAGACCTAGTTTTGGACAAAGGTATAAACTAACTACAATCTACAATGAGTTTAAGTTCAGATAACGTATTCTTTAAAAAAAATCACAGTTAGCTAAAAAGCTAGGAAGATTGGTACAACCACAACCAATAATAATACAGTTCCCGTTCGCTTGACTACACCATCCATCGATCTTGCTTCTCAACAAAAACTTTAGGTCGGTGCATTCAATAAACCCTGGTCACATTCTATGTTGCAACCAGGCCAGTACCCTATTCCTAAGAGCATCCCTAGGTTCATGCCCAGATGGAGCAGTAGCGTTGGTGATAACAAGGTTTTTTCAGTCCAAGACCAGTTCTCTCAGATACTTATCTGCAATAAATGGTAACTGTGATTTACTCAGACGTGAGACCTTAGATGAGATGGATTTAGATTTTGCAGAAGACCGGAGATCAACAATGGAAACCCTAAGTCCCAATTCAGCAGCAGATATAAGAGGCCTGACATGAGCTTGCCTTATGGTCACTTCAGATGACGATAAATTCAGGGTGTTAGTGTGGGATTGGATAGAATTTTCTGATTTCAATAACTTCTGCATATTAGCAAAATTCAGCTCAGTCTGACTAGCTTTCTCCTCGGACCCTGTACTTTGCTCTAGCAGCTCAGCCACTTAAAATGTATTTGTGGCTGAGATTTCAAAGGGCTGCAATGGGCTTTGAGAGATATTGTTAGAAGCTGCTGTATTCAAAGGTGGATCAACTTGACATGAATTGTCCAACATGACAGCATGCACCAGCCAGGTTAACCCACAGGCCAACGTCAAAAGAATTTCTACAATGAAGTAGGTCAGCATATGGAAGCTTTTACATAAGAAACAGTCCGGCTTTCGTGTGTGCGTATCGGACCAAAAGCACCTTATTAGATCTCCGAACCCCTATGTTATCAGCCTTGAAAAAAAAGTGGATTGGGGTTGCTGATTTTGCTTGATCTATCAGCAGCTTTCGATCTCTTGGACAACAAAAATGTGTTGAATAGACTGGCTGATATTGGGGGTTTCTCAAAAGAAGCAGGAAGTTGGATGGAATCATTTCTTGGTGGGCGAAAGTCCAGGATTAATTGGGGAGATGCTTCATCGGACGCTGACCCTATCATCTGTGGTGTTCCACAGGGGGCATGTTTCTCCCCCTCCCTTTTTAACATCTATATTCAATCATTATGCAAGGAACGGGAGGGACTGGGAGCATTTTTCGCTAATTATGCGGATGACTTCCAGCTCTCAATGCAACTCAGTGGAAACTACATAGAATATCAAGGAAAACTGGACCGAATCTATGGGCCTCATTACAACTCCGGCAGTAGCTGTGCCGGTAAAAACGGCAGGCTGCCGACGGAGTTGTGTATTTTGTCTGGCGGAAAAAATAACTCCCCATTCCCATTTGAGTCCCAATGGTGCCGGTACTACCGTCAAAGTCTGCGAGCGGGTGCCTTTCCACCCGCCAGGTCAGACATGGCGAAAGGGCATCCGACCTGCAAACTTGTACTCTGCTGGTCCGGTAAAAACAGTGTCCGGTAACAACAGTGTTGTTACCGGACCGGCAGGCTTGTAATGAGGCCCTATATGTTTATTAAACATTGGATGTCCTCAAACTGGCTATGTTTGAATGCCAGTAAAAAAGAGTTGATGGTGTATGGGTCCAAGTGTGCCCGTGAGAAGCTGGGACAGTAATCTCTTTGTTTGATATAGATGGTGGCCTTATCCCAGTGGCTGGGAAAGTTAAAACACTGGGCACCTTTATGGAAGCGTCTCTAAATGCAGACGCCCATGTGAATTCTAACTATTATCCCTGTGTCTTGAGACAGATCTGTCCAATGATTTCAAGAGACAATCATGAAAAGTTGGTGCGTGCAATTATTTTACCTCGGCTTGATTATTGCAACTCCTTGATAGGGGGGGCCGGGAAGGAATGTCTTCACAAACTGCAGAAATTTCAAAATGAAACAGTTTGGATAATCTTCAACATTGACCGTAGAGACTCTTTTACTATGGCCCGTAGGGAACTTCATTGGCTTCCTGTGGTAGATAGAGTTCATTTCAAAATGTTGATGTTGGGACATAAATGCCTATTTGGGGTTGCACCAAGGTACTTAATGGAAAAGCTGAAGATTTATAAACCCAGTAGGAGTTTGCGATCTGTGGGGGCTTATACCCTTAAAATCAATAGGTTTAAGAGAGCTTGGAAAGGGGTCGCTCCTTCCCTACCTGGGTGGCACAGGCCTTGAATGAGCTTCCGGAGTTATCGAGGAAGAAGAATAACTACCTTATCTTCAGAAAACTTCTGAAAACTAGACTATTTGTTTGAGATAGAGTTCTGATTTTTGGAATCTCTGCTTCTGGCTTTGTCTATCTGTGTGTCTTTTTGTTCCTTGTACAGTGCCTGGATGTGTGAGGGCTTTGGCGCTCAATATATACAAAGAAATAGAAATATAAATAGTAATAATAGCATCCCTTACTTGCTGCCATTGCGTAGAACAGAGCAGTTCCATCTCACTGGATTGATCACCATTTGGTCCCAAAATATCTCCAGGCAATGTTGCAGCTGTCGCCACCCTTATCAGTGCCAGGGTGTGAGCAAATAGGCACAAAAGGAGCTGCAGGTTTAAAACCAAGTGCCCGACCACTAGGATCATGATCCCGTAAGTGGTCATGAATTTCCTGATTAGCTTGATCTTCAGTTCTTACACTTCCATTTTCGTCCTCAAAAGTACTTGTTTTTGTCTCTTGGAGACGTCTCATCCTACGAGCACAAGCAGCTGCCACTTGCAGTAATTGATTCCTATAAGGCGTGAAATGGCTGCGCTGCCTAGTAATCACCATCTTGATAGTAGGACTTGGTACAGAATATGAGCACAACAGCCGATACTCAATAGCGTCCACGCTATCTACCATGATCCAGCTTACAACTCCTCTCTGGTGAGGGGGTAGGCAAATAGATGCAAGACAAAAGAAGGGGTAGAGGTATACCATCAGTCAGCACGGGTACATTGCTGACACTCCAAAGGCACACTTATCACCTAGCAGATCTTAGCAGGTGAACTGGGCTGCCACACAGAACTCAGACCTGGAGAGTTACAGCAGGTAGGCAGTCCCAAGAAACCCCCCCTCGAATATTTTGGCCCTGGGTTGGAGCCTGTGGTACAATAAGCATATCTATCAGAAAAACAGAGAGAAGGATACCAGCAAGCGATTCTCTCCAGCAGGTCCACAAATCTGCAGATCTTCCTGTTAATGATCCAACACCAGCCTGGAGAATTCTGGCAGCGTGTCGATGCAACAGCTCGACACAGAGAAGCGCCAGTGCAGAGTAGAGGGGGCTAGAAGAAGATTGCTAAGAGTGTGGAGGGTGCATGCAAACACCAGAATTCTGTCAAGCCACAACCGGACAGGCCACTTTCGGCAACATCAGGGGTTGGACCTGAAATGGGGCACTATTGTGCTTGTGGAAAGATTGCTCCTGGTTTGAGTTTTGTTTTAACTGATCCTGCTCCACTCAATAGACCCATGTCATATGGACTGCTGGTCCATAAGATGCTTGACACCTTTTCTAAATATTGGTTGGAAAAATTGCCATTCTCTATGGTATTTCCCTATTCTCAACTTTAATCCAATGAAAGAGACTTATGAAAAATGCTAATTCATCGTCTGAATACTCCTTTCTGAACAATTCCTTATCTGTTAAGTCTGTTAGTCTGTATCCTTCCCCAAGAGTGATTATTGCTCTTCATCCTCGATCTCATCATCTGCCCCATGAACAACAACCCTTTCCTCTCTTACCACTGCTGCCTCTAGTTCTATGGGGATAACCTGTCATCCATAGGTATTTCTGGCCTAAACAAACATTTGTCAGGTATTTTCAACAATTTACCTATCAGTCTAGGAAGCCATGTCAACAAGACATTTGCTCCATACAAAAATACTTCTGGGTCTGTAATGCTTTTTGGCCTGTAAATGCTAATATGAATTCTCTTACATTTATGTAGTGTATCCCTGGAGTGGAACACACTATTCCTTTGTCAGTGAAGGATAGTTTTGTGATCAAATCATGTCTTAATATATTAACTGGTGTCTGCTGAGAATACAATAATGGCATAGACGAACAAGTTACTTCTTACCTTGTAACGTTCTTTCGATGGGATGTTCCTCCGACGTATTCCTTATCTTGATAGATTACATTCCAGCTTGCTGGCCTCGGAAATTTATTCCAGTAGAGGCCGCTGCGCGTCGACGTCCCTCGAGCTGGTGTCCCTCGACAGCCTCCGTCTTGGCGCCGACGTCATCATGCGTATAGATAGACTTGCGCAGCGGCCGTTGCTCAGTTCCGTTTTGAAGCTTGAAATTAGCTGTGCATGAATTGGTTACTGACCTTGAAGGAGCGTAAGCTGCAACTACAAGGGAAGTTTTACTGCGGGGATGGATGGGAGGGGCGATAAGGAATACGTCGGAGGAACATCCCATCGAAAGAACGTTACAAGGTAAGAAGTAACTTGTTCTTCGAAGGGATTGTGTCCTCCGACGTATTCCTTATCTTGATAGACTTCCATAGCAGTGGTGTGAAAGAGGAGGTGGGAGTAAAATTGGAATATTCCCCTTTAAGAATGAATAGAATGTAACACAGCTTTGCCAAATCCTGTCTCCTGGCTAGAGGAGGAATCCAGACTATAGAATTTTGTAAAGGTATGTGTGGACGACCATGTAGCAGCCGCACATATGTCCCGAATCGGTACCCCTCTTTGGAGAGCCGAAGAGGCTGCGATACCCCTGGTTGAATGAGCCCTAAGGTGTTGAGGGGGCTCTTTCCTTGCCAATTTGTAGCATTCTAGAATGGCTAAAATAATCCATCTTGAAATGGTCTGTTTTGTGATTGGCAATGCTAATTTGTGTCCTGCATAACCTACAAACAGTTGGTCTGCTTGCCTTATTCTAGCAAGTCTGTTGATATAAAAACTCAAGGCACGCCTTGGATCCAGCCTATGTAGCCTCTCTTCCTCTTTCCCTGGATGGGGAGGAGGATAGAATGAAGTTAAGGTTATTTTCCGAGTGATGTGGAACTCAGAGACCACCTTTGGGAAGAAATTAGGCTTCACTTGTAAAACAACTTTGTCTTTGTGAAACATTGTATGAGGAGGTTTGCAAGATAGAGCTTGTAATTCGCTCACTCTTCTGGCAGATGTTAGAGCCACTAGGAAGACTGTTTTAAGGGTGAGAAATCTTAATGAACAAGAATGGAGTGGTTCAAAAGGAGTACCCATCAGAAAATTTAAGACTAGATTTAAGTCCCACAAGGGAACTTGGAACGGCCTTGGGGGATAGACATTAGTTAACCCATTCAGAAATTGGATTACTAGGGGTAATTTGAAATATGATGGCTCCTCCGCGGTGTGCTTAAAGATCGACAGCGCAGCGAGGTAGCCCTTGATCGTACCAACTTGAAGACCTGAATTCGCCAAATAGAGCAAAAAAGTTAACACCATTGGTGTACTGCATGAAAAGGGTTTGATATTCTTTTCTCTACACCAGCGCAAAATCTGTTCCAACGGCAGCGGTATAAAGTCTTTGTTGCTGGCCTTCTGTCTGAAAGCAACACCTCCATGACGTCATCCGGGAGGTCCCAATCCTTGTATCTCAACCTTTCAGAAACCAAGCGTGAAGCTTGAGGGTTCTGATGTATGGATGGAGAACCTGACCTCCCTTCTGCGAGAGAAGATCCGCTCTTTGTGGAAGACGAATCGGAGGGCAGATGGACATGTCCAGAAGGTCCGGGTACCACGTTCTCCTGGCCCAATCCGGGGCAATTAGGATCATAGTCTTCCGGAATCTTCTCAACCTCCTTATCATCTGAGGAATGACAGGGACTGGAGGAAACGCATATAGAAGTGGAAACTCCCAGTCTACTACGAACGTGTCCCCTAGAGCTCCTCTCAGGGGAAATTCCCTTGAACAAAACTGATCGCACTTCCTGTTGATACTGGTGGCGAACAGATCCACTTGAGGGGTTCCCCAAAGGGCGAAGATCTCTTGAAGGACTTCCTGAGCTTGCTCCCACTCGTGGGAGACTGTGCTCTGCCAGCTCGGAGCATCCGCTGTCAAGTTCTTCTCTCTGGCTAAGTGAACTGCCGATAGACAGATTCCTTCTTGAATGTCCCAAAACCAGAGCTGCATTGCCTCTCTGCACAGTGGCAGTGATCCTACGCCTCCTCTTTTGTTGAGGTAGTGCATGGCCACTGTGTTTTTCTGTCATTAGTAGGACATTCTTCCCCTGTACATATGGCAGAAAAGCCTTCAGCGCTAGTCTGACTGCTCTCAGCTCCAACAGGTTGATGTGTAGTCTGGACTCCGATGGAGACCAACGACCGCTGACGGTCAAGTCGTTGGCATGGGCTCCCCACTCTGTTAGTGAGGCATCCGTGACTACTGTTATCTCCGGCCATGGTGTCAAAAGTGTTCTCCTTTCAAGATGTTCTCCCGACAGTCCCACCACTGAAGGTCTCGAGCCACTCTGTCCGGGACTTGAAGGAGATCTGACATTCTTCCTGAGAATTGCGACCATTGGGTTCTTAGTGCCCACTGGAGGGATCTCATTCTCAGGTGAGCCTCTAGCACTAGGAAGATGCAGGATGCCATGAGGCCCAGCAACCTCAAAAAGTCGAAGGCTGGTAGACGTTGGACATTTTGAAACTTGGTTACCATCTGTAGAATATCTTGAGCCCTCACCTCTGGTGGCGAGGCTTTCCCCAGGGAAGTGTCCAGGACTGCTCCAATGAACTGGAGTCTCTGTGATGGTATCATCTGAGACTTCTTTAAGTTGAGGGAGAAGCCTAGCTTGTGAAGGAAGTGGCAGACATAATCTAGCTGGATCTGAGCTTGTTCCAAAGATACTGCTCTGATCAACCAATCGTCTAGGTAGGGGTAGACATGGATCCCGTCCCTCCTTAGACTTGCAGCCACTACAGACATTAGCTTGGTGAAGACCCTCGGGGCGGAGGTCAGCCCAAATGGCAGAACTCGAAATTGATAGTGAGAGTTGCCAATTGTGAACCTCAGGTATTTCCTGTGTGTGAGATGGATTGGCACATGGAAATAAGCATCCTGAAGGTCCAGGGATACCAACCAGTCCTGAAGCTGGAGGGCCTGGAGGATCTCAGAAAGGGTTACAATCTTGAATTTGTCTTTCCTGAGGAATTTGTTAAATTCCCTCAAGTCCAAGATGGGTCTCAGTCCTCCGTCCTTCTTTGGTACTAGGAAGTAGGGAGAATACCAACCCTTGTTCCTCTCCGCTACAGGTACCGGTTCTATGGCAGCTTTCTCTAGCAGGTCTACAATCTCCTGCATAAGGAGCGGGTCTGGAAACTTCAAAGAGTTGTTCCCCGGTGGATGACTCTGAGGGGTGTGTAGGAAGGGCAGGCAGTAACCTTGGGCAACTGTTTCCAATGCCCAAGCATCTGACGTAATAACCTGCCATTCTGCCAGATGTTGAGTTAACCTGCCCCCTACTAGTGTCTTGTGAGGGGAGACCTCACAGGGGTTTAGAAGCGCTAACGCAGATGCCGAGGGTAAAGCGGCACCTGCTGCTGCAGTTTTTGTACCTTTTCCCCGTCCACCACGGGTGAATCGTTTCTGGCCCCTTTGAGCTGGCTGTCCTCTGCCTTTTCTGAATGCGGAGTAAAAGCGAAAGGACCTACCCCTCCAGGAGGATCCTGAGGGGCGATTCGGAGTCTGTCGGATTGCAGCCCCAAGAGATTTCGCTGCTGCCTTGGATGTTTGTAACTTCTCCAGGCTGTCATCAGCCTTCTTATCAAATAAAGAAGTGCCGTCAAAGGGCATGTTCAAAAGTCAGGCTTGTACATCTGGGGCAAAACCAGACTTCTGCAACCATGCAAATCTGCGGATTGTGTTACTTGCCGCCATGGCCCTGCTGATACTGTCAGCAGAATCAATGCCAGTTTGAAGGGACTCACACATTGCATCTTTCCCATCTTTGATGATGTTTAAAAATGCTTCCCTTTCTTCTCCTTCCGGGAGGCAGTCAGCCGCAGATGAAGCACACCCCCAAAGTGTATGGCTGAATCTTGCAAGTGTGCAAGTGGCGTTAATAGATTTAAGCGCCATGCTACATGCCAAAAAGACTTTTTTTGACATAGCATCAAACCTTTTATCGTCCCTGTCCTGTGGAATAGTAGGGTATGCAGATCTACTATTTGTGTTACTTGCCGCCATGGCCCTGCTGATACTGTCAGCAGAATCAATGCCCGTTTGAAGGGACTCACACATTGCATCTTTCCCATCTTTGATGATGTTTAAAAATGCTTCCCTTTCTTCTCCTTCCGGGAGGCAGTCAGCCGCAGATGAAGCACACTCCCAAAGTGTATGGCTGAATCTTGCAAGCGTGCAAGTGGCGTTAATAGATTTAAGCGCCATGCTACATGCCAAAAAGACTTTTTTTGACATAGCATCAAACCTTTTATCGTCCCTGTCCTGTGGAATAGTAGGGTATGCAGATCTACTATTTGATGAAGTTGCTGCATGTACAACCAAACTCTCTGGAGTTGGATGTTTGCTCAAGTATTCAGGATCTGTAGCAGATACCCTGTATTTGGCAGATAGTTTCTTGTTAACTGCAGGGATAACTTCAGGGGTTTCCCAATTAGCAGAGATCTTTCTTTGCAGAGCAGTATGAAAAGGAACATCAGGACCTTCCTGTGGACCTTTAACTAAAATGTCAGTAAGGTCATCCTGCTGAAAAGAAGGTTTAGGTGTAGACCACCCCATGAATTCTATTATTCTTGCCATCAGAACCCTATAAGGGGTCTCAGCATGCTCCCCAGGGTCTGGTTTAGCAAACTCTACTTCTGGAGAAGTATCTAAACCACTTGCTTCATGTAAAGAGTCTTGAAGATCTTTTAACCTGTTCTCTTCAGAGATAAATTCCTCTGGTATAGGTGTTGTGGTCCTTTGTAAACCAAAAGGTCTCTCATGGTCGGAATCTTCCCCTTCCTCATAAATAGAGGACAAAGCTCTAAAGTAATCAGACCTAGGGTATGGTTTAAAACCCATTTCTAGAGCAGAGGGGGCCAAATTAGTTGTCACCGGTTGAGAAAACGTCGAAGTTGTCGACGTAAAAGTCAAAGGCTTCGACAAACCTGAAAAGGGCATTGAAAAAGTTAGAAGAGGCCTCGAAGTACTCGAGAGGATCGGAATCCTACTCGGAGTCATCGAGGTTGTCGACGGCATCCTCGAGTTAATGGTCGAGGTCCTCGACACCTCTACTGTCTGAGATGTAGTGACAGCTGTAGGTCTTTCTTTTATCGGCGTCGACATAGGCGTCAAAGACGGTGTCGATGCAGCCGATTTATGCATCGGCGGACCCTTCGACAAAGGCGTTGATGACGCAGATTTATGAGTCGAAGAAACCTTCGATGATGGCGTCGATGACGCAAGTTTACTGCCTTCGAGGGAGTAGAAGTTTTAAGAGTCTTACCTCTTTCAAGCTTCCCCTTATGCTCCTTCAAGGCTTTCGCCGTCATGGACATAAAGTCCTCGCATTCCGAACAGTGATGCTCTGATACCAGGCACCACAAACAGATCCTGTGAGGATCCGTCAACGACATTTTCTTCCCACAATCACAACACTTTTTGAAGCCGGACCGTGGGGTCAACGGTTCGGATGAGGAAGCCATCGAATAAAGATGATATCTTCGAAGAATAAGTTGAATCTTCTTGAAGAAAGAACTGAGCAACATGATTCCGAGGCCCACAAAGCGCGGAAAAACGGAACTGATCAACGGCTGCTGTGCTCGTGGGACGTCGACACGCAGCGCCCTCTACTGGAAAAAATTTCCGAGGCCAGCAAGCTGGAATGTAATCTATCAAGGTAAGGAATACGTCGGAGGACACAATCCCTTCGAAATGTCATGTTCTCCTATTAAAATTGGTAATTCATCAGTAAAAGGAACCAAACTCGCAGCCCCAGAGAATCCTTGCGCATTCATGGAAATGCCAGACATTGGACACTTTCCCTCTCAAATGGAACAAGGAACAAAAATGTCTTGCCTCCTATTGTTAACCTGACCCTCGGTTCTTCTTGTGGGTCTAGTGTCACAGAACACATCAGGTTGCTCTGTGGGCTTTCCTATTGTGGGTATAATTTAATCCCTGTAAAAGGGATTCCCTCCTACTTTTGTAACACTCCCTATACTAGTTGTGGGTGCTTGTGGGACTCATGTATTCACATTCCATTGTGGTACTGTCTGTTGTGTCGGAGTGTGTTGTTGTTGTTATGTCTGTACTTGTGTTTGCATAGTCGTTTGCTGTGGTTGCCCTTGTGGCGACTGAAGTTGCAGCGGAATCTGCTAGGTTTTCTGTATTTGCGGTACATGTGTCTGATACTGCGTGTGATCGTGGGCATAATACTCCAGTGGTTCTGTACTATATACTGTGGAGAATAGCCCATCCCCCCTTTTGGGGTTTGCCAATTCTGCTGCATGCCCCCTCTACTTCTACATGTGCGGGCCATATGTCCTGTCCTCCCACAATTCCAGCACTGCTGTGGCTGTCCTCCATTTAATCTCCCTCCCCCCTTGAGGGTTATGAAATCCACCTCCTTGTCCTCTAGGTCAATTCCTTCTACCACGTGGCCAGAAAGTTTGATCTATAGGGTATCCTACATTGCTTGGCTGTGTAGGCTGCAATTCTTGTGTGGCCACGCCTTCAACACTCGTCAATACTGCTCCTTCTATGACAAATCTCGACAACTTTTTCTGAACTAAACTTTGATTCCTCCTGCTTTGTATTCTCAGCTTTTTCTTATTCTTCTTTTGTAACAATCGACAATGGTGTACGATAGTCAACTGTATTTCTGGCCATGGCTTTGCTTCCATTCCTACCTGTTTTTCATCTGCTGTTGCACTGACTCGAGTAGTCCTTGACATAAAATATGATACAATATGAAGATTGCCCAGGCTTATACCACAGGGTAGTCTTGATTCTATTAAAGACACAGAGGCGAGCATTATGCTTTACTTTTTAAATTCTGTCACACACAACTTTTCAAATTTAAGAACATTTAAACTGTGAAATTTACAGTTTACTCATAAATCCATTAGACTACCATGAGGAAGGGGAAAATGCAAAATGTAAAGCGTTCAAAACGAAATTCGAACAGTTTCAGGCTGGGCACTACAAGCCCAATGAGCATTTCAGCCTCTAGTAGTCTTGGCCTTCCTTGCTCCACCTATCAGGAGCCAGCTCCCAGAATAAGATCCCTCTGTACAAGGCCCATTCCTCTTTCTTTGTCAGTGAACAGTGACTTATTTGCACTATAGAAACTTCCCTTGCAAACTTCTCTGTGATCTGGACTTCCAACTGTTCTGTCAACTGTACGGCTGCTCAGGTCTAACGGGACAACTTGCGTACTCTGCGACAACATTCTTGACGCTCCCATCCCTTTTTAGGTTGCTTTCCGCTAATCTTCTATGAGAAATGGAGAGAGTATTATGAGGGTGGGAAATTATCTAAAGACCTTATACAGTATACATACACCTGATAATTTCAAGTATTGGGCCTCATCACGAGTTGGGCGGTATCCCGGTATATTTCCCATCAAGCGCTATTTGCAGGTGAACTGGGCTGCCACACAGAACTCAGACCTGGAGAGTTACAGCAGGTAGGCAGTCCCAAGAAACCCCCCCTCGAATATTTTGGCCCTGGGTTGGAGCCTGTGGTACAATAAGCATATCTATCAGAAAAACAGAGAGAAGGATACCAGCAAGCGATTCTCTCCAGCAGGTCCACAAATCTGCAGATCTTCCTGTTAATGATCCCACACCAGCCTGGAGAATTCTGGCAGCGTGTCGATGCAACAGCTCGACACAGAGCAGCGCCAGTGCAGAGTAGAGGGGGCTAGAAGAAGATTGCTAAGAGTGTGGAGGGTGCATGCAAACACCAGAATTCTGTCAAGCCACAACCGGACGGGCCACTTTCGGCAACATCAGGGGTTGGACCTGAAATGGGGCACTATTGTGCTTGTGGAAAGATTGCTCCTGGTTTGAGTTTTGTTTTAACTGATCCTGCTCCACTCAATAGACCCATGTCATATGGACTGCTGGTCCATAAGATGCTTGACACCTTTTCTAAATATTGGTTGGAAAAATTGCCATTCTCTATGGTATTTCCCTATTCTCAACTTTAATCCAATGAAAGAGACTTATGAAAAATGCTAATTCATCGTCTGAATACTCCTTTCTGAACAATTCCTTATCTGTTAAGTCTGTTAGTCTGTATCCTTCCCCAAGAGTGATTATTGCTCTTCATCCTCGATCTCATCATCTGCCCCATGAACAACAACCCTTTCCTCTCTTACCACTGCTGCCTCTAGTTCTATGGGGATAACCTGTCATCCATAGGTATTTCTGGCCTAAACAAACATTTGTCAGGTATTTTCAACAATTTACCTATCAGTCTAGGAAGCCATGTCAACAAGACATTTGCTCCATACAAAAATACTTCTGGGTCTGTAATGCTTTTTGGCCTGTAAATGCTAATATGAATTCTCTTACATTTATGTAGTGTATCCCTGGAGTGGAACACACTATTCCTTTGTCAGTGAAGGATAGTTTTGTGATCAAATCATGTCTTAATATATTAACTGGTGTCTGCTGAGAATACAATAATGGCATAGACGAACAAGTTACTTCTTACCTTGTAACGTTCTTTCGATGGGATGTTCCTCCGACGTATTCCTTATCTTGATAGATTACATTCCAGCTTGCTGGCCTCGGAAATTTATTCCAGTAGAGGCCGCTGCGCGTCGACGTCCCTCGAGCTGGTGTCCCTCGACAGCCTCCGTCTTGGCGCCGACGTCATCATGCGTATAGATAGACTTGCGCAGCGGCCGTTGCTCAGTTCCGTTTTGAAGCTTGAAATTAGCTGTGCATGAATTGGTTACTGACCTTGAAGGAGTGTAAGCTGCAACTACAAGGGAAGTTTTACTGCGGGGATGGATGGGAGGGGCGATAAGGAATACGTCGGAGGAACATCCCATCGAAAGAACGTTACAAGGTAAGAAGTAACTTGTTCTTCGAAGGGATTGTGTCCTCCGACGTATTCCTTATCTTGATAGACTTCCATAGCAGTGGTGTGAAAGAGGAGGTGGGAGTAAAATTGGAATATTCCCCTTTAAGAATGAATAGAATGTAACACAGCTTTGCCAAATCCTGTCTCCTGGCTAGAGGAGGAATCCAGACTATAGAATTTTGTAAAGGTATGTGCGGACGACCATGTAGCAGCCGCACATATGTCCCGAATCGGTACCCCTCTTTGGGGAGCCGAAGAGGCTGCGATACCCCTGGTTGAATGAGCCCTAAGGTGTTGAGGGGGCTCTTTCCTTGCCAATTTGTAGCATTCTAGAATGGCTAAAATAATCCATCTTGAAATGGTCTGTTTTGTGATTGGCAATGCTAATTTGTGTCCTGCATAACCTACAAACAGTTGGTCTGGTTGCCTTATTCTAGCAAGTCTGTTGATATAAAAACTCAAGGCACGCCTTGGATCCAGCCTATGTAGCCTCTCTTCCTCTTTCCCTGGATGGGGAGGAGGATAGAATGAAGTTAAGGTTATTTTCCGAGTGATGTGGAACTCAGAGACCACCTTTGGGAAGAAATTAGGCTTCACTTGTAAAACAACTTTGTCTTTGTGAAACATTGTATGAGGAGGTTTGCAAGATAGAGCTTGTAATTCGCTCACTCTTCTGGCAGATGTTAGAGCCACTAGGAAGACTGTTTTAAGGGCGAGAAATCTTAATGAACAAGAATGGAGTGGTTCAAAAGGAGTACCCATCAGAAAATGTAAGACTAGATTTAAGTCCCACAAGGGAACTTGGAACGGCCTTGGGGGATAGACATTAGTTAACCCATTCAGAAATTGGATTACTAGGGGTAATTTGAAATATGATGGCTCCTCCGCAGTGTGCTTAAAGATCGACAGCGCAGCGAGGTAGCCCTTGATCGTACCAACTTGAAGACCTGAATTCGCCAAATAGAGCAAAAAAGTTAACACCATTGGTGTACTGCATGAAAAGGGTTTGATATTCTTTTCTCTACACCAGCTGCAAAATCTGTTCCAACGGCAGCGGTATAAAGTCTTTGTTGCTGGCCTTCTGTCTGAAAGCAACACCTCCATGACGTCATCCGGGAGGTCCCAATCCTTGTATCTCAACCTTTCAGAAACCAAGCGTGAAGCTTGAGGGTTCTGATGTATGGATGGAGAACCTGACCTCCCTTCTGCGAGAGAAGATCCGCTCTTTGTGGAAGACGAATCGGAGGGCAGATGGACATGTCCAGAAGGTCCGGGTACCACGTTCTCCTGGCCCAATCCGGGGCAATTAGGATCATAGTCTTCCGGAATCTTCTCAACCTCCTTATCATCTGAGGAATGACAGGGACTGGAGGAAACGCATATAGAAGTGGAAACTCCCAGTCTACTACGAACGTGTCCCCTAGAGCTCCTCTCAGGGGAAATTCCCTTGAACAAAACTGATCGCACTTCCTGTTGATACTGGTGGCGAACAGATCCACTTGAGGGGTTCCCCAAAGGGCGAAGATCTCTTGAAGGACTTCCTGAGCTTGCTCCCACTCGTGGGAGACTGTGCTCTGCCAGCTCGGAGCATCCGCTGTCAAGTTCTTCTCTCTGGCTAAGTGAACTGCCGATAGACAGATTCCTTCTTGAATGTCCCAAAACCAGAGCTGCATTGCCTCTCTGCACAGTGGCAGTGATCCTACGCCTCCTCTTTTGTTGAGGTAGTGCATGGCCACTGTGTTTTTCTGTCATTATTAGGACATTCTTCCCCTGTACAGATGGCAGAAAAGCCTTCAGCGCTAGTCTGACTGCTCTCAGCTCCAACAGGTTGATGTGTAGTCTGGACTCCGATGGAGACCAACGACCGCTGATGGTCAAGTCGTTGGCATGGGCTCCCCACTCTGTTAGTGAGGCATCCGTGACTACTGTTATCTCCGGCCATGGTGCCAAAAGTGTTCTCCTTTCAAGATGTTCTCCCGACAGTCCCACCACTGAAGGTCTCGAGCCACTCTGTCCGGGACTTGAAGGAGATCTGACATTCTTCCTGAGAATTGCGACCATTGGGTTCTTAGTGCCCACTGGAGGGATCTCATTCTCAGGTGAGCCTCTAGCACTAGGAAGATGCAGGATGCCATGAGGCCTAGCAACCTCAAAAAGTCGAAGGCTGGTAGACGTTGGACATTTTGAAACTTGGTTACCATCTGTAGAATATCTTGAGCCCTCACCTCTGGTGGCGAGGCTTTCCCCAGGGAAGTGTCCAGGACTGCTCCAATGAACTGGAGTCTCTGTGATGGTATCATCTGAGACTTCTTTAAGTTGAGGGAGAAGCCTAGCTTGTGAAGGAAGTGGCAGACATAATCTAGCTGGATCTGAGCTTGTTCCAAAGATACTGCTCTGATCAACCAATCGTCTAGGTAGGGGTAGACATGGATCCCGTCCCTCCTTAGACTTGCAGCCACTACAGACATTAGCTTGGTGAAGACCCTCGGGGCGGAGGTCAGCCCAAATGGCAGAACTCGAAATTGATAGTGAGAGTTGCCAATTGTGAACCTCAGGTATTTCCTGTGTGTGAGATGGATTGGCACATGGAAATAAGCATCCTGAAGGTCCAGGGATACCAACCAGTCCTGAAGCTGGAGGGCCTGGAGGATCTCAGAAAGGGTTACAATCTTGAATTTGTTTTTCCTGAGGAATTTGTTAAATTCCCTCAAGTCCAAGATGGGTCTCAGTCCTCCGTCCTTCTTTGGTACTAGGAAGTAGGGAGAATACCAACCCTTGTTCCTCTCCGCTACAGGTACCGGTTCTATGGCAGCTTTCTCTAGCAGGTCTACAATCTCCTGCATAAGGAGCGGGTCTGGAAACTTCAAAGAGTTGTTCCCCGGTGGATGACTCTGAGGGGTGTGTAGGAAGGGCAGTGTAACGCTCACCTGATTCTCGCAGAGGCGCCGGTCTTGACTGGGCGACTACCGTATCTTCAAAGGTGATGTGTAGCACCCGGTTGGCTCTTTGGGCTGGACCTCTGTGCACTGTATGCCTGACGTGTAGAGAAAGATGTCTTAGGTAAGTGAATGCCGAGCTCTCCATCTGCCTCGGGGCAGGGTGCTGTAACCAGTTTCTTCACTGGATAGGTAGCGCAGGCCTCTTGACTTCAGAGGACTGCTGTCCGTCGTTTACTGCACGAACGGTAAGTTTCGAGTCATTCAAATGTCTTTAAAGTCTTTAGTAATGATGTCTCTTGTTTTGCAGGGTTCCGGCGATGGCGGATGACGGGCTGAAGTGAGTTGAAGATGGAGCCCGTGTGATGAATAGAAGCGCCTGGAAGCACGTAAGTAAGCGCTTGTTGCCTGCTTCACTATGCGCTCTAACTGTCTTTTTATTTTGCAGGTATGAGTTCGGAGCGGCTGCAGGGTGCCGGAATACCCACTGGCTTAGATGTGGAAAGGAGTAATGGCACGTGAGTATTAAAGTTCCCCAATGTCTTTAAACGCACCTTGTTTTGTCTTTCAGATGCGGGATGCAGCGCCGAAGGCCTCCGGAGCGTGCGAAGAGTTGGTAAGCCTTTGCCTTTCAGACAGATGCCGGAATGCTAACCTGTTCTTTCTTGTCTTTATAGGTGTTGCTGAAGACTGGATTCAGGATGGTAAGCTTTTGCCTTTCAGATGCCGGAATGCTAACCTGTTCTTTCTTGTCTTTATAGGTGTTGCTGAAGACTGGATTCAGGATGGTAAGCCTTTTTCCTTAGGCCCAGGACCGGATGCAGAAGACACGATGAGCGTTCTGCTGCAGAGGTTGCAGAATAACGCAAAGCAAGATTCATCCACCGGGTGTGGTTTAAATAGCCTCCTGTAGTGCTTAGGTGTCTCCTTCCACAGCCACGCCTAAGTAAGAAAAGAGTTCCTGGTAAGAAAAGAGTTCCTGCCTTCCAGAAGAGTTCCAGTGTTCTGAATCTAGGGAGTGGCTCCAGCCCCACCCAACAGGAAAAGTAGTTCCAAACAGAAGAGGATCAGAGGCTCAACTGGCAGGCAAGTAAGCAGCATGGTCTGCTGAAGGTAAGTCCACCCAAGCATTATGAGCCCGGCGCTTCCAGCGCTGGGACTGGGCATATTTATGAGCCTGGTGCCACTGGCGCCAGGACTGGGTCCAAAAGGTCCCAATTGGGACTGGTTGGCACTCGGAACCTGGGTTATGGATCTGCTTCCAAGGGAGTTGGGAAAACCCTGACCTTTTGGAAGCAGAGATCATGACAGTACCCCCCCTCAAGGCCCCTCCCAAACCGGGCTTCTCCGGGGGTTTTGGCTTGTCAGGAAATGTTCGGTGAAATCTTTTGATTAGGCGAGGAGCGTGGACATATTCAGCAGGTTCCCAGGATCTCTCTTGGGGGCCGTAGCCTTTCCAGTCAATTAGGTAGAATAGTTTAGATTTGGAGATCTTGGAGTCCAGAATGCTTTTGACTTCAAACTCGAGTTCTCCATCCACTAGGATAGGTTTTGGAGATTTGGTTAGTCGGGTTTGAGGTTGCACGGGTTTTAATAGAGAGACGTGGAAGACCGGATGTATCTTCATGTGCGGGGGCAAGTCCAACTTGACCGCTACTGGGTTTACTATGGTAGTGATGGAATAGGGACCAAGGTATCTTGGGTTGAATGTGCGTGGCCCTTTTAGAGATAGATATTTGGTGGATAACCAGACTTGATCCCCTACTTGATAGTGAGGGGCTTCCTTCCGATGTTGATCTGCTCCTTTCTTGTATTGTTCTTTAGCCCTTTGAAGGTGAGAAACAGCTTCCTTAAAGGCTTGGGTGATTGTAGAATGCAGGTAGTCTACTGCTGGTGTTTCAAGATCTTGGAGGGGATCCAACTCCGAGGTTCGAGGGTGACTGCCGTACAAAAGAAAAAACGGGGTTTTCCCAGTTCCCGAATGGACAGAGTTATTGTAGGCATACTCGGCTATCCAAAGGATATCTTTCCAAGTTTTTTCAGTTTGTTGCAGCATGCAGCGTAAATATTGTTCCAGAGTTTGATTGGTCCTCTCGGTTTGTCCGTCGGTCTGAGGGTGGTGACTGGTCGATAGTCTCACATCAATTTGAGCCGACCGACAGCAACTTCGCCAAAAATGAGAAATAAATTGACTACCTCGATCTGAAATTAGAACCGAAGGAAAACCGTGCAGTCGGACGATGTTTTCGAGAAATTCTCGGGCCAGAGTTGCTGCTGTTGGCAAGCCTTTGAGCGGAATGAAATGCGCCATCTTGGAGAATAAGTCCACAATTACTAGAATCGTATTGTATCCGGAGCATGGAGGTAGATCGGTGATGAAGTCCATAGAAAGCGTATGCCAAGGGCGAGGTGGGATATCAATAGGGCGTAAGAGGCCTGCTGGTCTTTCCTTTTGACTCTTGTTTTGGGCGCATACTCCACAGGACATTATAAAGTCTCTGATATCTTTTTTCCAAGACGGCCACCAGAAGTAGCGCTTGATCTTTTCTGAGGTCTTGGCTATACCGGGATGACCTTCCATTAAAGAGTCGTGATAACAAGAGATTACTTTTTTCTGTAAATCTGTGCTGGGTAGGTATAATCGTTCTTGGAAATACAATAAGTTGTCCTTTACTGCAAAGTCCTTTCCCTGCAGATGCCAATTCTGTATGTCTGCTGGAGTTACAAGTTGCCTGGCTTTATCCTTAACTTCCTCTATGGATTCTGTGGCGATTACACCCAGAATTCTTTGTTCGGGAATGATTGGTACAGGTTTAGGGTTGACCAAGTGTTCTTCCACTCCCATCCGAGAAAGGGCATCGGCTTTACCGTTCTTTGTACCAGGTCGATAGGTAATTATGAAGTCAAACTCGGCAAAGAATAATGCCCAACGGAGTTGTCTAGAGGATTGGGCTTTTGCGGTCTTCAAATATTGCAGGTTTCGGTGATCCGTAATCACAGTAACGGTGTGTCGGGCCCCCAGCAGATAATGCCGCCAAGCCTTAAAGGCAGACTTGATAGCCAGAAGTTCCTTGTCAGTAATCGTGTAATTGATTTCAGGAGGCGAGAATTTGCGGGACCAAAATGCCACGGGATGCAACTGATGGGTTACCGGGTCCTTTTGTGATAGAACTGCCCCCATGGCAAGGCTTGAAGCATCAGTTTCCACGATGTAGGGGAGTTCGGGGCGAGGGTGTTTTAAGATTGGTGCAGAGATAAATTTAGTCTTCAAATCCTGGAAAGCTTGTTCCGCCTCGGTAGACCATTCAAAACGTTTGTTTTTCTTTAACAAGGCAGTGATGGGCTGGACTATTCGAGAGAATTCGGGGATAAACCTGCGGTAAAAGTTAGCGAAGCCTAACATGCTTTGCACACCTTTTACGGAGGATGGTGATGGCCATTTGAGAACTGCATCGACCTTCTTTGAATCCATACGCACTCCGCCAGGTGATAATATGAATCCCAAGAATTCAACTTCAGTCACGTTGAAAACACATTTTTCCAACTTAGCGAAAAGTTTGTGTTGACGCAATCTTTCGAGGACCATTTTCACGTGTTTCCGATGTTCAGATTCCGATGAAGAATAAACGAGGATGTCGTCAATGTAAACAACAACACATACATCTATGAGCTCTCTGAGGACATCGTTCATAAAATATTGAAAGGCGGCCGGGGCATTGCAAAGTCCGAAGGGCATGACCTGATATTCAAATAGCCCATACTTGGTGCGGAAGGCCGTCTTCCATTCATCGCCCTCTTTTACTCGTACCAAGTGGTAAGCTCCTCTAAGATCCAGCTTTGTATATATGCATGCTTTTCTGACTTGGTTAAGGAGTTCAGGGATCAAAGGTAACGGATATCTATTCTTAACGGTGATCTGGTTCAGGGAGCGATAATCGATACAAGTTCTAAGGTCTCCTTCCTTTTTTGGAACGAAGAACAAAGCTGAAGAAGCAGGGGACTTGGAAGGACGAATAAACCCATTTGCCAGGTATTGATCCAGGTATTGTCGAAGGTGAAGGTTCTCAGGCTCGGTGAGGGCATAAATTCTACTACAAGGAGGAGTAGATCCAGGTATCAGGTCTATCTGGCAGTCATAAGACCTATGAGGAGGTAGAGAGTTAGCCTGATCCTTCCGGAAAACATCTTGGTATTCTAGGTATTCGGGAGGTAACTGGGGAGTCTCTGAAGAAATTGCGGCCAGTGCAACACCAGGTGGAGGGTGACAAGTAGAGACACATTCTGGAAACTGGACCGTTCTTGCTCGCCAATCGATCAGAGGATTGTGTTTCTCTAACCAAGGTATTCCTAGAATAATCTGAAACTGAGGGGCCTTGATCACATCGAACACGATCTTCTCATGGTGTCCATCTTGACTTACTAGCATCACCTCTTGAGTGGTATGCGTTACTGGCCCGGAGGCTATCTCCGTACCATCCACCGTAGTAATGACGTCCTTTACAGCCTTGGGACAAAGAGTTAGATTCATCCTCAAAACCATTTCATGATCCACATAATTGCCGATGGCACCGCTGTCGACGTAAGCTTCAATTGCATGTAATCGATCCGGATTATCAGGGCTAATGAGGACCATAGATATCACGAAATGCGAGGTCACGGAACTGGTTTTCACGCTCGGCAAGAGGACCTCTATTCTTGTCGGGCGAGGTCGTTTCCCTGCTCAGAGTTTGTAACTTTGGTAACTGCAGCTCCTACTGCCTTCTTGGCAGGTTTCACCGGACAGTCTCGAAGAAAGTGCCCTGAGTTTCCGCAATATAGGCATAATTGCAACTGTTTCCTCCTTTCCCGCTCCCTTTGTGTTAGAGGACCTTTCAGACCCCCTATTTGCATGGGTTCCCCGGAGTCTACTCCTTTGGAAGGAGTTGGCGGTTTGGAAAATACTCGAGCATCAAACTTGGAACGATCGGCCTTCCTGTTCTGCAGCCTGTGATCTATTTGAACAACCAAGTCTATATAATCCGAACAGTCTTGTGGGGGATTCACTACTTGGGCTAAAACGTCTTTGAGCTCTCCACGTAGACCTCTATAAAACAGCGTAATCCTTTTGTCCTCAGGCCATTGAGTTTCCACTATTAGTCTATTGAAAGATGCAATATAAGCCAAAAGGTCGTGATTACCCTGTCGCAACGAAAGAAGCTCATTGTCCAAGGCCTGCCCCTGTGAATGTCTTGCGAACACTTTTTCCATACTAAGCTGAAAGGCTTGAAAATCATGGAGAACCGGATCATCTTGATTAACTAGAGGGATCGACCAGTCTGCCGCATTGCCACTAAGGTACGAAAGTACAAAAGCTACTTTTGCTTGATCAGTTGGAAAGGCTGCTGGCCGGCATAAGAAGTGCAACCGGCACTGATTGATAAATACTGCAAACCTCTTTGGGTCACCAGAAAATCGTTCGGGCGGAGCCAGAGGTACATTCCCAGGTAGGTTGATCTGCACTGGATTCATAGAGGATGTTGAAGGAAGATTTGCCCCTGATGCGGGTAACGGGGTCTGTCCGGCTTGTGACTGTAGCACTTGTCTAGCAAGATTGTCTGTTCTCTCCTTGGAAATAATTAGTTCCCTTCTTAGAGCATTCGTTTCCTGACGAGCTGCATGCACTTCTGCCCTTAGTTCCCCAAGTAACCGGGCTAGGGGGTCAGTATCCGAGGTTTCCATAGCGCCTGGGCGAGAGTTTTGCGGTAGGCTTTCCGTTCTGTAACTCTCACCTGATTCTCGCAGAGGCGCCGGTCTTGACTGGGCGACTACCGTATCTTCAAAGGTGATGTGTAGCACCCGGTTGGCTCTTTGGGCTGGACCTCTGTGCACTGTATGCCTGACGTGTAGAGAAAGATGTCTTAGGTAAGTGAATGCCGAGCTCTCCATCTGCCTTGGGGCAGGGTGCTGTAACCAGTTTCTTCACTGGATAGGTAGCGCAGGCCTCTTGACTTCAGAGGACTGCTGTCCGTCGTTTACTGCACGAACGGTAAGTTTCGAGTCATTCAAATGTCTTTAAAGTCTTTAGTCATGATGTCTCTTGTTTTGCAGGGTTCCGGCGATGGCGGATGACGGGCTGAAGTGAGTTGAAGATGGAGCCCGTGTGATGAATAGAAGCGCCTGGAAGCACGTAAGTAAGCGCTTGTTGCCTGCTTCACTATGCGCTCTAACTGTCTTTTTATTTTGCAGGTACGAGTTCGGAGCGGCTGCAGGGTGCCGGAATACCCACTGGCTTAGATGTGGAAAGGAGTAATGGCACGCGAGTATTAAAGTTCCCCAATGTCTTTAAACGCACCTTGTTTTGTCTTTCAGATGCGGGATGCAGCGCCGAAGGCCTCCGGAGCGTGCGAAGAGTTGGTAAGCCTTTGCCTTTCAGACAGATGCCGGAATGCTAACCTGTTCTTTCTTGTCTTTATAGGTGTTGCTGAAGACTGGATTCAGGATGGTAAGCTTTTGCCTTTCAGATGCCGGAATGCTAACCTGTTCTTTCTTGTCTTTATAGGTGTTGCTGAAGACTGGATTCAGGATGGTAAGCCTTTTTCCTTAGGCCCAGGACCGGATGCAGAAGACACGATGAGCGTTCTGCTGCAGAGGTTGCAGAATAACGCAAAGCAAGATTCATCCACCGGGTGTGGTTTAAATAGCCTCCTGTAGTGCTTAGGTGTCTCCTTCCACAGCCACGCCTAAGTAAGAAAAGAGTTCCTGGTAAGAAAAGAGTTCCTGCCTTCCAGAAGAGTTCCAGTGTTCTGAATCTAGGGAGTGGCTCCAGCCCCACCCAACAGGAAAAGTAGTTCCAAACAGAAGAGGATCAGAGGCTCAACTGGCAGGCAAGTAAGCAGCATGGTCTGCTGAAGGTAAGTCCACCCAAGCATTATGAGCCCGGCGCTTCCAGCGCTGGGACTGGGCATATTTATGAGCCTGGTGCCACTGGCGCCAGGACTGGGTCCAAAAGGTCCCAATTGGGACTGGTTGGCACTCGGAACCTGGGTTATGGATCTGCTTCCAAGGGAGTTGGGAAAACCCTGACCTTTTGGAAGCAGAGATCATGACAGGCAGGCAGTAACCTTGGGCAACTGTTTCCAATGCCCAAGCATCTGACGTAATAACCTGCCATTCTGCCAGATGTTGAGTTAACCTGCCCCCTACTAGTGTCTTGTGAGGGGAGACCTCACAGGGGTTTAGAAGCGCTAACGCAGATGCCGAGGGTAAAGCGGCACCTGCTGCTGCAGTTTTTGTACCTTTTCCCCGTCCACCACGGGTGAATCGTTTCTGGCCCCTTTGAGCTGGCTGTCCTCTGCCTTTTCTGAATGCGGAGTAAAAGCGAAAGGACCTACCCCTCCAGGAGGATCCTGAGGGGCGATTCGGAGTCTGTCGGATTGCAGCCCCAAGAGATTTCGCTGCTGCCTTGGATGTTTGTAACTTCTCCAGGCTGTCATCAGCCTTCTTATCAAGTAAAGAAGTGCCGTCAAAGGGCATGTTCAAAAGTCAGGCTTGTACATCTGGGGCAAAACTAGACTTCTGCAACCATGCAAATCTGCGGATTGTGTTACTTGCCGCCATGGCCCTGCTGATACTGTCAGCAGAATCAATGCCAGTTTGAAGGGACTCACACATTGCATCTTTCCCATCTTTGATGATGTTTAAAAATGCTTCCCTTTCTTCTCCTTCCGGGAGGCAGTCAGCCGCAGATGAAGCACACCCCCAAAGTGTATGGCTGAATCTTGCAAGCGTGCAAGTGGCGTTAATAGATTTAAGCGCCATGCTACATGCCAAAAATACTTTTTTTGACATAGCATCAAACCTTTTATCGTCCCTGTCCTGTGGAATAGTAGGGTATGCAGATCTACTATTTGTGTTACTTGCCGCCATGGCCCTGCTGATACTGTCAGCAGAATCAATGCCAGTTTGAAGGGACTCACACATTGCATCTTTCCCATCTTTGATGATGTTTAAAAATGCTTCCCTTTCTTCTCCTTCCGGGAGGCAGTCAGCCGCAGATGAAGCACACTCCCAAAATGTATGGCTGAATCTTGCAAGCGTGCAAGTGGCGTTAATAGATTTAAGCGCCATGCTACATGCCAAAAAGACTTTTTTTGACATAGCATCAAACCTTTTATCGTCCCTGTCCTGTGGAATAGTAGGGTATGCAGATCTACTATTTGATGAAGTTGCTGCATGTACAACCAAACTCTCTGGAGTTGGATGTTTGCTCAAGTATTCAGGATCTGTAGCAGATACCCTGTATTTGGCAGATAGTTTCTTGTTAACTGCAGGGATAACTTCAGGGGTTTCCCAATTAGCAGAGATCTTTCTTTGCAGAGCAGTATGAAAAGGAACATCAGGACCTTCCTGTGGACCTTTAACTAAAATGTCAGTAAGGTCATCCTGCTGAAAAGAAGGTGTAGGTGTAGACCACCCCATGAATTCTATTATTATTGCCATCAGAACCCTATAAGGGGTCTCAGCATGCTCCCCAGGGTCTGGTTTAGCAAACTCTACTTCTGGAGAAGTATCTAAACCACTTGCTTCATGTAAAGAGTCTTGAAGATCTTTTAACCTGTTCTCTTCAGAGATAAATTCCTCTGGTATAGGTGTTGTGGTCCTTTGTAAACCAAAAGGTCTCTCATGGTCGGAATCTTCCCCTTCCTCATAAAATAGAGGACAAAGCTCTAAAGTAATCAGACCTAGGGTATGGTTTAAAACCCATTTCTAGAGCAGAGGGGGCCAAATTAGTTGTCACCGGTTGAGAAAACGTCGAAGTTGTCGACGTAAAAGTCAAAGGCTTCGACAAACCTGAAAAGGGCATTGAAAAAGTTAGAAGAGGCCTCGAAGTACTCGAGAGGATCGGAATCCTACTCGGAGTCATCGAGGTTGTCGACGGCATCCTCGAGTTAATGGTCGAGGTCCTCGACACCTCTACTGTCTGAGATGTAGTGACAGCTGTAGGTCTTTCTTTTATCGGCGTCGACATAGGCGTCAAAGACAGTGTCGATGCAGCCGATTTATGCATCGGCGGACCCTTCGACAAAGGCGTTGATGACGCAGATTTATGAGTCGAAGAAACCTTCGATGATGGCGTCGATGACGCAAGTTTACTGCCTTCGAGGGAGTAGAAGTTTTAAGAGTCTTACCTCTTTCAAGCTTCCCCTTATGCTCCTTCAAGGCTTTCGCCGTCATGGACATAAAGTCCTCGCATTCCGAACAGTGATGCTCTGATACCAGGCACCACAAACGGATCCTGTGAGGAACCGTCAACGACATTTTCTTCCCACAATCACAACACTTTTTGAAGCCGGACCGTGGGGTCAACGGTTCGGATGAGGAAGCCATCGAATAAAGATGATATCTTCGAAGAATAAGTTGAATCTTCTTGAAGAAAGAACTGAGCAACATGATTCCGAGGCCCACAAAGCGCGGAAAAACGGAACTGATCAACGGCTGCTGTGCTCGTGGGACGTCGACAGGCAGCGCCCTCTACTGGAAAAAATTTCCGAGGCCAGCAAGCTGGAATGTAATCTATCAAGGTAAGGAATACGTCGGAGGACACAATCCCTTCGAAATGTCATGTTCTCCTATTAAAATTGGTAATTCATCAGTAAAAGGAACCAAACTCGCAGCCCCAGAGAATCCTTGCGCATTCATGGAAATGCCAGACATTGGACACTTTCCCTCTCAAATGGAACAAGGAACAAAAATGTCTTGCCTCCTATTGTTAACCTGACCCTCGGTTCTTCTTGTGGGTCTAGTGTCACAGAACACATCAGGTTGCTCTGTGGGCTTTCCTATTGTGGGTATAATTTAATCCCTGTAAAAGGGATTCCCTCCTACTTTTGTAACACTCCCTATACTAGTTGTGGGTGCTTGTGGGACTCATGTATTCACATTCCATTGTGGTACTGTCTGTTGTGTCGGAGTGTGTTGTTGTTGTTATGTCTGTACTTGTGTTTGCATAGTCGTTTGCTGTGGTTGCCCTTGTGGCGACTGAAGTTGCAGCGGAATCTGCTAGGTTTTCTGTATTTGCGGTACATGTGTCTGATACTGCGTGTGATCGTGGGCATAATACTCCAGTGGTTCTGTACTATATACTGTGGAGAATAGCCCATCCCCCCTTTTGGGGTTTGCCAATTCTGCTGCATGCCCCCTCTACTTCTACATGTGCGGGCCATATGTCCTGTCCTCCCACAATTCCAGCACTGCTGTGGCTGTCCTCCATTTAATCTCCCTCCCCCCTTGAGGGTTATGAAATCCACCTCCTTGTCCTCTAGGTCAATTCCTTCTACCACGTGGCCAGAAAGTTTGATCTATAGGGTATCCTACATTGCTTGGCTGTGTAGGCTGCAATTCTTGTGTGGCCACGCCTTCAACACTCGTCAATACTGCTCCTTCTATGACAAATCTCTTTTTCTGAACTAAACTTTGATTCCTCCTGCTTTGTATTCTCAGCTTTTTCTTATTCTTCTTTTGTAACAATCGACAATGGTGTACGATAGTCAACTGTATTTCTGGCCATGGCTTTGCTTCCATTCCTACCTGTTTTTCATCTGCTGTTGCACTGACTCGAGTAGTCCTTGACATAAAATATGATACAATATGAAGATTGCCCAGGCTTATACCACAGGGTAGTCTTGATTCTATTAAAGACACAGAGGCGAGCATTATGCTTTAATTTTTAAATTCTGTCACACACAACTTTTCAAATTTAAGAACATTTAAACTGTGAAATTTACAGTTTACTCATAAATCCATTAGACTACCATGAGGAAGGGGAAAATGCAAAATGTAAAGCGTTCAAAACGAAATTCGAACAGTTTCAGGCTGGACACTACAAGCCCAATGAGCATTTCAGCCTCTAGTAGTCTTGGCCTCCCTTGCTCCACCTATCAGGAGCCAGCTCCCAGAATAAGATCCCTCTGTACAAGGCCCATTCCTCTTTCTTTGTCAGTGAACAGTGACTTATTTCCACTACAGAAACTTCCCTTGCAAACTTCTCTGTGATCTGGACTTCCAACTGTTCTGTCAACTGTACGGCTGCTCAGGTCTAACGGGACAACTTGCGTACTCTGCGACAACATTCTTGACGCTCCCATCCCTTTTTAGGTTGCTTTCCGCTAATCTTCTATGAGAAATGGAGAGAGTATTATGAGGGTGGGAAATTATCTAAAGACCTTATACAGTATACATACACCTGATAATTTCAAGTATTGGGCCTCATCACGAGTTGGGCGGTATCCCGGTATATTTCCCATCAAGCGCTATTTGCGCTAACGCCACGATGTCTGGTGGAAACATTGCTAGACCATGAGTCGGCGTGCACGTGCACAAGGTCATGACATTACCGCAAATAGTGCCCAGCGGAAAAAGTGGCTATGAACCCATAAATCCAGCGCGCATTGCACTACTGCCGAGCCGCGGTGCTAGTGTGGGAAACACGTCACAGCCGGAACAGGAAATAAAGCGGCAGCCATCTTGGAAATCACAATCTGCCGAAAATTGCAGCCTCTGTAAGCCATCCACTCCTGTAAAGTTTGGAAAATGTCACAGGAACGTACCAGGGGCAAGTCAGCCTTGGACAGGGTGAGAAAACCCAAGTTCACAGACCAGGAGCTTGCCATACATGTTGAGGAGGTTTTGGGCCATCAAGAAGAGCTCTTTGGCCCCCAGCAGCGCAAGACGAGTGCACAGCGGCGAGCACAGATCTAGAGACAAGTGATCTAGTAGGTGTCAGCGGTGGGCGGTGTGCCCAGGGATGGAGAGGGCTGCCCCAAGCGGCTGAAGGACTTTCGGGTCTGTGTTTGTGGTCTCCTGGCAAAGCACAGGAGCAAGAGCATGGGGACTGGAGGAGGGCCAGCACCACCACCACCGGAGCTCACCCCGTGAGAGGAACAGATGACGACCCTGATAGACATGGGCACGATTGAGGGAGTCAGAGGAGCGAAGGCTGGCACCGGTACCCAGGAGGCTGCAGGTGAGAACCCTTCTCCCCTGAAAATGAATAAATCTGTTAGGGCCACACCTCCAAACCCAGTGTGATTGTATGTGTTTGCAACGTGTGTGAGGCACTGCAGCCACCCATTAGTGCCCCCTCATACCACCGTACCCTAGCACCCCTTTGTATATATATACATATAAATACATCCCCCATCTCCTTCCAGGTCCACCCATACCTCTGTGTACCATTCCCGCTCTTGGGGCTCCTTTATTGTGGTATGATATAACCTGTCCAATATGTCCCCTTCATAGTATAACGGCACCATTCTATACTTGGGCTCAAGGTCCTCACCTGTCTTGTGCTTCTTGCATGATCTGTCCTACTCCTCTAATGTTGCCCATTGTCACCATCATCATTGCTCCATTAGGTACTGCGTTTGCGTAGCATCGAATACCCAAATGGCACACGCAAAAAATCAGGAGTCAAAATACCACGATGGGCATCAACATTTTCACTATCAGCCCGAGCCGGGATGGTACCCACGAAAACATGTTAAACCAGGTGCTTGCATCTGCTCCGCCTTCGCGCTTCATTCGTTCCCCCAGGTTGTGCACTGCTGCAATGACGTGTGATAGCCTCCCATTATCCGCATCTTCAGCAGGTACGAATGTGCAGCACGTGCCCCCGATTTTTCGGCAAACACCTCCATCCATCGCTGTTAACAGGTCTAGGACATACCTGTTCTGCATGGTCATCAACCGTAGGGCCCTTAGCTCCACCTTGATCACATTTAACCCTTCTTCAGTGTCGTTGGCCAGCTGGATCAGCTCCCAGCGCGTCATCTGGAGCCATTTTGCGTTTCCTCACGCCTGGATACTTGGGATAAGGGAGGCGAAGAAGGTTTCTGCAGAATTGAACAGCCGGTACTTGTCTGGAATCTGTGCCAACAGGTTTGAGGAGGCTTTGGATATGTAGTTGGATGATCTCCGCTGCCTTGATAATACATCTTGCACATTGCCTGGGGACAGGGCATACAATTGTGGTTCTTCTGTTGGCTGTGTATTTTGTTCACAATGGGCAGCTGGCAATCCTTTCCCTCCATCGATGTGGCTTTCCGAGATTAACATCAAGGCTGAATGCAACGTTGCCAGAGAACATGTGCCCCTCCAGGATTGTGGGAGGTGCAAGTACGCCTGTTTACCGCAGACCCAGTAAGTGTCCATGAGTGCTGCTGTTCCTTTCTTCATATCTGGGGTAACGAGTGTCCTGTTGCAGTTCTTGTTTGCACCCATGATGTTTTTCCCCTCGCCATGGAAGCACAGATCGTATGATATTTTTTCTGTAATTTGAACGGTTTTTCTATGGTGGTCACCCAGGTCAGTTTCGCGATGTGCTCCTTCCAAACTGGTGTGCAGGTTTTCTGGATCCATTGTAGTTTCTCTCTCGTCAGTCCTCGCAGTGCTTCAGCTTTGCACAATATTACTTCATCCTTCCATTTATTGTCCAAAAACAATGTCCCTTTAATCACGAAAAAAGATTCTTTTAAACATATTACTCCTTTCGTTCTTGAGTATCAGGTTTTTTTGTTTTGCAACATTTCAAAAGCTACTTCGTGTGCCTGGAAGGTGTTCTTATTTCTGCACAGAGTGAGATGAAGGAGACACTGGGCATCTGCAAGAGGCGGTTCTTTTGGCAGCAGGACTTTAGGTGTGCCTGAGGCGTGGGTAATCAGGGAACAGACATAACATTTCTCGTTGGTTGTCTGTTTCGCGGTGGCGCTCATATCAGCATACCATTAATTGACTGATGTGGATGTCTAGGGTCTTCTATGGTGTCTAGCCCCAGGCCAGAATATTTGTCATATTTTTCCCTCCCCGCCTCCCTCCTTCTCCTACTTCTTCTGAGGTAGCTTTTTGCTTCTCTTGCTACGTGTGACATCGTCCCCTCTTTCCCCGCGCCCCCCTTTTCCCATCTGTCATATAGAGCCAAAAATCTTTCTGCCATTTCTTTATTCTCTTCCTTACTACGTGTAAGTGGTCTAGTTTCTGCGGTTGGGTTGACTTATACTGTGGGCATTGTAGCGGTAGTGTCGTACAACCATGATATGACAGAAGGGTTACGATAATTTAAACCATAAACATTATAGTCTGAGACATTAAGGAGTGGAGCTGGGCTTGTGATCAGTCTGTTGGTGGTGTCATTTGGAGGCTGTACATGGGTAGGGTCTGTATCATAACCCCATATAAGCTGAAAACCATCCCATATTAAATAGGCCCCCTCCTTAACCATTCTGGTTCCAGTCCCCATGTTGGTTCCATTCCTCCCCCCTCATTCATCTCCACAGAGATGAATGCCAAGAACCAGTAAGTGACAAGTCCAAAAATCATGGCAAAAAATAGAACTACGCACACAAACAGGCCACATTCCTACGAATATATACGTAAGTCAAATGCATTATTTACATCTCTAACTTCCCTAGCATTATTTGTTGCGGGCTGCCTGTTCGTTGCCATGGTTACTCCTATATGTTAAAACATAAAAGTGCATTAAGCATACTCTATCAACCATTATTTTCATAATTTTTATGGTAGGGCATGAGAAGAGAAAGTGAGAGAGCGAGAGAGAGAGAGATCAATGCTTGCATTTCAATATTATATACATTTTTCATTTTTCGGAAAATATATATTTTTTTGCAATACATTCTCTCATAATATGCATTATCCTCTGCTAAGGTAGGACAAATCTATCCTTAGTTTTCTCTTGTTATTGTTCCACTTCGGTAGTGTTTTGTACTTCTTCCTCCAGTTCTTCTCTAACACTGTCATAGGCTTTACGTACGTCTGTCAAATGTATCCAATATCTCAGGCCCTTCGCTTTTACAGCCGTCGGTGTGCAATACACCACCTCATATGGGCCATGAAATCTTGGAGTATTCCACCTACGTACGAAGCTCCTCACATATATCATCTCACCTGGCATTAACCGGCCTTGTGGGTTTTCCTCTGTAAAGTTTACTGCCTCATTTCCTTCCTCAGATGTAAATGGTGGCGCAAGTTGTCTTGAGATCATGCGGGCTGCTCTGGTGAGTTTTGTCAGGTATTCATTAAATTCTTCTCCTAATATTGTGGTGCCTTTGTGGGCATCTGAATGTCAGCAAAGTGGGGAGTGTTCTGTGTGCATGCGCCTTCCAGTCACTATTTCATGGGGTGACAAATGATGGTCCTTGCTGGGTTGATTTCTCAGCTCAAACAGAGCCAAAGGCAAGCAATGCACCCAATTCCTTTGAAGGGAGAAGCACAATTTTGAGAGCCTGCCCTTTAGAAGGCTGTTGATCTTCTCAACCACACCATTACTTTGCGGATGATAAATCGAGCACAGTTTATGCTTAATTCCTAGCAGGGTCGTAACTTCTTTGAAGAGTTTGTTGACAAAATGTGTGCCATTATCCGAGCGAATCACGTCGCAAATTCCCCAGCGTCTGAATACTTCCCTCACTAACAAATTTGCAGCGCACTTGGCATCTGGACGTGCACAGGGCCCTGCTTTGACCCATCTGGAAAATGGACAAACTACCACTATCATGTACCGTGCTCCGTTGCACCTTTCTCCCATATCTGCATAATCGATATGCAGTTCTCCAAAGGGCCCTATTGGTTTGGGTATTGTTCCACGCAATGTCCTCAATGTCATTCCTGAATTGTATATTTGGCAGGTTGTGCATTCCATTGCTAATTTTGATATCTGCTCTTGTAACCCGGGGACAAACCAGTCTTCTTGTATCTCTGCGGCAATATGTTGCTTAGAATTGTGTGCTGGAAAGTGTAATTGTTGGAATGCTATTTCTAAGAGCTTGGTTGGCATTACCACTTTTCCTGTGTTATTTTGACGATATAATAGATCCATTGATGACTGGCTGCATCCCCTCTTTTCCCACAGCTCTTTCTCCTCTTCACTTGCTCCTTCCTGTAACTCTAGTATTGGTGACACGGGCATGGCATTGTAGCCGTCTGGCAGCTCTTCCTCTAACTGTTTGTGCACTAAGTACTCACCCGGTAGTTCCTTTACTAGATACGAGGCTTCCTTGGCTGCTGCGTCTGCTGCCGCGTTTCCCAAAGAGATCACATCTGTGTTAGTAGTATGGGCCTGGCACTTCACTATGGCTACCATGGAGGGCTCTTTCAGTGCCTCGATAAGGTCTTTGAGGGGTTCTGAATGTTGTACGGGTGACCCATCGGCTCTGTGGAACCCCCTCCACCCCACCTTGGTAGTCCACCGTGTACTGTAGTGGTAATATAAGCTGAGCCTGTGTAGATGGTAACTGCGGACCCTTTCGCTGCATGTAATGCTTCGATGAGTGCTATGAGTTCTGCTGCTTGGGCTGAGTAATGGGCTGGTAGGCGCTGCTGTACTATCACTTCATACTCACCTTCTTCCATCCTTACATCGGCTATCCCTACGTGTTTTTCCCCTGTGTGTGGATTTATTGAGGCTGATCCGTCTATGAAGAAAACTTCTCCTTCGTTTAATGCATTTTCACTCACCACGGTGCTTTCTCCTTCTTCCCCCTTGTTAGTTGTGCAGTCGTGTGCCTGCATGTCTTCTAATGTGCCTGGTTCTGTGATGAATCTTGCAGGGTTTATTGTTTTACACCTCACTACATGTATGTTTGCACTGGATAGTATTATTTCATAGGCAGTGGCTCTTTCCTTTGTTAGTGTGCTTTTTGATCTCTCCAAGATAGCGAACAAGGAGTGTTCCACAAATAGTGTCACGGAGCATCCCATCGCTATTGTTGCACTTTTTTCAATGGCGAACGCTGCGGCTGCGAGGGATTGCTCACAAGCGAAGTGTCCTTGCATTACTGCGTCTAGTGTGCCACTGTAGTAGACAAGAGGCTTGTGACCCAGGGATAATTTTTGTGTCAGTACTGCTGTCATGAGGATCCCCTTACAGTGGGAGAACAGGTAAAACTTGTGTTCGTAATCTGGGTTCGCGAGCACTGGCGCGCTTGAGATCAGTTCCTTGAGTGACGTGAATGCATCACTCAGTTCTGCGGACCATTGTATTTCTGTGTTTTCGCGTTGGGCCTCCTTGAGTGCCTGCAATAATGGTCTTGTGTACGCTGCATAATCTAATATCCATGCTCGGCAGTAATTGCACATGCCGAGGAATTTTTGCATTTCCTTCACTGTGTTTGGCCTTCTTACTGCTGTGATGGCAGCTACCCTGCCTGGTATTATTTTCGTGCCATCCTGTGAGATTAGTTGTCCCAAATACTTCTTGTTGGCAGTTCTGCAGTTTTCCTGTGTCGACCTTGTAGCCTTTATGGGCCAGCAATGTCAAGAGAACAATGGAGTCGTTTCTGCATTCTTCCTCATTTTTTGCGCAGATGAGTCGATCATCTACGTATTGAATAATCATGCTCTCTGCTGTCATATTCCCTAGGTCTTCATGTAGGATGCGGTTGAATATGCTGGGGCTTTCGCAGTACCCCTGGGGTAACCTGCAGTGCTCGTATCTCTTTCCCCCCAACGTAAATGCTGTTAAATATCTGCACTCTTCCGCAAGTGGAATGGAGAAGAACTCATTTTTCAAATCCACTACTGTGAAATGTGATGCATTCTTTGGGATGCTGCACAGGATGGATGTCGGATTAGGGACCAAAGGGAATTCCTTTTGGATGACGTCATTGAGGGGGCGTAGGTCTTGGATCATCCTCCACGCCCCACCTTTTGCTTTTTTGATCGGGTAAATACAAGTATTAAATGGCGAATTTGAGGGCACTATTATACCTTGGGCCAGTAATGCACTAATTGTTTCTTTTATTCCTTCTTCTGCTTCTCGGGACAGGGGCACTGTTTTACCCTGGGTAATATAGCTCCAGGTTTGAGTTTTATTTTAACTGGTGTGACCCCATGCAACAATCCCACATCGTGGGGGCCTGTGGTCCACAAGTTGCTGGGCATTGATTTCATGTCATCATCAAAAAAAGGAGGAGGTGCCCCTACCACTGCCATTAGTTGTACAGGCACTTGTCTTTCCTGTATCATAATATCACAAGGTATGGCTATCTCCATGATTATCTCACCATCACTTTGTGAATCTGAGAAAAGGTCTTCATCTGATAGATCTCACAATGCAATATCGGCATTGATGCACAATACCGTATGCCACTCACAGCCGTGTATGTCCATTGCAATGAAAGCTATTCTTTTAGCTGAGATCTGAACTGCATGCAAATCTAATGACATCACTGTCCCAGGCACAATCTCTGGGCGTGCTATCGGTCGAAAGATGAACTCTGCGGGTACTCTCCATTCTAGATTTTTCAACTCTGAGACCACCTGTGCCAATGCTTTTAGTCCTTGAATGAACACATCAGGGTCTACCGGTATGCCGCGCACTTCTGGTGCTGTTGCTTGTTCATGTACCACCAGTGTTACGCGCATGGGACAGATCCCTGGAGTTGAACAAATTATCCCTCTTTCTGTGATTGAGATAGTCATATTAAGCTTACTGAGAAGGTCCCTTCCCAGTAAGTTAATCGGGGACTGTACATAGTACAGTAGGGGCGCCCTTACTGTCTTTCCCTCCACTGTGACGTCTAAATCTTCTCTATAAGGAACTTCGACAACAGCCCCAGAGAACCCCTGCGTCTCCAATTTATGGTTAGATAGCGAAACCGGCCTTCACGTAAACATGATTTTTCAGCTCCCGAGTCCACCATAAATATGAACTGTTTATTCCCTATCTGCGCCCCTATCAATCCTCTGCTGCATTGTAGGTCATAGATAGTACAGGACACGCAAGTGTTCATTGTGGGCTGTCCTATGCTGGGTGTCTTGTGTTCCCCCCTTGGCTGAAGACATTACCTGATACCACTGCCACTCCACTGTACGGTGCAGGCGCGCCGTTATCTGTTGTGGCGAAAGGGTTGCCCTGTGTGTATGGTATGTGCCCGCGGCTTTGTGGGTGCTGTTGTACGTTATGGGGTTGTTCCCTTCGTTGCTCTACATACCCCTGCTCTGGTTGTCCTTGTGCCCCTCCCATGGTTAATTCGTATGGGCTTCCCGGGTGTGGGTGACCATAGCGTTGATCCTCTTGGTATATGTTATTTGGTCTACCTCAACATTCCCGTGAGAAGTGTCCCCACCTTCCACAATTCCAACAGTTCCCTTGCCCCCCTCAAGGACCTTGACCTCCATACCCGCCATTTCCCCATACCCTTGACCACCCCCTCTACGTCCTCTGTACCCACCTCGTCCTCCACGAGGGGCCCACACTTGCCACTGCGGTCTTCCATGCTGCTCCTGTCCATTCCACTGTGCCTGCCCGTTGCCTGCCCAATTTGCTGCCATCCTCCCTTGTATAGCTACCAGTCCCTCCTCCTCCTCCCCCTCCCTGTCTTGGGGGAGTGCTGCTACAGCTGCTGCGACCTTCACCAGTTTCGTTTGTACTAACTTCGCCTCGTCTGCCAACCTTTTTTGTGTAATTTCTTTCTCCCTTTCCTTTATTCTTTTCCAATGGTGTACTATTATGCTTTGAATTTCTGGCCACCCTTTTGCTTCTATTCCCACTATTTTGTCAAGTTCTTTTTGTACTTCCTTTGGGAGCCCTCTCTTTATTATAATGTAAAATAGGGACTTTGACTGGTCCCAGGCCCTACCCGTCTCGGCTCTCCACATCTCCTGTACCCGAAAAATGAAATCCATAGCATCCTCCCCATCATTCATGGTGCACTGCATCACTGACTTTAAATCTGGTGTGTCTGGAAATTTCTCTCAATGCATCCCATACTCTCACGCGCACTGTGTTGAAAGAAGCACCATCATGGCGATCACAATCCAATGTTACTCTCGGGAAGCCAACTTTTGCCCACACTCTATCTGCCTGGTCACCTACTGCTAACACCAGTAAGCTTTTAACATCACCTACTGCTAATGGCACTCCTGCAGTATGTTTCTCAAATGCATATATCCACTTACTTGCTGCCCCTGATAGCGGAGGCAAGGACTTTAACAAATTGGCTTTGTCCATCTGGGCCCAGGGTATGTAATTTGGCCTCCCACCTCCTCTATGTATCAATGGGAGTTGTAGTTTGCTCTTTGTTGTTTTGCCTGTACTCACCTTCAATCCTTTCCTCCCTAACGGGGCCATTCTTCCCATTCTATTCCTTAGTCTTCCCGCCCACTCCTCTTCCATGGTTCTTCCCAGGTGTGTCTCATCTACTCTACCTGCTCTTCCTCCTGCCGCCACACCCAACCTCCCATTTTCCTGCTCTTCATCCTCGATGTCACACCACAGCTCTTCCATCCTCCCAGTAGCCATTCCCTCCTCACCTGTGTTTTCTTCTAGTTCATATGGTCCCAGTTCTATTATTCAAGTTGGTTATTCCTGAATTCTAAATAGTATTTCCCCTTTCTTCCACCCTTCTTCAGATGACCTGTCAAGTGTCTGTGACCTAGGTGTTTGCTCTGTTCTTGCGACGCTTGTTGCACTCTGCTCACATATGTCTCTTATTCTCGATAACTCATCTCTGGCCATTGAGAGCCTAGAGTCTAGGTCCTCTGTTTACTTTTCAATATCTACTGCTGGAGTACTTACCTGTCCCCACTGTCTGGGGCACTCATATGGTGGTGGTGCAGTTGGTGGTGGGGTGGCTGTAGGGGCAGTGGTGGGCACATATGTGGGATCGCTATATCCTTCTGCTGGCACTGGTTTGTTTAGGAGGGGGTACAATCGTGTTACCTCTATGGACCCATCTTTCACTGCACTTTCACCCTCGTCCTCATATGTTGCTATGGGAGTGTTAGTGATGGTAGGCTGATTGGGTGCTATCTCTTTCTTTTTGAGTGGAAGCACTTCTTCAAATAGTCTCCACAGATCTAATATCTCTCTTCTATTATGAAACTGCTTTCCCTTCTATTTTATGATTATGCACGTGGCTAACATATCCACGACACTTTTATCAAATGATCCCCTTCGTGGCCATACCTGGGGTAGTCCCTCTCCTTTTAATTCTGTGACCCACTGGTCATGGTATTTGTTAATTCGTTCTGCATACCCAGGTAGATTTTTGCAAATGTGGGCCAGGGGTGTTTCCGCCCCCATACTGTCTTTTTGTTGCTCACTTTCCTGTGTTGCTTGTAACTCTCATTGTGACTAGTGTATGTGTGTGTCTCTTCTCTCTAACAATTCTTGGTTATTTATTGTTATTATTTTTTTTACTTTTTCACAATATTAATCTTAAAATTTTACCGGGTCACACTTACAATGACCATGCCACAGAACTATTTAGTATCGCTAGTTCAACATCATTTCTTTGCAATACAATTCTCTAAAATGCTACGCGCTTAGCACAGACAACATGGAACTGACATTTAACAAACTTTTAACATACAACACAACAATTATTCACCGTATTCTTGCCCTGCACTTCTCTCTTTGACAAGGTCTTCTGACCCTCGCCCAATATATCTCCCTTCCCCCTTAATACTTATGCCACTCTTTATAATATTGAGGCACCCAGAATAAAGAAGAAGAAAAAGCAGTTTCTAATGTATACATGTCTCCCTATTCTCAGACACCCTTATTTTATTTTCCACTGTTCAACTTATTCCCAGAAGTAGTCAAGATAGCACTATGCGGCCTCGCATTCTACCCCTTGCAGAGCTAGGTTCCCGTCTTTAGCTTCCCTTATTTCACCTTATTGTCCTAATAGCCATATGCAGAGAAAGAAAATAGCATTAATAGTTGAAAGTACCCATTAACTGATCTCTAATAATCTGGCTCCCTCTCCTTCTCCTTTTATGATCACTCGCACTTAATACTCACGTGCCCGTCTTGATCCGAGATTCTCCGGACTGGGTCCATCCAGGCGGCGCTGCCTCACACTCAATGGCCACCCCAGCTCCGGTGAGCGGTACAAAAGGGTTTTTTGGAACGGACCCGTACCCTTTTGCCTACTGCGTGGGCAGGTCTAAGCGTACCAGTTGCCGTAGGCGGGCAGCTCTTTTGAGCGGGCACACCGTGCGTCTCCATTGCCACCCGGAACTTCTTGTGCCAGAGGGGACAATAAAAATATATCACGCCTTCGGGGTCACCACTGAGAGCAAGCGTCCCCAAAAAGGCAGTAACCTCCCCACAATGAGAGGCAATAAGGACACACCCCAGGAGGGAATGAGATCAGGACCAAGTGCGGGTGATGTAAAAGGGGTTTTTATATAATCAATGAAGGGCATGCAAAGGACTCTGCAAGCTCCGAGTGCGCTCTGTCTGACAATAGCAAAGACGGTCATATTTATTACAAAACCACGTCATAAATCCTGTAAGCTATAGGGGGCACATTGTCTCGGGGATTGGGTGGCGTCGACTAAGCTATAGTTGATACAATGATGAGCCGCTCCAGGATTGGTGGAGATCCGCGTGGTGCCAACGTGGGGTGGACGGGTCATCTGGGCTCGTCGGGGTGGAGCTGCCATGCCAGGTGCGGTCTGTGTCACTGATTGGTGACTGTGCTAACATGTTGCCCTTGTGGCCACACACACAAACACTCATTCCTTAAACAACTCTTGTTGTGCTGCAAACCCTACAATATGTTATTCTAGGAATATTTAGGAGACAGGTGAAACGATATGCAATGTGAAACTTCACTAATACATCATTACTTTACTTTTGACCTATTGACCAGGTGTCATAAGTCTGGGTGTCTTGTCAAAGGGCACGAGGGGAGCTGCCTTGTCATTCTATTCTGTTAGATGTGGTGAGGGATTACTTTATGATATGTTAGTACAGGATTGAATAACTACCTCCAAGGCCCATTAACTTGGGGTGAACTTAAGTACTATTAGATCAGCGAGGGCACACCTTTGGCCCCTTAAGGAGTTGGGGGTTAGGACCGGGCTGTAAATAATTCTTTTGGCCGACTATGGCGATCTCGGACATGGGGAGGTGAATACTTGAAGCGGGTCCAGCAGAATGAGGGGAGGTGAGGCTGTGAGGCTCAAGCACCAGCAAGCTCTGGTGGGCCTTGGCGGGAGGAGTGGGAGATGGCCTTGTGGCTCTGAGCGATTCTCTGTGCCTGGGCTGCAGAATATATCATACGAGGGGACAATTAGTAAAGTTAGCAGCATTAGGATGAGAACATATTACTAACATTTATACATTTGTTTACTTCTTCATACATAGCAATGAAGGTCCAGCAGTGGCACATGCATTACATAACATTAGTTGAACACATATTTGTAATTCGTAAGGCAACAAATGAATAACAACATGAGGTAGCATCAGGTTGGGTCGTGTACTCAGGAGCATAGAAGCAATACGTCCATATATTTTGTGCATTTGCATTCTCATTTATAACCACTTAAACGTGTTTTGCTGTATTACACACAGGTATTCTTAGTAATGCTTTATCGCCTTCCTTTGTACTTTAGCAGCAGTCATTAGTTAGCATTAAGTGGGCTCTATTAAGCCCTTTCATTAAGCCTTCAGGCACATGGTATCTTGCAGTGGGCGGGGGTCATCCTTGCTCTAGTGACGTTATAAGCTTCATCCCTTTCCAACACTCGTGTCATAATTTACAACCAACCCTGTGAATTGTTGGGTTTTGATATGCAGTTGACGCTTCATATGGGGTATGGGGGCAAGGGTTCATACATGAAGGGTATTGACACCATATACTTAAATGTTAGGGGTTAGATACTAGGTCGAGGCCTGTTTATTTGGGATGGTTCTTGTTATTTTCCAGACTCAAACCACGAATCAGGTCACTCCGGGGACGTGATGTACTGCGGAAGGTAAATGATACAGTGTTTGTTCTGATACTCGTTCGTGTCTGGGTGCTTCTGAGAACAGGCCTTTGGCGGATCTGCCATGGGGTGGAGGCGCAGGAGGAGTGCATGGTTCCCTGCGCACAGTGAGCGGGGGCCAAGATGCAGCTCTCGCAGGCAGGCTGTTTAAGTTGGGCTTTGGTCGTTTATATCTAAAATGTGGAGTTGTGATGCTTTCAAAATGGTGTCTATGGTATGTTACAGTACAAGTCGATTGGCCCTGTGTGTCGATCAGCAGCCATCCTGACTCCCGAGCACGGGTGCATGGTGGGCCGCTGACGAGCCACGAGCCTCACCGAGGAGGGGTATGGCAGGGAGGGGGTCCAATAGACCTGTTCTCCCATACAGGCATAAGGCATAGGAAAACGGATTGGGGATCTATGTAGGCAAATAAGGGAGAAAGATGGTTACGAGACCAGAAGGATTATTGAAGGATCTCCACCAAAAGAAACAGGAGGCAGATCAGATGACGTAATGATGGACAAACATAGAACGCTGTCCTTAAGTAAACTAGACCTTGATGATGAAGAAAGGGGTAACAGCCATACCAGTTGGGGTATAATGATGTCAGATGAAGAAAGGGAAGAAAATGAGAGAGCGTGAAGAGAAGGCGCATGCAACGTTTTCCGTAAATCTGAACATACAAAGAGGGGCAAAGTAGTCAGACTTAAAGCACCCAGAAGAAAAAACACCAGAAGCTATACCATATTCCAAACCTTATGTAAGTAGATTAAGGTCACCTCCAGGACGAAGACGAATGGGCGAAACTAGCCCCACCTAGAAGACATGAAGTGTAGGGGGATACGATTGTAAACCAGGATTTACACAATTCCCGTTATTAGAGAAAGGGGGAGGCTGACCACAATATATACAGTGGCCACAAATGGATAAAGAAAATTTGAAATGTAAATTACCTAGTTTGAATGCAAGTGCAGGAAAAAGGATTTATGAGTTAGAAAGAATGACAGCAAGAATGACATTACCAGTGGGTGACGTAAAAGGCCTACTAGCAGCCATTCTGGAGTAGAGAGCTGGAGATATTTGGAGACGAGCAGGATATGCAAGTGTGACAGCGCAAAACATGACACATGACAGAGCGCTGTTTAATAATTGTAGAGCAAACATATGGAGGGCACTTTGAGTGCAATATCCTGACACATCAGGCATGAGTGTGATTATGAGAAGTTAAATGGGTGAGTACGAAGATCCTGTTGCTTTTATTCAGGAGATCCAAAAATGTTGGGGTCTTGAGATGAGGGAACTGTGGGATAAAACCATGAGGAAGGGGAAAATGCAAAAGTTTAAATCGTTCAAAACGAAATTTGAACAGTTTCAGTCTGGGCACTACAAGCCCCATGAGTCTTTTAGCCTCTGGTAGTCTTGGCTTCCCTTGCTCCACTCATCAGGGGCCAGTCCCCAGTATAAGATCCCTCTGTGCAAGGTCCATTCCTCTTTCTTTTACTGTCAGACTCACAGATGAGTAAAATTGTATCTCTATTTCATGTACCTTAGCTGAGCGCTGCAGATATATCTTTATTTTATAGGATAGCAGCATGAGTGTTAGTTTTATGTGTATACATTGATTGCCATGCTATGCACATGCATTATAAGGAGAAAGTTACCTCATTAGGTAGGGCAGCACAAGCAATGATGCGCGAAACTAGCCGGTAATATTGACCTTGCTGACAGGAACATTCGCATTAGGCACCTGGCCCTGTTCCTTTAGTTTCACCTCAGCGACGCACGTATTGATGCTGTTGAATACCGTGGGCAGTAGGACGCAGGGGAGCGGGAGGTGACAAGCCTTCTTGAGAGCCCACAGAGAAGGAGACAGAGCTCTCCCTCAGTTTCAAGAGAGTTCTAGGAGTCTCTCTGTCCCAGGCTGTTTCCCAAGGGTTGCAGCCTATAGCACAGCGACTAGATATGCTGGAAGCATTAATGTGCAAGCAGAAAGCGGTCCAGCTAGCTGCGAGAAAAAGACGGGGCAACAGCCCGGGTGAAGGCACGTCAGCTATACACCCCCATGCAGGGGTTGGAGAGAAGGGGTGTCAGAAGGCTCGGAAGAGGCTGACCTCTTTGACCCCCCGAGCCAGACCGAAAGGGTAAACCTTGTTCCCCAGGAGGTGACCGACCCAGTCACTAGCCTGAAGACAGCCTTTGTATTGAAGTCTGCTACCTTCGACCGACCCCCAGCCCCAGGGCTGAATAATATAGGGGAAGAGGATAAAGGCTATACACCAGACGACGAGGGAGAAGAGGAGGAGGTTATTCTCGAGAAGCCCCTCGAGGAACAACCAGTCCCGGAAGAAGAAGATGGGACAGGGGATATGTTCAACCAGGAGTCCATCAGACACCCAGGATCCTCCGAATGGGTGCCCTCACCAAGGGTAGCCCTATATATGTTGCAGCACATTAGAAAGCCCCTTGATAGAGAAGTGTGAGCTCGGGTGAGGTCTGAATGCCCGTGGCCAGAGCTGCCGAACAAATTGCTGGAAATGCCTGATCCTGGACCCGAAGATGGTCACATTCATGACCAAGGCGGCCAGAGACATTAGAAAAGGAATTGACCACGCCTGGAGAGGGTGCCAGGATAAACTACTAGACCTGGCAGGGCCATTGGCCAGAATAATGGACCTGGCGGAGAAAGCTAAGGACACTGCTAAACCCGTGGATGCCCATGCATTGGGGAACTGGGCCCAGCGCGCAGTATGCCTTTTAGGCAATGCAAACTGCGCATTGTCCTCAGGGAGGAGGAGAGGTGTTCTGCTAAAAATTGATAGTAAGCTCAGCGATTTGGCCTTGTACGAGGCGGGTGAAGGAGTGAAAGGGTTACTATTTGGAGAGGCCTTTGCCAAAGAAATGGCGCAGTTTGTTTGAACCTACTCCGCCTTAGTAAAGGCCCACAGTTCCATCAGGAAAATATTTCTGGGGTGTGTTTTTTCCGGAACCGGACATCACACGGGTCGAACGTCTGGTCGCTTCAATCTACAACGAAGACCCCAAGGTCATAGAGCTCAGTGGGAAGGGAGACAACAAGACTTGTTCTTCCCGTCTAGAACTCGATTCCCAAGAGGGCGCAGAGGAAGAGGTGCGTACAGGCAGCCAGGCGCATAAGTTGGTGAGTACTTGGAACACCCAGCCGTCCAAGTTGGGAGGGAGGACTCTCCTATGTTTGCGTGAATGGCAAGCGCTTTCCTGCGATGCGTGGGTATTGCAAGCAGAGGCAGGTTTGTCCCTAGAGTTCACAGGCAAGCCAGTGCAGAGAGTAGAACCTCAGCCGATTCACATGCCGCAAGAGGAGCGAGAGCTCCTGCAAACAGAGCTGCGCAAGCTGGTAAGCAAGAACGCAATAGAGAGCGACTCTCAAGGAGGCCCGGGATTCCTCAGCAACATATTCTTAGTGCACAGGGGAGAGAAGATAAGGCCAGTAATCAATTTGAAAAGCCTGAATGAATGGTTGACATACAATCACTTCAAGATGGAGGGAATTCATCTCCTCCAAGATCTCCTACTTTCGGCAGATTGGCTTGCAAAATTAGATCTCAGAGACACGTACCTAACGATCCTGATAGCGACAGCTCATCAGCGGTTCCTCTGCTTTCGGTGGAACGAAGAGACATGGTGCTTAACATGCCTTCCTTTTGGTCTGGCAGCCGCTCCTTGGGCTTTCACCAAGATAATGAGGCCAGTAGCAGCAGCCATAAGAGAGAGAGGAATACAGATCTTTATCTATCTAGATGATATCCTGATCTTGTCTCAGAATAAGGGAACTCTTCCAGGGAACGTGCACTGGATTTGCACACTCCTGTCCTCACTAGGATTTATCGTAAACATAGACAAATTTCAACTCTGCAAGTGCAAAGAATAGAGTTCTTGGGGTTCATGATAGATACAAGAAAAGCGGTACAAGAATTGTCTACCCACAAGACCAGAGCGATCAAGAAAGAGTTGAGAGCAGTTATAGTGAAGAAAGTTATTTTGCAATGCTTCTAGCCAGGGCAGTAGGCCTGCTAGTGGTCTCAATTCAAGCAATCTTTCCCGGGCCTCTTCATTACAGAGCCTTACAGAGACTCAAGATCAGGCACTTGCAAGGGGGACTAGGATATCACCAGATAGTGACCCTGGACCAAGAAGCTCTTACGGAGCTCCTCTGGTGGCTGCAAAATATGGAGTCCTGGAATGGTCGAGCTATTTACAGCGACGTCCCAGACTTGATTATAGAATCAGATGCGAGCAGAGCAGGCTGGGGAGCCAGGTGCGAGCGGACAGAAACAGGAGGGAAATGGTCGTCAGAAGAACTGAACTCCACATAAATTGTCCCGAGCTGCTAGCAGGCTCTTTCGCAGTGCAAGCGATGGACAACATTTCAGCGGTACGCTACATAAACAAGCTAGGAGGCACAAAGTCCAGAATGTTAGCAGAGCTAGCGAAAGACTTCTGGCATCATTGTCTGCAGAATCAGATTGTGGTATCAGCCGAGTATTTGCCAGGAATACAGAACAGTGTAGCAGAGTGGAACTTTCGATATCTCATAGACTCCAGCGACTGGAGACTGCATCCCCAAGTGTTCAATCGAGTACAGGAGGTTTAGGGTCCCCTGGACATCGATTTGTTTGCGTCCAGGTTGAATGCACAGAAGCCCAAATACTTCAGTTGGAGGATAGACCCAGGAGCAGTAGGGACGGATGCATTCTTGCACCCGGGAGCGGAGCAGTACACTATGCTTTTTCGCCATTCGTAATGCTGACAAGATTTCTAGCGAAAGCCCGCAGGGAGCAAGCAGAGCTTGTGTTGATAATACCATTTGGAAATCCCAGGCATGGTTTCCAGTAGCGATGGAACTTTCTTCGGATTTCCTAAGGATAGTTCCTCATCGGCAGGACCTTCTGTTTAGCCCAGCCAGGCTGCCACACCCCCTGGTGGAAGCAGGCACCATTCAGCTAATAGCCTGCAGGGATTCAGGAAATGATGGGAGTTGCCAGGCATTTCACAACTCGCTGCCGACTGTATCAGAGATTCCTGGGCGCCTTCCACCATGCATAGCTATGGCGCCGCTTGGAACAAGTGGTCCCAATGGTGCTCAGAGCGCAGTATTCATCCCATTTCGTCCCCTATAGTACACATCCTCAATTTCCTAGACGACAGGTTGCACAAAGGCTGCGTCTACTGAACAATAGGAGTGTATAGATCAGCAGTGTCAGCAGGACACAATAACGTAGAAGGGAAGCCAGCAGGTGAGCACCCTGCAGTCATCCGATTGCTCAAAGGAATAAAAATAAGAAAGCCGCCAGAGTCTAAGTATGCAGTACTATGGGACGTCGGAGACATGTTTAATCTTTTCCTTGGATGGCCGGGAAATAACAGCTTATCCCGTTCGCATTGTTCAGGGAAGCTAGCAATGCTTCTTTGTCTAGTGGCATGTAGAAGAGTGTCGGATGTCAAGGCACTAGAGATAGACACAAACATGTTTTATCCGGACGGAGTAGCAATTAATATAGCCAAGAGAACGAAGAGTGATTCGAGTATCATTTCCTATCCCTACTTTCCTGAAAATCAAAAGTTATGCGTAGCACAATGCATCAAGGATTATGAAGCGATGACAGCGCACGTTAGACCAGCAGGAGTGACACAGCTCCTAATTGCGCAAAGGAAGCTGTACCACGCAGTAGCCACAGCGACAATAGCTAGATGGGTGAGAGAAGTGATGCACTGGGCGGACATATACCTATCCGTATTTGGGGCGCATTCAGTCAGGGGAGCTATGGCATCTAGAGCTTTCGCAGCAGCGGTGTCCTTGCAGGACATTATGAAGTCAGCTGATTGGTCTTCTGAAGCAACGTTTAAAAAGGTTTTACTTTAAGCCTGTGTCTGAGATTACTAGGAGGGTGGTGTCAAGCTTTGAACAAGCATAATGCTCTCCTCCTGTCTTGCCATAGAATGAATATTGCCCAGGCTTACCTCGCAGGGTAGTCTTGATTCTATTAAAGAGAAGAGAAGAGAATATCCCACCCTGAAATGAACACGAGTTGAGAGTTAACCCTTAAATCTGGCAGAAACGGTATAAGCGCCACCAATACCGCTCTGCCGGATCATGACTGTAAATCCAGCCAGCACTATTACAGCCGGTGGTAGTACAGCCGGTAGTACAGACGGCTGTAATAGCACCGGCTGTAATAGCGCCAGCAACCAAACGTGCTATTAAAGAACCATCACAAATACCCCATGTCAAATGTGGGAGGTAAAAGAACACATCAAAACAGCAAAAAGGGCCCAGGTGACAATAAAGCAACCAGAGGCCTACTAAAGACCCACCCATGCACAACACACCCTTCCCAACACCATTTCACCATCAGGAGCAGGGAGGAGACAGCAATAAGGGCCCAGGTGAAAACAATGCACACCAGAGGCCTACTAAAGACCCACCCATGCACAACACACACTTCCCAACACCATGTTGCCATTTGGAGCCGGGAGCATTGATATGGACATGTACTTGCTGCGCCTGGAGCTACAGAGGCCTGCCAACCAGCTCAGGGCGCTGGAAGCACAGGGGATGGTGGGGATGAGGAGAAAGAGGAGGAGGAGACCAGCACCAGTAAGGTGTTCAGCCATCCCCAGGGTCAGGCCAAAACCCTGTGCCCTGACTGAAGGGCATCTGGTGACCGAGTAAAGGCTGTGCAGGGCAACCATCACCCAGTTGCAGGGCACAATCCAGGCTGACCTAGGCAGCCGTATAGCCATCAGCACTGCTGTGCCCCCACTTGTGAAGCTTGTGTCCGTCCTACAGTACCACAGGACTGGCAGCTTCCAACACACCATTGCCATGATGCATGGTATGGCCCAGTCCATCTTCAGTGCCATGCTGGGACAGGTGCTGGATGCACTGCTGCTCCATGTCAATGAGCACATTGCATTGGCATCCACACAGGCACAGGTCAACCAGCTCAATGCACAGTTCCATGGCATTGCCCAAGTCCCGAACGTCATAGCAGCCCTAGACTGCACACATGTAGCACTAGTAGCACCCCAGGAACATGAGGCAGCCTACAGAAACCGTAAGAGTTACCATTCCATAAACGTGCAGATGACGTGTAGCCCCGACCTAACCTTCACCCACTGCTGTGCCCGCTACCCAGGATCCACGACTCCATGGTCCTGCGCAACAGTACCCTGCCAGCCTACATGGAGAGGCACCGAGGCCAAAACACATGGATGTTGGGTGAGTACAAATCTTGTCTGAAATGCATGCCAAATTGAACCTGTTGGGGGGCGGGGGCATGCACACAGGAATCCCTGCATGCCAGCAGGAGACACAGGTAGCACTAGCACAGCACCATTTCCATGCATGTGCCTCGCATGAGAACCCTTGCACACCTTCCACACAGCAGAACACACCCTGAATGGCACACGCTTGTAAAAGCACAGTCACATATGGAAGCAAAACTACCACAAAGCATCTTGTGTGTGCCACAGTGCTGCTCCTCACCCTGCCACAGAAGAGATATCCCACTCTTGCCACCAGACAGTCATGCCAATACAGTCCTAATGTAGGCACATCCACAAAACCAGCATACACGAGTAGTTGGAGTCACAACAATGACCATCACTGAGATAGTGACCCCTGATTGTCCAATCACATGCCTGGCGAAATGTACATGATTGTGCCAAGTAGGAAACGCAACACCAGCCATAGTGAATGCCAAAACAAATGGCCTAACAACATGCCACTTGAACATGCAGATATAAGGGTACCCTCATCCAAAAAAAGGCACAAGAGTACAGTGGCATTGAAACGTAGCAGTGGTGCATACAGTAAGTAGTCCATTGATTGAATACTGGACTTTGCACAGCACACACCACAATGAAAGTAGCTATATGAAAAATAGTGTACATGTACTACATGAGTGTGACACACATAAGCATTAACATATTAATTGATACACTGCTGCATGTAAACCTTAGCCCATGCATGACCCGGAAGTTGAATGATTTCTGAGAACATTGCACTGAGATAGCATTACCCTTTACAGCACATACTTGACTCTGCTGCTAATGTCACTGATGACTGAGCCTTGTACACCCACCGAACCAACCTTGGCCTAATGTCTGCATTCTCTCTCCTGCAGGTGATTCTGGATACCCGCAGTACACATGGCTCATGACCCCTGTGCGTAATCTACACACTCAAGCTGAGCTGGCATATAACATTGCCCATGGGCCTACACGCATCTGTGTGGAAATGGCATTTGAATTGCTGAAGGCACGCTTCCGGTGCTTTGAGCATACGGGAGGGGCATTGATGTATGCACCAGAGAAAGTTGGCAAAATCGTGCTTACCTGTGCTATGCTGCACAACATTTGCTGTTGCAGGCATGTGCAACTGCCCCCTGATGCTGATGGCCAGCCACCTGGGGATGGGAGTGATGATGAAAATGTGCCCCAAGCCAGGGCACATTCACACAGGGATAGAGTGAGGGTGGGGAGATTGGCCAGACAGGCCTTTATTGACAATTATTTCTGATCCGGTGGATTGGTACATGTAACACATTTCACTTGTAAAATAAAGCACACTTTAACACAATCATGAATGTCCATGCTTTGTATGCATAATGAATGGGATTTATTAATAGTTGAACAATCCCCCCTTACCCCTCAGAACACCCCAGCACTCAATCCCCCTCCCTCTGTGAACTCCCAAGCACACAATCCCCCCTCCCCCTGTGAACTCCCCAGCACACAATCCCCCTCCCCCTTCAGAAGACCCCAAAACAGTGCAAGTGGGTCCATGTGCCATGGGCTCGGCACAACTGTGCTATGTCCATCTAGAATGGTCGTGGGCGCTTCCCACGTCTGGGTCCCTCTGGTGAGGGGCGTGGGAGATTGCACAGGGAAGGGTGGCTGGGCGAAGCCTCCAGGGATTCCTCTGTGGATCTTGTAGAGGTAGATGTAATAGCTCCTGAAAACCGCAGCTGCTGGCGGAGCAGATTGTTTGCCTCCTGCATCTGCTCAGCATGTGCAGATTGGCCCTCACACAGCTCGCGTACTCTTTGTCCAAATGCTGTCAAGGCCGCTGTACAGCCCTCCACCCCTCTACAGGTGCGCGCATTATCATGTGCCATGGTCTTGGCAGCATTACGTATGGCACGGCTTATAGCCTTGATGTGGCGGCTGTGCTCAGCTGGCATGGCCTCAATTCTCACTGTCGACCCTCTATCACATCCAGCCGCCCCATTACAGCAGCTCTCGTGACGATGGGTCAGTTAGGTGTGCTATTGAATGGACTGACAGGTCTGCGCGCGGGGGACTTCGAAGGACGGATAAATCCGTTTGCAAGGTACTGGTCTAAATAGGATTTCAAATGAAGGTTTTCTGGTTCTGTGAGAGCGTAGATCCTGCCGCAAGGGATTTGTGCACCAGGAACAAGGTCGATCTGACAGTCATAGGGCCTGTGTGGCGGCAATGTATTGGCTTGATCCTTTTGGAAAGCATCCTGGAAATCATGGTATTCACTTGGCAAGGTATTAGTTGCTCCCAAGGTTGATACTGTCGCTCCGTGAGTCATGGGGATACAGGCGTCGAGTTTCTCCTCTTGGTAATAACAGGCAGGGGAGCAGTCACCAGGGAAGGTTAATTTATGTGCCCGCCAGTCTATCAAAGGGTTGTGAGCAACCAACCATGGCATCCCTAGTATTAGCCTGAACTGAGGTGCCCTGATGAGATCAAATGAAATAGACTCCCAATGTCCGTCGTGGCACAGCAAGGTTAACCTGGCTGTGCATTGGGTTACTGGGCCGGAAGCGATTTCTGTCCCATCCACGGTGGTTACCTTGTCCATAGTTGGCTTACAACACAAAGGAAGCCCCATCTCTGCTGCCAGTTCTTGATCAATATAATTTCCAACTGCTCCGCTATCGATGTATGCTTCAACGGGATGCATTCTTAACGATTGTTGGTGATTAATTAAGATCACTGGTATTGCAAAGTACGAGGTCAGCAACTCTTTCTTCTCACTCGACAAACTGACCTCTACGTTTGTCGAGCTTGGTAGTTTTCCGATTCCTTAGCTTCATCCTTCTCTGTGGCCCCGACTATTCTTCTTGGGGGTTTTACTGGACAGTCCTTCAGGAAATGTCCTGGTTTCCCACAATACAAACAAAGTTGTTGTTCTCTTCTTTTGTCCCGCTCTTGTTTTGTTAATGGAGGCCGTATCCCTCCAACCTGCATGGGTTCTACAGCATTTTCAGGTACACAGGGTGTATTTTCCCTTGGTCGAACATACACGGTCCGAGGGTCCGTCTTAGACCGGTCTGCTATTCGGTCCTGCAACCGGTGGTCTAACTGCACAACCAGATTTATGAATTCGGCACAGTCTCTGGGTGGATCAACCACCTGGGCTAAGACGTCCTTTAATTCGCCTTGTAAGCCTCGATGGAATAACGTGGTTCTTTTGTTTTCTGGCCACCTAGCTTTGGCAACCAGTCTGTTGAAGCTAGCAATGTACGTTAAGAAGTCCTGATCCCCCTTTCGGAGGGACAAGAGTTCATTGTCTACTGCTTGTTCCTGGGTATGGCGAGCAAAAAGTGATGTAATAGAGGATCGTCATGGGTTATCAATGGCACCGACCAATCTGCTGCGCTACCACTCAGGTATGATAAGACAAAAGCTACCCGAGCTTGGTCGTTTGGAAATGCTCCAGGCATACAAAGAAAATGAAGGCGACACTGATGAATGCTGCATACTTCCGTGGGTCGCCTGAGAACCTTTCTGGTGGTGCCAAGGGACCTGTTCCAGGTAACGCGATCTGTCCCGGAGTGGATGATATGGCGGGGTTTTGCATCGTTGGATTGCTTCCAGGTAGAGGCGTCTGTCCTGCCTGTGATTGCAAGTATTGCCTGCTAATCTCTTCAGTGCATTCTTGGGTCATTGTTAGGTCTCTCCGGAGGGCATTAGTCTCTTGTCGGGCAGAATGAACCTCAGCACGAAGCTCTCCTAGTAATTGGGCCAGTTGGTCCATTTCTGATGTCTCCATGGCGCCCAGATGGATTTGTTATGGTAGGCTTCACATTCTATTATGCTCACCTGGTATCCACAGGGATGCCACCCAGCCGGGTTACTCGCTGGTATGCTTCTCAGCTTTGCCCAGATGTGGTCTGCGGGGAAGGTTCTGCCTGAAAATACAGGAGGACTGTGTTCAAGACTGACCGACCGGGGTAACTATCCTCCCTCCACCCCCGTATGATTTCAGCCCCTCTGGGCCCTCTCCTCACCTGGTGGTAGAATTAGGTGTGCTCTCCGTACTGCCTTCTTTGCAGGGGCGCGTTGTCTTTCATGGGCGTGTGCGGTCCAGTTACTTCACTGACGTCGGCCCATTTGATATTGTTCAGGTAGGTCTTATTGCTGTTCTTTAGTTTTGTTGCTATCCTGCATGCCTTTCTTTGTTTAGAATGTCTCTTTTTCCTCCCTTAGGTATGCGGAGCTTCAGAGCTGGCTTGGTTGAGCCCCGCTGGTAAATGATGGCGCATTAAGAGCGCTGTGATGCGGTAAGTAAGCGATATGCGCAGCGCTGCGAAGTCTTGCCTTTGCTAACCTGTGTTTTCCTTCCTTGTAGGTTGCAGTGTTCTTCAGCGCGAGTAGAATGTCCGGAATGGTGCCAGCCGTGAGGCGACCAGCCAGGTAAGCCTTTTGGGCAGTTCGTAATTTACAAATGTCTCTACTGCTTTCTTTAATGTTGCCTCTATCTTCCTCTTTCAGGTCGTACTGTCCGGGAGGCGTGCTGATTCAAGGAAGCTGTTCTCAGAAGCTGCGAGTGGTTAAAGATGAAGACTGCAGGTAAGATGCTGCTGCTAATGATGTTCCTTTTGTCTCCTTGCAGGTTCTGCTTCTCTGAGGTTCAAGGGAATAGCTGGACACGGTGAGCATCACACTGTAAGCTGCAAAGTAACGCGAAGCGTGTTGTCTTGCTCGGGTGTGGTTTAAATAGCCCCAACAAAATAGTCCAGGTAAAGTAGTCCCTAGGCTACCACACCCAAAACAGTAGAGCACATAGCTTGGTTCCTTGGAACCAAGCTATGATGATGCCTCCATGTTGGCTGGCAACACAATAAGTAGTCCCAAGCACATGTTTCTCATGGTGTATGAGCCTGGCGCCATAGGCGCCAGGAGTGGCCCCAAGAGGGTTTGGAAAAGGATGCCTGGCTCTAGAGGCCCGAGTCCTGACTCCACCTGGCCAATGGGTTTGCCAGAGGGGGTTTTGGGCGAGGGTCATGACAGGTATGTCCACATCAGGTACAATGTACACGCACAGGTACATGGGGAGTGTGTGCTTCCACTGGCACCTGCTCCGGGATCCCTTGGGGTGTGCCCATCTCATGAATGGCACTCTGGCTGGGTGAGGTCACCAAAGCAGTATATCGTACCGCAGTGGATGCGTGGCCCTCATCCGAGTTAGACTCACTGGTGGCTCCCTCCACATCCTGAATACCCGTGGTGGCTTCCAGCGTTTGAGGCGCTGTCGCCCTGCGGCCTTGTGGACGTTGCACCGTTCTGTGTGGGCTCCGCTGGGGTGACCTTGTTTAAGAGACTTAGGTTTAGTCACCCTAAGTTACCTAGGGTCATCTAGACGTGGACCCCTTGCTCACTGTGCTCACAGAGGCACAGCTCTGCCTCACTGATGAGGCCCAACAAGGCTGAAACACGTGTATGGGGTTGCTGTTGGTACTCTTGTTCAGAAGAGAAATTCGATAGCATTGCGGTGCTAAACTGTCCATGTGGGCGGGACAAAGACTGATATGCAAATGGATATTTCCCTTCTGTGAAAGGTACAGTGAGCTAAAGTGTGGGTGCGGACTCTCGAGTGGGTACCTTCCCAAAGAATAGGTCATTTAGCTGTGTTCATTCTCGCAGAGGGGCACCTATGGACTATTTTTTTCATTGACCTAGGATGTGCCCTGCATCTTGCCTTCTCATGCCGGTCCCTTTGCAGGGTGGTGGTGCTGGTTGATGTGCGCCTGGACCTGCGGCTGGATGTGGATGCTTCCTCCCCATCATCATTGCCCTGCCATGAGCACTGCGTGCCTGTGGGGTACATAGGGTGTTGTATGAGTTGAGGGCAGCTTACATTTGTATCATGCATTTCATGCCTTACATTGGGTTAGGGCACAGTTTCTATCATGCATGGCCATTGCTTATTAGTCAGTCCCCATGTTGTGATTGATGTGACGTGCTACAGGGGAGGGACACTTCTTGGACATGTTGGTGTGACATCTTCAGATGTCCGTTGTCAAAGCACAACTCCCATTTCGCAGTGCAGGGAGCAGGGTGGCTTTATGATTAAGCAAATCCCACCTCATACAAGTGTGTATGAAGAACTTTGTTGGCTGAGGAAAATACAGTCTTCTAATAAAAAGGATGTTTTATACTATTCAAGTGAAACATATGTGGTGCAGAGCCGAGCATGTCCCTGCATTTACACCACTCTGTTTCTTGCTAGGAGTAGTGTGTCAGTCAAGTCATAGTTAAAGTGGAGCAGCCACCTTTTCCAGAGCTAGTCAAAAATAAAACTCTCATGCAGTATTTTAGGGCAGGAAATTGGAAATCTTGTGAGAATCATCCTAGTTCTCCGAAGTATAAAACTGCTTTGATCTGGTACAATTATAAGGATTTAAAAAAATAAAAACAAGACCTCAAGTCAAGGGACTTTAGACTCGTTCTACGATGGGTAGTTTCCCTTTCCTGAAGCAGCCAACACAGCAACTCTTCTGAAGATAGATTTCCAAGCATCATAAAAAGGATTATCCATGGGACTATTGCAATTGTCCACCAAGGACGTAGAAACAAAAGGCTGAGATTTAGGCCTTATGGAGGGTAACACACAATTGCTTAAGCTCCATTGAATCCATAACCAGAAGCAGTTTTCAATGTGTAGATAACAAACATCTAGCAAGAATTGTTGTATTAATTATAATTCACACAGGGCCAGAATAATTGGTATCCATGATCATTCTGGACTGTGCAGCGGGGCTTGGCCGAGGCTTTGAAGGAGGCACTGTAACATCATTTTATGCTGGGGAAGCCAGCAATGCAAAATCTATGGGAGCACCTTTAATAGCATTCTCAGGTTGTTCAAAATAAGCTCTAATGGAATCAGCTAAATGGTTAAAAAGTAATCAGACAGCATGACTATGCCCTTGAGATGCTTTGTCTCTGTGGCTTCAGTCTCAAATAATCACACCAGACTCATCTATTGCAGACCAAGATTATGGGCGTGGCAAAAGAGACCCATACCTGCATTTGAGGGTAGTCTACCAAAGGTGGTAAACTGCCAAACTGTGACTGTGGGGGAACACACGTTTGAAAACAACTGACCAGAATAGGTGGATGTTAGCACAAAACACCATAGGTGACGAAAACATATTGAGAAGTTTATGGATTATAATTGAGATCGCAACTCGGAAAGGAACAATTTATAGAAGAGGCAATGGATCCAAGGTGACAAAGCTTTCCCACACCTCTGTCATATGTGGGAAATACCTGACATACAACAGACTCTGCTCAGCCTCACTGCCATTCAGAGGCACCATTGTAGATTGTATTTTTCGATTCCCTGATAGGATAATCCACCTCGGATTGCAACCCCTCAAAACATTCTTAAACATCCCACTTGACCTGTACACCATTCAACATTTCCAGACTCACCCCAAACAACCTACAGAGGTCAAACATGCACCTTCCCAGTGAACAGCTGGTCTCTATACAAGTTCATCATTAAACTGTTCAAATTCATCCTCAGTCTTTCCTTTACTCACTCCAACTTTTGTGCAGACTAGAACCTACTACTTCTTGGCCAGTTCCGGGCTACTCATAAAACCAACGCTACTCCATTGCAACACACTCTGCCATGGCCAATGACTTCCACCATCCAGAGTAGCTTTATAGCAGTCCTAAAAACACCTTCAAGTATCACTTTGTGCATGATGTGCATTTCCTTGACCATTCCCATTCTGGTATCTTAGTGAGTTAAGTGCTACTTGCTGCTGAGATCTGTGTGAAACATGCAGACTAAAGGTTTAAATCCCAACAGGAAAACCTCAGCTCTCCCTGGGTCTCTAAAGTGAGTACCATAACATTGGATAACAGCAACAACTATTATCTGCTGCACTATGAAATGACGCAAACTGTAGTAGAAAGCATGATATACATAATAAGTTATATTTTTCCTATGTACGAAGATGCAAATGAATTATGGATGTATCATCTGGTACACTTGCACTCATTTTTCATTCTCAAAACAACATCTTGTATTATTTTACCTCATAATCATCATTAAGTGTAACCTTTCTGTGATAGCTTAAAGGAATGATGTACAAAGAATTAAAAAAATAATTAATAGAAATAGGGAAGAGGGGGGACTGGAGTCTCTCTCTAGAGTGCAACACAGCACAGAATTTCTATGTAGAGTGACCTGGAATGTCCATGAATAGGGCAGTACCCAGAATTCTGTGCACTGCGCAGCAATACGTCCTGGCCTACTTCCTGCAGTTTCCTGCAGGGTGTGTCACTGTAAGATTCGCTGATGAGGAGGCACCCAACATCACTTGCAAAATAGGATATAAAGTGGGGTGAATGCCTTACCTGGGTCCGCGGGCGCCACTAAATTTAGTCATCAGTCTGTCGTACTCTCTTAGGCTGCTCAAGATGCCAATTTTGGTGGTGAGGATCTTGTTGTTGGGGATCTGGTAAAGAAGTTGTTCTCCTGAATTGTGGAGAGAAATGTCAGAAAGTTATTTATTGTCAAAATCTGTCCTGTGTGCCACTATAAAGAGATCCACACATCTCCTAATTCGCTCATAAGGAGTAGAGCCCTGTCACACAAGCCCTCAGAAAGTAGACCTGGCTGGTGTAATTGAAGTAGATGCCCTAGGCAAAGGGCAATTTATAAGCCACACTTCCATGCCAATAGGGCCACAATTGTATTTTGACTTGTGGAAGTAAAATGATGCCCACATTGGTTAGGCCCCTCCCTTTCTTACATGAGCTGACCCACTAATCAAGGTTTCTTAGTTCTGCTATGCCCCCAAATAAATATTTTTTCGAGTTGGTTTTGAGGTGGTTTTCGAGGTGATTAATTCCACAAAGCTCTGTCTATAATAGGTAATGATAGCTAGAGCCATCCTCTGTGACTAAACTCGCAAAAGACCTAGACGCCAGCTCATAGATAGAGCCATCCGTGTATGGAACTCTTCAGTGCAAGAAGCCACAAAGAAAGACTTTTCTGAGTATTTATAAAATTGTTTCTTTAAACTATCAAAAGAAAAACACAAAGATGGCCACAACTCTACAATATGTGCAAAGAGGTTACAGTACATCAAATCTGAAGATCAAATGCTACAGACCATTTCCAGGACCTGATCACTCAGAATCTATCAGGATGTGACAGAGAAGCATCAACAAGTATGCATTAGGCTACAAAGAACAATTGGTGTCAATGCAGAAAGAAATGTGTACTCCTCAGTGGATGAAAAAGGAAGCAGCACAGGTCTCTCTTCTTCTTCTTGGTCAGTGAATACCTCCCTGAGTAGTTTACTTTACTTAATTACAGTTATACCATGCACCATTGACCCAGAGGCACGAGGGTGCATACAAACGAACACAACAAACCACATAAAAAAATAAAACACAATAAAATAGGGTGAGGAAACAGTCTGTAAAACCGAGCAAACTCAAAGGGAAAATATAAGATTATACCAAATTAAACCGGGAACATTAAAGTATCAATTTACAGTTCGAGCCCCCACTAGGAAAATATTTACACTTGCTTAGATAGGAGGGTAAGGTGCTAAACCCACATAGTACACAATCACTTTTTAATTGCGAGCACCAATCACTCAGGTTAATCTGACGAAAGATCTTCCGATCAGATAGTCTGACGGCTCCCGGCCCCATTCTTTGTCGCAACCACGCCAGCACCTTATTGCGCAGCGCTTCTCTGGACTCTTTACCTTCTACCTTCTCAATGTTAGTGATCACAAATTTCCTTTGGTCCATAGTGAAAGCTTGGATATTCATGTCCTTAATCTTTGGCATTTGAGTCTTACTTAAGCGCAAACTCTGCAGGGACACAAGCTTCATTTTGGAGTTCGCCTCTTCGGTAAGTTTAGCAGGGATTTGGCCAGATGTATAATCAGCTATCCGGATTGATCCAGGTATTTCCTGTAATTGTCCCCAAGTAACGACCGTGGGAGAAATGACCTTTTCATTGATGAGGAGGGTTGACCCAGTAGGAACTTGAGGGCCGACCCTGGTGGATGTGGTTTGCGAGGCTTGATTCACCCTCTCCTGTTGTGTATTAGCTTGACAGGCAATTTTGGATTTTGCCAGCTGAAACTGGTCAGCTGGATCGATTTGTAGGTCTGTCTGAGACGCAAAGTTAACTTTGGGTGAGCGTATGTCTGACACAATGACTGCCAGTGAGTCCACCAGTGAGCCAAGATCGAAAAGACTATTGCATAGAAGGAGCTCTTTGGAGATCCTCGCCTTAAGATGTGACAACGGAGAAAAGTCCACAGAATCTGAGTGGGGAATGTTAGACTTAGAACCCCATAGTGAGGCAGAGGGTAATGCTGTTACATGTTCTATATACCTCCTGACACATTTCTTTATCCACCAATCAGTGAGGTCACTGTTGGAGAAAAGTGAGAAACCATGATATGGATAGCATGGCCTATAATACTGAAATTCAGTGACACACAATCCAGTTCCTTGTTTAAACTTTTGCAGTAGGGAATCAAACCCCTTGTTCATGTCCACAGCCACAGAAATGTTGCCACCTTGCAGCCTCTGTCTCCTACGGATACTCAGGGCAAGCCCCTCTGAGATATAGGCCCCCTTGGACAATGGAAATGAGGCCACTGGGCCAGCTTTAGTTGACAACAAGGGCGACTTCGCCCTTATCGCAGAGGTCGAATTTTTTATATCCTGAGTACTGAGTGATACGTTTATGGTACCCCTATTCCTGCTATCGGCAATGATGTGAAATCCTCAGAGGTGAGAATAGTAAATAGACAGAACCTATTTACGCGTGCTATTTGCCAATAGTCCACTCAGTATTACCAGTGGTCTACTCAGTGTTAATTAGGCCGTCAGCCTGCAGTCAGCCAACAGCATTGACCCAGCTCTGGGTTCGCTGGCGATAAAGGGCCACAATTTAAAAAATAAGTGCCAGGCAAGCCTGAGTTGGGGGACTTCCACAAGGGAAGCAGTAATTAAGGCAGGTGCTTACCCCATCCCCATCCGGAGGATGCATCGGGCACTATGTCACACAGCCCACTCGGGCCCCTCACACCAACCGGCCGGGGTGCTGTGCTCTGCGAAGCGGCCCCCTCCTTTGGATAGCTAGTGGGGCCGGAGGACCAATGCTGGCACAGCTCACCAATGCAGGATGCCGCAAGCGGCTGCAGGCTACAAGCCACGAGGCGGAAAGAGAGGATCAGCCGAAAGGACCCACACAGACGTCAAGCCGCACCGTAACAGAAGGTTGCAGCCGCCTCCGACTACTGTGACTTCCTACAAGGGGTCCCATTACAAGTATGGTAGTAAGTGGAAAAAGTTGCGGTGATTCCGTTACTGCCACTTTTACCACTCAGCCAAATTATTCTTTCTATATAATTGGTGCTAATTCCACCAATGGAATTAGCCCTTGCGGAATTACCACCGGCGTACCTCAAGGGCTAGATGCGCACGAAAAGGACTGCGTCTGGACGCCAGGTACACCCAGACAGGCCCAGAAAGGAAACAGCAGCCTTGTGAGAGGGCCTTTGGGGAGAGCGGGCTTTGCCTGCCGGCTCCAGTTACCGTCATTTTTTATCCCGTTTTTGGGCCAATTGGGGGCGCTTGAAGTCAGTGTAGGCAGTGCAGCGTTCGTGGCTGCCTTGTGTGGTCACCAGCTGGGGAAGGAGGGCCGCAGTAGCAGACAAGAGGAAAGGGAGCGAGTGCTCTGGCCAAGGTGGGCTGCTCATGGAAGCTGGGACACTGCCGGCAGCAGACTAGTGGATGGTGGCGCTCTTCTGGGGGCTGCTTCTCCCCTCTTTTATGGCCGTGATGTGTGTCCAGAAAGGGAACACGTGCCTTGAGAGAGGGCCTTTGAGGAGAGTCGGCTCTGCCTGCCAGCTCCAGTTACTGGCATTATTAATCCGGTGTGTGGGCAATTCAGAAGGGCTTGAAGTCAGGGTAGGCACTGCAGTGTTCGTGCTGCATTGTGTGGTCGGCGGATGGGGAATGAGGGTTGCAGCAGCAGCCCAGCTGGGCTGCCCATGAAGCAGGGACACTGCAGGCTGCTGGCTGGTGGATGCTGGCCTTCTTCTGGGGGCTGCGTCTCTCCTCTTTCGTGGCCCTGATGTGTGCCCAGACAGGGAACACCAGCCTTGAATCTTTGGGGAGAGCTGGCATTGTTAATCCAGTGTGCGGGGTAGGTAGTGTGCCATTAGCGCTGTATTGTGTGGTCGGCGGCTGGGCTCCGGCACAGCTGGGCCGCCCATGGAAGCAGGGATACTGCAGGCAGCTGGCTGGTGGATGCTGGCGCTCTTCTGGGGGCTTCTTCTCTCCTCTTGCATGGCCGTAATGTATGCCTAGACAGGGAACACCAGTCTTGAGAGAGGGCCTTTGGGGAGAGCCATCTCTGTCTGCCAGCTCCAGCAACCAGAATTGTTAATCCGGTGTGTGGGACAATCAGGAGGGCTCAGAGTCAGGGTAGGCAGAGCAGTGTTAATGCTGCATTGTGTGGTCGGCAGCTGGGGAACAAGGGTCACGGCAGTGTCCATGATAAAAGGGAACGAGTGCTCCAGCCCAGCTCGGCTGCCCATGGAAGCAGGGGCACTGGAGGCAGCCGGCTGGTGGATGCTGGCACTCTTACGGGGGCTGCTTCTCTCCACTTGAGTGGCCATGATGTGTGCCCAGACAGGGAACACCAGCCTTGAGAGAGGGCCTTTGGGGAGGGCCGGCTCCAGTTACCGTCATTGTTAATCCGGTGTGTGGGCAACTCAGAAGGGCTTGAAGTCAGGGTAGGTGGTGCAGTGTTCGTGCTGCATTGTGTGTTCGGCGGATGGGGAATGAGGTTCGCAGCGTCGACCATGATGAAAGGGAGCGAGTACTCCCACCGAGCTAGGCTGCCCATGGAAGCAAGGTCACTGCAGGCTGCTGGCTGGTGGATGCTGGCCTTCTTCTGGGGGCTGCTCCTCTCTTTTTGCGTGGCCCTGATTTGTGCCCAGACAGGGAAAACCAGCCTTCAATCTTTGGGGAGAGCTGGCATTGTTAATCCAGTGTGCGGGGTAGGTAGTGTGCCGTTAGCGATGCATTGTGTGGTCGGCGGCTGGGCTCTGACCCAGCTGGGCTGCCCATGGAAGCAAGCATACTACAGGCAGCTGGCTGGTGGATGCTGGTGCTCTTCTGGAGGCTGTTTCTCTCCTCTTGCGTGGCCGTGATGTCGGCCTAGACAGGGAACACCAGTCTTGAGAGAGCGCCTTTGGGGAGGGCCGTCTCTGCCTGCCAGCTCCAGCAACTGGCATTGTTAATTAGGTGTGTGGGACAATCAGGAGGGCTTGGAGTCAGGTTAGGCAGAGCAGTGTTAATGCTGCATTGTGTGGTAAGCAGCTGGGGAACAAGGGTCACGGCAGTGGTCATAATGAAAGGGAGCGAGTGCTTCTGCCCAGCTGGGCTGCCCATGGAAGCAGGGGCACTGGAGGCAGCTGGCTGGTGGATGCTGGCACTCTTCTGGGGACTGCTTCTCTCCACTTGAATGGCCATGATGTGTGCCCAGACAGGGAACACCAGTCTTGAGAGAGGGCCTTTGGGGAGGGCTGACTCCAGTTACTGGCATTGTTAATCCGGTGTGTGGGACAATCAGGAGGGCTTGAAGTCAGGGTAGGCAGTGCAGCATTCGTGCTGCATTGTGTGGTGAGTGGCTGGGGAATGAGGGTTTCAGCGGCGGCCATGATGAAAGGGAGTGAATGCTCCCACCCAGCTAGGCTAGCCATGGAAGCAGGGACACTGCAGACAGCTGGCTGCTGCTATTCTGGGGGCTGCTTCTCTCCTCTTGCGAGGCCATGATATCTAACACTGTACATCCTACCAGTTGTATGTGACTCAGGCTATCTGCATTTATCCTGGTTGATGACACCTGTGAGAAACCATGGTATACCGCAAGATTCAGCCTATAATGTGGCACCCAGGAGGACCAGGACATGCATTGAGTACACTTTCGGACTTCTAAAGGCAAGATTCCGGTGCACCCATCGGACAGGTGGAGCACTCATGGACAGCCCTGTGAAAACTGTTAAAATCGTCATGATATGCACTTTGCTGCACATGTGCATACAACGGAACATTCAAATGCCTCCGGGTTAAGGACTGTTCCCCACCCTGGCTCTAATGAGAAAGATGTTGCAGATGACAACAGGGAACCTCAGGACATTGGAGGTGAGGGAAGGACGCATCGTCTGCCAAGACCTCATGGACACTGTTTTTGATTCCACACATATGCACATCTCACGCTACAGTGATCATTCAATGAATGCACATACATCACTACCATTGAATAAACACTGTAAACATGTACTTAACGGAACAGTGATTTAATCTAAATTGAAACACCTGCATCCCCAATGCCTTCACCCATCCCACACCCTAATCCCCAACACCATCACTCACCCCATACCCTCATCCCCAATGCCATCACCCCCAAACACTCTCATCCCCAATGCCATCACACACCCCACGCCCTCATCCCCAACACCATCACCCACCCCACACTCTCATCCCCAAAGCAATCACCCATCATCCACCCTGTGGTCTATGGTCTGTCCCATGTGAGAGTCCACTATCTCTTAGTCTTGTACCCTTTTTGCGTGGGCATGGGAGCATGAGTCGTGCAGTGCTGGGAGTGCCTTGATGGCATGCTGCCCACTCATCCCTCGGTCGGGATGGCCGACGCAGAACTCACAGGCTCACTATCCCAGAGGTGTTGCATTGTCATATTTATGGCACTGGCTATGGTCTCATATGAGGCTGAGATTTGTTCTTCCAGCTCCCTCACACTCTGACTAGACAAGGGTGTTACTGGCAGTTGACTCAACTGCACGCCCACACAGGCGGTCAAGGGAAGTGGCCGCCCGCCTGGAGGCTCCGAGAATCGCATCGCTTGCAAATGGCCCAATTGCTCCTGGGCAATAGAATGCATTTCCACCTGCCGCTGCCCAATCCTGTCAAGGCACTCCCATATGGCATGCAAGGTGGGGTGCTGCACTGGCAAAGGAGAATGTTGGGGGCCCATTCCACCGTTGCTGGATGCCAGGCCTGCATGCTCCCCATGGTCACCTTGTCCTTGGAGTGGTCGAAAAGGAGGGCACGGTGAGATGAGAAGGGGGAGGGGGAGAACCGCATGGGTGAGATGCTGGACATGGGGGAGAATTATGGTGAGAGCTGCCTCACAGGGGAAGCTGCAAGACTGGAGTCGGTGGAGGCAGACTGGTTGCACGGTGGCAGTGGGCGCAGTGGGCTGGGACTGTGCCTGGATGTCATCAGCACTTGGAGGGTGTGCAGGTTCCCTGGGTCCCCAGCAGTGGCGCATTCAGTGAATGATGGACATGTGTAAGGTGTGTTGTCATGTAGTGTTGTGTGTACCATGGTGTCACAGGGTGCTATGGCTCCAGGGGGGCATACTTCATGTGGCTGACAGTATGGAGGTTTACTGCCTTGATTGATGTGCGTGCATATGGTCAGTGTGGGTTTGTGCCTTGCTTGAACCGTGGACTAATGTGCATCACTGATGTACAGGGTCACGTGTGTCCATGTAGGGCAGGACGAATGTTGCTTGCATGTACCATTGTACTGTCAGCTGAGGAGTGCCCTGCTAGTTATCGTGGTGTGATAGCGACATAGGCGGGACACAATCTTCGTGGGTGCCTTGCAGGTACTGGTCTGTTGCAGTGGTTGTCAATTTCAGACACACGTTTACTGGTGTTCATAGCATGACATGTGCTCAATTTTTGGAACCAGTTTGGCTGATGTGTCTGTACATGGGTGATTGGTGTACTGGCAAAGGGTGGTGGTGATGTGTCATGTGAATGTGGGACAGTCCTTGTTACTTGAAGTTCCATGGTAGTTGTGTCCTACATCACGCTATTGTCATCCTACTTGGTGGGTGTTTAAGGGAGTTCATGCCATCCATGACTCATAATGCCTATGGTGTCACATAGATGGGTCATGCATGGTCAGGGTTACTGTCACCTGGATGCATGGAAGTTTGAGTATGTCAACATGCTATTGGTGTTGTTGTGCAATGGGCCCATCATTCACTCATGTACTCACCGGGTTTTCCTGGCTTCCGGCTCTGATCTCTGCCGAACACACACTTTCTAGGTCCGCCATCTGGAGGATGCTGCTGACCTTCTCCTTCCACTGGGTCGACTGCAGCGATCAACTGTTCCTTCACCTGTGGCTGCTGTCTCCCAGAAGTGGATAGAAATGAGGGTGCCAGACTCATGCCTTGAGGTCGTTCCACCACTTCCTCGTGTCCTCGCTGTCCTGTGGAAAATTACCTACAGCCACCAACATGTCCTTTATCACTGCTCAGATGGCATTCTTCCGTTGCTGCGTGGTCTTGCAGAGTGGTCTTGCAGTGTTGTGACCTATAGAACTTGTCTGAATGGACCACCACCTGTCAGCTGCTGGTCAGTGAATTTGGGTTTCCTCATGCGCATTTCTTGGACTTTCTCCTTGCCTTTCCCTACCGACATGATTGGGCTTTCCTCTGGGGGTGGATGGCACTCCTTTCAAGTAGATTTTAATGCATTGCGTTTTTAAAGATGGCTGCTACAGTACTTCCCATTCTGTCCATGACGCTATTTCCGCAGGCACTAATTCCACTGCTGCTAATTCTGCTGGCTGTAAATCTGCCAGTGGAATTAGTGCCAAATGATCAGCGGTAACGGTAATTCCGCCGATCTTCAACAGAATTATCATAGGAGTTGTGTTTTTTGCTGGTAAATGTGCAGGCAGAATTAGCGTTAATGTCGATCGGTGGTGCACACACCAGCCTACTAATGATTCAGCGGATGGTCTAAGGAAGACATGGCATCAACAGTAAGACAGACACAGTGACCACAGTTCAAGGGTGTTTATTGAACTTCAAGAAAAGGTATGATAAACAACTATCTAAACCTAAATCTACAGATGGGAGCAAGCTATGACCATCAAATAATAATAGAACAGTCCTAGTTGTTTCTTGTTGAAATAAAAGGGCCTGTACTAAAATAAACCTATTGCCAAACCTTACAAAACTACAAATAGTGTGGGAAATAATGTAATAAAAAAGAAAGACGTGTTCAGAATGATATGTAAGGTTTTCAGGCCATTGGCCTCCGTTCCCCACGTTTTTAGCACAGGGTAAGGCGGTTTCACTTGAGCATTGCACTGTCTCTGGCTTTGTTAGCACAAGGTTACAGTTCACTCATCAGCATCAGGGCCTCTGAAGCGCAAGTCTCCTTGCTTCTCAAAAGTCTCTTCACTCAAAGGGCCTGATGCAACCAAATATACAAGAAGTTCTTTCCCCGTCTAGATTTTCACAAGTCTTCACATCAGTGATTCATTATCCACCCCGGATCCCGCTCTACCGGGGTCCAATGTTATTAGCATAAAGTTCTGCACAGGCTTCCTTCTGCCAGGCTGGAGCCTGTCTTTCACCTTTCACTTTATCGCACAATGTTAGTAGGCTCTTCCTTTTCGGGTGACTCACGGTTCACCCCGGATCTCCCTCAGCTCGGCACAGATCCCTTCTACACAATTAGTCTCCCTCAGCCGGGCTCGGAACCAATGTCAATTTTACATCAAGTATCAAAGACTTTCGAATGTGCACAGGGTTTGGCTTGACCAGTTGCAAGACCACTTTGATTTCACAATGCTCTTTCTTTTAATTTTTGCACCCTATCAGTTGGATACCTAATAGAGACTTTCGAATGAGCACCCATGTGATGCTGGACCACTCTGAGTATGGTATCATATTTTAGCTTCAAAGTTCATTCACTCATCAGCTGTCTTAATAATCTTATTCATACAAAGTTGCTGCTTGAAACCTTGGTTTCCACAAAGACTGGTCTGGTATCAGTCTCCCCAACTCACCGGCTGTGCTGACTTCACGGGTGCTGCTTTGTTGTAGGAGCCAAGGACAGTACCACAGCAGCAAGCTCTTCTCCTCACCTTGACTATCGACGGGGAAGAGCCCCGGGTACCTCTGACACACAATGCAGGATTCTTTAGCTTAAATTCCAGGTCTTACGTTCCCTACTTTTGAAGGCTCATGAAAGATGCGGTTTGTCAGTAAAAAGGTCAAGGGGTTTTCCCTCCTTGCAAACCTTTTCGGTCTTGCCGTCTTCCGCCTTGTATTAAACTGCCATCTTGGAACTGCTGCTTACTCATGTTCCCTGCTTTGCTGTTACACTCACTTGGTCTCTGCAGAGGCGTTGGGGCACAGTTGCAGCCCTCCCTGAACTTGAATCACCCCCTTCAGGCCTCTCCCTCAGTAGAAAAGCTGTGAGCGGTGGTTCGTGGTGATACTGCTCCTGCATGGAGATAACAGTGTGTGAGTGCGCCAATCTGTGATTGTTGTACCTCTCAAACCCTTCACCCCAAAGTACGGTTTCTGTGAGCATACGCCGGCCCATAAAGCTCACCTGTGAATTATGGAAGATAAGCTCTCCGTCCTGCTACTTCTGGCAGGGGCGCGTCAAATGGGATCTAGTTCCTTCACTGATCCCTGATAATGATTAGCCCAGTCCAGCTGCGACTATGCTTCTCCTTATTATTGGTAAGTCTTTCTTGAGCTCTTGTGATGCTGTTTGTTCTGTTTAATGTCTTTATATGTTGCTCCTATTTATGCCCGCAATAATGTCTCTCTTCTGTTTTCTTCCCTTAGATGGAAATGCAGCCTCAATGCAGCAGTGAGACACGAGACGCGGACGGATGGAAGATGGATGCTACCACAATGTTCGACAGCAGGTAAGTGATGGTTTAAGGAAAGCACGAAGTATGGCGAAGCGCAACCTTAAACTGACAGTTTTTTCGATGTATAACCTTGTCTTCTGTTTTTCCTTGCAGGCGCTGCTGTCGACAATGAGGCGTGGTGTGCTGCGGTGCCAAGATGAAGATTTCGGCATTCCGGAAAGTGTAAAGATGAATACTTGGTTCGCCAAAGAGATGTACAGGTAAGAACAGCTTCCCCCAGTTGGTAAGTATGCTGGCAGGAAGCCGGATGTCCAGGAAGCAGGATCTTCAAAGGTAAGTCTGACCTCAGGCGACGGTGAGCGTTACGCTGCTTGCAAGTGCAGAATAATGTAAAGCGCCTGTCTTGAGGATCGGGGCAGCTTATCTAGCTGAGATCGTGGGCGCGCCCATTAGGGCCAGCTTACCAGCCACACCCTGCCACTCCTAGAGAGTGAGCACGTGCAAAGGCAATCCATTAGCAGCTACACCCAAGAATACACTTGGGGCTGCTTAATGGATGGAATGTTCAAGGTTAATGCATCCTGCTTAATGGATGGAATGTTCAAGGTCAATGCATCTGCAGTGCTATGTCCATAATAAAAGCTTTTTGGTGTTAAATGGTTGTTCTTGATTACTTTTGTTCATGAGCATGGTGCCAAAGGTGCCAGGACAGTGTCCACCCAGGTCTCCTGTGCATGCGGCCCCTGCATGCCTGTGCCCCTGACTTCATGACCATGACAGTACTCCCCCTCAAGGCCCCTCTCAAGGGGGGTTCTCCTCCCGGTCCTGGTTTGGTGTGATTATTGAGATGGAACTGTCTGATTAAACGCAGAGCATGGACGTGTTCACTGGGTCCCAAGTTCGGTCTTGAGGTCCGTAACCTTCCCAGTGAACTAGGAAGTTGACTGGGAAGGTTACAGTCAACTTCCTAGTTGACCGTAACCTTCCTGTGCCCCTGACTTCATGACCATGACAGCACTCCCCTTCAAGGCCCCTCTCAAGGGGGGTTCTCCTCCCGGTCCTGGTTTGGTGTGATTATTGAGATGGAACTGTCTGATTAAACGCAGAGCATGGACGTGTTCACTGGGTCCCAAGTTCGGTCTTGAGGTCCGTAACCTTCCCAGTCAACTAGGTAATACAATTTTGATCGAACCACCTTGAAGTCCAGGATGGATTTGACTTCATATTCTGGTTCTCCATCTATTAATTCGGGCTCTGGTGGAGAACTAAGCCGTGTATTGGACTTCATTGGTTTGAGGAGAGAGACATGAAATATGGGGTGAATTTTCATGTGAGATGGTAACTCCAATTTCATGGCCACAGGATTGATTATGGACTTTATAGTATAGGGGCCCAGGTATCCTGAGAGGAAAGCTCTTGGCCCATTCAGGGGAATATATTTGGATGCTAACCACACCTTTTCTCCAATCTGGTAGGCAGGCGCTTCCTTCCGATGTCGATCAGCAAGCAGTTTTTGTCTTTCCTTAGCCTTGGTCAGATGCTCTGTCACCTCCTTAAGAACCTGAGTGATGGTTTTATGCAAGTTCTTTATGGCTGGTATTTCCAGGGTATCGGGTGAATCAAATACTAATGTCCTCGGATGTCTTCCATGCACAGTGTAGAATAGAGTTTGCCCTGTGCTTGTGTGAACTGAGTTTTTGTATGCATACTCAGCTATCCAGAGTATATTTTTCCAAGAAGCCTCAGACTGTTGCAACATACACCTGAGATATTGCTCTAAAGTTTGGTTGGTTCGTTCAGTTTACCCATCAGTTTGAGGGTGATGGCTTGTGGACAACCGGAGATCGATTTTGGCAATCGTACAACACTTTCTCAAAAAGGAAGAAACAAATTGCATTCCGCGATCAGATACTAATATTGATGGAAATCCATGCACTCGAACAATTTGCTCTAGGAACACAGAAGCAAGAGTTGACGCAGTTGGGAGTCCCTTCAGAGGGATGAACTGGGCAATTTTGGAGAATAAATCCACAACGACTAGTATGGTGTTGCATCCATTGCAGAGTGAAAGATCCGTGATGAAGTCCATTGACAGTGTATGCCAAGGTGCTGGCGGTACTGTTAGGGGAAGTAGTAAGCCAGCGGGGTTCTGTTTCTGAGACTTGTGTTGTGCACAGACACCGCAGGTTTCAATAAATTGGACAATGGGCCTCATTACGACCCTGGCGCTAAGTGAAAAACGATGGCGGTAAATGGTTACCGCCATCGTTTTCCGCCAGGTCCGATCATGACCCGTGACCGTTAACTACGATGCCATTAGCGGCATCGTAGTTAACGCTGCCGCTAACTGCGCTAAGGGTGCGCGTACGCGACCGGCCACACCGTACTTAGCGCCATGGCGGAAAGGTACGCAAATGCCGACCCAAGCGGACATGCACCTAACGCCATCACCCAGCCCGTTAAGTACCTTACCGCCATGGTGCTAATTACGCCATCGCGAACCAACCGTAAAGGGCCATGTAAAGTGAATGCAGCTGCCACAGGTGCACAGAAACAGCACAGGTGAAGGCAATACAGACTCAGGAAGTACAAAAAGAGCACACCCCACCCCTTCCCACACCCAGTCACACTCCACAATGATACCAATATGACTAGCAATGTTGGGGCTGGAGGACCTGATAGCAATGCATGTGCTACAACAGCAACAACAACAACAGGCAGCACAGAGGAGACGCAGGAGGAGAAGGAGGGCAAGGCAGGCCCAGTAAGCCCCACCAGCAAAGCCAGGGCCACCACGCAGGCAGCCCCCAATCCCACGCATCAGAGCCAATCCATTCAACCTCACTGCTGAGCGGATCCACACCCTGTACCGTTTGGACCGGGACACCATCACCGCCATCGTAGACATGATACACAACGACATCGTCAGCATGATAGAAACTCCAACCGCCACCCCCCCCCCTACTGAAGGTAGTGTCTGTACTCCACTTCCTGGCCACAGGCACCTACCAGCACACAGTGGGGCACTTGCATGGCATTTCACAACCATTATTCTCACGAACACTCATCCAAGTGATCGATGCCCTCCTCAAGCACACAGACAACCACATCTCATTACCACAGACTGTCCAGGACATTGCAAACACCAAAGTGGGTTTCCATGCACTAGCCGGCATACCCGGTTGCATTGGTGCCATCGACTGCACCCATGTGGAATTGGTGGTTCCACGTGCCATGGAGGTACCGTACCGCAACCGGAAACAGTTCCACTCAATCAACGTGCAAATGGTCTGTGACTCCAACAAGATCATCACACATTGTTGTGCCCGATTCCCCGGATCAACCCATGATTCTATGGTCCTGAGGAACTCCACAATACCACGCTACATGGAGCGACATGCAGGCCCAAGATCCTGGCTACTCGGTGAGTCCAATGTCATGGAAGTGGGCAGGTGAATGACGCACCGATGCATACTCCACCTGGCTGAAAGGGGGGGGATGATGCATACTCCACCTGGCTGATAGGGGGGGGGGGAATGATGCATACTCCACCTGGCTGAAAGGGGGGGGGAATGATGCATACTCCACCTGGCTGAAAGGGGGGGGGATGATGCATACTCCACCTGGCTGATAGGGGGGGAATGATGCATACTCCACCTGGCTGAAAGGGGGGGGGAATGATGCATACTCCACCTGGCTGAAAGGGGGGGGAATGATGCATACTCCACCTGGCTGTGAGTAACACAGAGAACGGAGACAGAGTATGGGCACTCACAATGCACTCAACCCCTCTGCATACATTGGGTGATGGCATGCAAAACAGGCCATGGGAGCCATGAGCATATACTGGTTGCATTGTGTGAATCAATTAGTGCATGTAGAAGTGAGCCGAAGTAAAAGTTGGATGCAAGCCATGGTGGCACATCATGTTCTTCATCAGACGACATGACTGACACATACATTCTCGCCTACATACAGGTGATACATGCTATCCCCTGAAGAGGTGGCTCCTTACACCAGTCCGGAACCCGCAGAACCAGCACGAGGAGGACTTCAACTGTGCACATACACGTACTTGTGTGGTCATAGAGAAGACATTCGGCCTATTGAAGGCACGGTTCCGAAGACTCAGCAGGTCTGGTGGGGCACTCCTGTACCACCATGAGAAGGTGGCAAAGATCGTCAGGGCATGTGTCATGCTACACAATATGTGCGTCAGACGGAATGTGCCCCTGCCCCCTGACGCAGAACTGCAACCACCTGACGATGAGGATGAGGAGGGTGCAGATGGGGCGGCACCCCATGGAGGAGGCGACGCACAGGAGGGGCGTGCAATGCGCCAAAGTATCATCGACCACTGCTTCTAGCACACACGGCTGGTGTGAATCACATGGAGACTGCACTTGGGGCACTGTGTGTCTCTGGGACATGCACACTGTGGACTGTACACCAATAAAGCACACATACGCAATGAAAATGTCCACACATTTCATTTTGGGAAAGAAAAAAGTGTATTTAAACTATGAAACGTCGTGACACACCCCCTCCCCCCTGCACACCCCAACACACCCCCTCTCCCCTCCCCCCTGCACACCCCAACACACCCCATGTAGGTGTCAACAGATGCCTGTGACAGTGGCCACAGGCTGTTACAAGCCCCCTCTCCCGGCCCCCGGGGCACCCCTGGCTGTGGAGCGCAGGTTACGTCCGGAACGTCGGACGGGGCTGCTCTGTGCAGAACTGGCAGTGGAGGATGTCCCTGCCTGCCCCCGTGCATGCACGTCCTGTAGGGTGTGGGTGAGCTCAGTGAGCGCACAACGCAAGCCGGCAAGTTCAGCACAGATGTCCCTGGACATGGCCTGCATGGCATCCCTCAGGGTCGCAGTACTCTGCGCTACTTCGGCCCTTAGGGTCTCCGTGGCCTGTTCAATGGTTGCCTTAGCCCCCACACATTCCGCGGCATGCTCAGCCAGCATCGTGGACAGTTGTTGCTGCCGTTCTGTGATGTCCTCGAGGGACTGCTGCCCCTGCTGGCCCATGGCCAGTGCTGGTGGTGTGATGGAGGGGCTGCTCCCCTCCTGTGGACTGAGGACTGGGCATGGGGTAGAAGGCCACTCCTCTACCTCTGTGTGCCCCTGTGTGTGATCCTCATGGGGGCTGGCGTCTGACAAACAGGGGGAATGTAGTAGGTCAGTGGGGCTTCTGACTTCGTGCTCCTCAATGTCTGAGTCTGAACATGCAGCTATTGCAGCTGTCTCACCCATGTTGCTGCTGGCCGCTGACCCGGTGCCTTCTGTGGCAGGCAATGTTGGTAGAGGTGGAGCAGCTGCTGCTGGCCTGCTGACTACAAGGGTGCTTGCCGGTGGGACGTCTGGTATGCTTGCAGTGGGTCCTGCTTGTTGTGGGGTCTGCCTCACTCCAGCTGAGGTTGAGGGTGCGGGGACGGTATTATTGGCCTTCTTGGCTCTCTTGTCGCAGGGGTGTCCTGGTCCTCGGGGTGTGAATCTCTGCCTGTGGTGGAGCAAAGGAGGGAGGGCGTTATTGATGGGTCTGCGGACTTTGGAATGACAATGATAGACATTATTCTGGTCAGTAGATGAGGCAGATTTCAGGCAGGGCCATGCAGGTTGTCTCCTTTTAGTGTGGAATGTGGATGCAGGTATGCGGGTGCCAGCAGTGTATACAGGGTGGTGCTCGCATGTGGCTATGGGCAGTGTGGAAATGTGTTGCATTTACACTCTAGGGCAACCTTGTGCTACACATGAATGGACTGCAGTGACTATGGCATGTCTTGTTTGAGGCACCTACCTTCATCGCCTGATGTCGGAGCTCCCCTTTCCATCCCTCCGACGCCTTCAATGGCTTCCATGCCAATCGTGGTTGCACAAATCTCCTCCCACAGTTGGAGTTTTAGTGGGGATTCCGACCCTCCACCGGTACCCAGGGCAAGGTTGCGGTTCGCAGAGATGACGGCTCTGACCCGTATGCGAAGGTCGTCCCAGTGCTTCCTGCACTGCTGTGGGGTGCGGGGTACGGTCCCCACCGCGCTGACGCGCTCGGCCACCAGGGCCCAGATGGCCTTCTTTTTCCCTATCGCTGTCCTGGTCATTTCCGGGGAGAAAACGACAGCTGCGTTGTCTTGCAGGGTCTCCGCAAGCATGCAGAGTTCCTCCCGGCTGAATCTTTCCTGGCGCTGGCGGTCACATGCCTTCTTAACAGCTTTTGGCATTTTTGGGTAGTTGGATGGGTGGGTGATTGGTTGGGACAGGTGTCAGGGTTGGATCTGGTGTTGTTCGGTAGGATGGCAATGGATTGTGTTTTTAAAGATGGCCGACGTGCTGTTTCCCGTTCCGGCGCGATGACGCTATTTCCGGTTCTGCTTTTTACGGTGGCCGCTAATTACAGTGGCCGCTAATTACGGTGGCCGCTACTTACGGTGGCCGCTACTTACGGTGGAGGAAGTGCACCTTGCTCGCTTTACGATGCCGGTAGGGGCCTTTTCCGCCATGGCGTTAATTGCATTACCGCCATGGCGTGATGCTCGTGCGCGATGGGTCGTAATGTGGCGCTCTTTACGCCATCGGCCCACGGCGTAAACGCTCATTACGCCATGGCGGTAATGACGGAAGATTACCGCCTGGGTCGTAATGAGGCCCAATGTCTTTTCGCCAGGTAATCGTCCTTGGAAATACGGTAGATTTTCTTCGATGGTGTACTGGTCACCTTTTAACAGCCATTCCTGTTGTGGTGATTGAACCATCGGGGGTTTGCAAAATGGTTCTTTGGTCATCCACACACGTGGAGGCAGCTATTCTGGTTTGAATCCCTTCCTCAGGAATTATGGCCACGGGGTCGGATGCTTTAAAAGCCTCTTTTTCTTCACTCATGCGTGATGGAGCCTCTGCTTTCCCATTGCATTCTCCAGGTCTATAAGTGATAATAAACTTGTATTCCGTGAAAAAGAGAGCCCAACGAAGTTGACACGAGGATTGTGCTTTGGCGGTTTTCAAGAATTGCAAGTTACGGTGGTCCGTGATGACAGTGACCGTATGTTTCGCCCCAAGAAGGTAATGTCTCCAGGCCTTGAATGCTGCTTTAATCGCCAGTAATTCCTTATCTGTGAATGCGTAGTTCAACTCGGGGGCTGACAATTTGCGGGACCAGAATGCAACAGGGTGTAGTTGTCCTGTTTCAGGGTCTCGTTGTGACAATACTGCTCCCATGGCTATTTTTGAAGCATCTGTATCAACTATGTAAGGTAGGTCTGGTCGTGGGTGTCGAAGGGCTGGTGCTGTAGTGAATGCTAGTTTCAACTTCTGGAAGGCTTCTTCAGCTTCTGTCGACCAATGGAACTTTTGATTTTTCTTTAACAAGGAGGTAATTGGATGTACAATTTGTGAAAACCCAGGTATAAACCGACAGTAAAAGTTGGCGAATCGGAGCACGCTTTGCACTCTTTTTGTGGATGTTAGTGCGGGCCATTGGAGGATTGAATCCACCTTTCGTGTATCCATATGTACGCCTTGTGGTGTGAGCATGAAACCGAGAAACTCGACCTCGGTTACATTTTTCCAACTTGGCATACAATTGGTGTTGTCAAAGCTTCTCTAAGACTGCCCGGATATGGCCTACATGTTCTTCCATGGAATTTGAGTATAAGAATGTTGTCAATGTAAACAAGAGTGCATACATCCAGTAGTTCACAGAGTACATCATTCATAAAGAATTGGAACGCCGCGGGGGCATAGCATAGCCCGAAGGGCATGAGCTGGTATTCAAAGAGGCCGTACTTCATGCGGAAGGCTGTTTTCAACTCGTCTCCCTCTTTTACTCATACAAGATGGTATGCTCCTCTTAAAAACAGTTTTGTGTAGATTTGAGCGACTGTAGACTTGGTGTTACCCTCACCTGGCTCCCACAGGGGCATCGGTCGGACCCGGACAGCTGCGGTCTCCACCCACGTGATGCGTAGTGCAGCGATGACTGACTGGATCTACCCTCCTAATCTTGTCTGCTTAACCCGTAGAAATATTCTCCTGCAAGTGGAGAGATGGATTTAGCCACTTGTGTATTCAAGTGATGGCACCCCCACAGTCCTCCCCAACTAATCACCTCCGAAATGCCCTCACAGCAATCTCACCTTATATTCTTGAAAGATGAGCTCTCCATCCTGTGTGGATTTGCAGGGGCGCATCGATTCCAGTTACTTCACTGGTTTGAAGGCTCGGGAGAGTTCCGGAGAGTATTGACTCTGAGGTTCCTGGTGAGGACCAGTAAGTATTAAGTTCATAGAGTTCAATATGTCCGTTGTTCATTCTTGTTCCCCCCTTCCTTTCTTGTCTTGCAGTTGGCTCGTGAAAAGATGCTCTTGTGGCAGCTGGTGGCGCTCAGGTAAGAGTCTGTATTACCCAGCGCTGTCCGGTAAATGTTGCACGAGGAAAACGTGTTGTTTTGTCTCTCTTTACAGATGCGGCACGTGAAAATATGGAGAGTCACAAAAGGATGCCTCTGGTGGTAAATCAGGTAAGTCTATGGTGATAAGAATTATATTTGTTGGTTCCCTCGGCTCACCTTGTGGTTTTCTTTTGTCTCCTAGGTGCCGAAGTTCGGCGAAGAAATGATGGAGGCAGCGCCGACCCGAAGGATGCTGTGAAGACTGGTGAGTATGGCGCGACGCTGCAGCTGGAGGAGCGGCGCGTGCAGAAATGATGTTCTTTACAGGTCCGGAGACAAGATGGATCCAGAATCAGGTGTGGAATACAAATAAGTTTGTTTTCTAACCTTGTCCCTTTCTTTCCTCTTTGTTTTAGGAGCTCCGGGTTCAAGGCGGGCGTGGCAGAAGACTGGATGCCGGCTGCAGGCACGGTGAGTGTTACGCTGCTGGATGCAGAATAACGCGAAGCGTGTGTTGCTGGTCGGGTGTGGTTTAAATAGCCTCAAAAGTAGTCCCAGGTAAGAAGTCCCTAGAACCACACCCGAGTAAAAAATAGTCCCTGTAGAAAAATAGTCCCTTTCAGGCTTCATGTTGGATTGGAATCATTTGCAGCATGGTCTGCCTGAGGTAAGTAATGACTATGAGCCTGGCGCCTTAGGCACCAGGACTGATTCCTACTATGACGCCAGGACTGAACCCAGATAGCCCCTAGCCGGGGCTGCTGAGGTTTTACTAAATGTCTAGATGCCTGCTCCCGGGGCTGATGGACTTGGTCCGGATGCCTGGGGGTAGGCATCATGACAGCACTCCCCCCTAAGGCCCCTCCTAAAGTTGTTCTTCCCCTGAGCCCTGGTTTGTCTGGGATGTTCCGATGGAATCTTTTCACCAACCGAGGGGCATGGACGTGGTCACTAGGTTCCCATGACCTTTCTTGTGGTCCATAGCCCTTCCAATCGATTAAATAAAAAAGTGTTGATTTAACCATCTTGAAGTCCAGGCTATTTTTTACCTCAAATTCAGGTTCTCCATCTATCAAGATGGGGTCGGGTGGTTTGGTTAATCTTGTTCCTGGTTGAACTGGTTTTAAAAGTGAAACATGTAAAACAGGATAAATGCGCATATTAGAGGGTAACTCCAATTTGACGGCTAACGGGTTGATAATGGCCTTAATAGTGTAAGGTCCCAAATATCTAGGTCCGAGTTCCCTTCAGAGGTATGTGTTTTGTAGCCAGCCAAACCTGATCCCCAATCTGGTATTGTAGAGTTTCACTTCTATGTTGATCAGCATTTTTCTTATATTTCTCTTTTGCTTGTTTCAAATGTTCTGTTGCCTCTTTAAAGGATTGTGTAATAGTAGAATGCAAATGACTAACTGCAGGCATTTCTAAATGCTGAGGCGAATCTAGTTCTGAGGTTCGAGGGTGATGTCCATATATGGTATAAAAGGGGCTTTGTCCGGTTCCTGAATGTACAGAGTTATTGTATGCATACTCGGACATCCATAAAATATCTTTCCAATTACTTTCGGTCTGGTGTAGCATGCAACGTAGGTACTGTTCAAGGGTCTGGTTGGTCCTCTCCGTCTGACCATCAGTCTGGGGATGGTGACTGGTTGATAACCTCACGTCGATTTGCGCCAGTTGACAACATTTCTTCCAAAAATGTGAAATGAATTGACTACCTCGGTCAGAGACCAATACGGAAGGAAATCCATGTATTCGAACAATGTTTTCGAGGAACTCCTTAGCCAGAATTGAAGCAGAAGGTAATCCCTTTAGAGGAATAAAGTGGGCCATCTTGGAAAAAAGATCCACAATAACTAGAATGGTGTTAAATCCATTACATGGAGGTAGATCTGTAATAAAGTCTAACGATAAGGTGTGCCATGGTGTAGGTGGAATATCCAAAGGTTGTAAGAGGCCAGCTGGTTTTTTCTTCTGACTTTTGTTTTGGGTGCAAATGCCACAAGACATTACAAATGACTTTACGTCTTTTCGCCAGGTGGGCCACCAGAATTGTCTCTTAATTTTAGCTTCAGTTTTTGTGTTACCTGGGTGTCCTTCCATCAGGGTGTCATGATAATTGGAGATGACTAGTTCTTGTAGTTCCTTGTGTGGTAGAAATACTCGCCCTTGATAATAAGGTAGGTCATTGATGACTGAGTAGTCCGGGCCTTTCTTCACCCAGTCCTGCAGGGCTGTTGGATCGAAGAGTTGTTGGATCTTTACTTGAATATCCTCTAGTGTCTGTAGAGTGGTTATGCCAAGAATTCTTTGTTCTGAAATTATAGGCACCGGTTCCGGGTTCGCATATGCTTCTCCCATCCCTATTCGGGATAAGGCATCTGCCTTGCCATTTTTACAACCAGGTCGATAAGTGATCACGAAATCGAACTCGGCAAAGAACAATGCCCATCGAAGTTGACGCGACGATTGGGCCTTGGCTGTTGTTAAATACTGCAAGTTCCGGTGATCGGTGATTACCGTAATAGTATGCCTGGCACCGAGAAGATAATGCCGCCAAGCCTTGAAGGCGGATTTGATGGCTAATAATTCTTTATCGGTAACCGCATAGTTTAACTTGGGTGCCGAGAACTTTCTGGACCAAAATGCTACTGGGTAAAGTTGACCGGTTTCAGGATCCTTCTGGGACAGGACAGCTCCCATGGCTAAACTATATGCATCAGATTCAACTATGTATGGAAGTTCGGGGCGTGGATGTATTAAGACAGGTGCAGACGTGAATTTCGCTTTCAGCTCTTGGAAGGCCTTTTCAGCTTCTTTGGTCCACAAGAAGCGTTTGTTTTTTCGCAAAAGTGCTGTGATAGGGTGTACAACATGTGAGAAATCCGGAATGAATCTGCGGTACAAATTAGCAAATCCGAGCATGCTTTGTTCCCCTTTAACTGAACTGGGTGATGGCCACTTGAGGATTGCGTCCACCTTTCGAGAGTCCATTCGGATTCCTTTTGGAGTCAGGATAAATCCAAGGAATTCAACTTCCGTAGCATGAAAAACGCATTTTTCCAATTTTGCATATAACTTGTGCTGGCGTAGTTTCTCAAAAATGCACGAACGTGCTTCACATGGTCTGATTCTGAAGAGGAGTACAGTAGAATATCGTCTATGTATACAACAACACAGACGTCAATGAGTTCACGAAGGACATCGTTCATAAAATACTGGAAGGCTGCTGGTGCATTGCACAACCCAAAGGGCATTACCTGGTATTCAAATAACCCGTACTTAGTGCGAAAAGCAGTCTTCCATTTGTCGCCTTTCTTTACACGTACCAGATGATATGCCCCTCGGAGATCTAATTTAGTGTAGATGCAAGCGTCCTTTACTTGGTCTAGTAATTCGGGGATCAGAGGCAATGGGTATCGGTTCTTAACAGTGATCTGATTTAATGCGCGGTAGTCTATGCACGTTCTGAGGTCACCTTCCTTTTTAGGCACGAAGAACAAAGCTGAAGATGCAGGGGACTTGGATGGACGAATGAAGCCATTAGCAAGGTATTGGTCCAAGTATTGTCGTAGATGAAGGTTTTCGGGTTCCGTAAGGGCGTAGATCCTACTACATGGAGGTTGTGCACCGGGTATGAGATCGATTTGACAATCGTATGATCTGTGAGGTGGTAGGGTGTTTGCCTGTTCCTTTTGGAAAACATCCTGGAATTCTTGATATTCCTGAGGTAACTGCACGACTGGAGTAGCGACTGTGGCCAGGCCTTGGTTCAAGGTTTTTTTTTGGGTAACAAGTATGTGCACAATCCGGGAAGGTTATTCTCTTCTCTCGCCAATCAATACAAGGATTATGTGTTTCCAACCAAGGTATCCCCAGTATTATTTGGAACTGCGGGGCTTTGATTAAATCAAACACAATAGTCTCTCGATGCCCATCCTGACCCAATAGTGTCATCTCTGCGGTGGAATGAGTTACAGGCCCAGAGGCAATTTCAGTTCCATCGACTGTGGTGATGACATCCAAAGTGGTCTTTTTGCAGAGAGATAGATTCATCCTAGAAGCCAACTTGTGGTCCACATAGTTTCCTATGGCCCCGCTATCAATGTATGCCCTCACTGCGTGCATATGTGATGCTGCCTTGGATCTATAAGGACCATTGGTATGATGAAGTGCGAGGTCTGAGTATCCTTCTTCAAGCTCGGCAAGCGGACCTCTACGCTTGTCGGGCGTGGTCGTTTCCCGAATCAGGCTCTGTTTGACTTTTATCTGCAACTCTGACTACTTTTTTAGATGTTTTTATAGGGCAATCCCGTAGAAAATGTCCTGAGGCCCCACAGTACAGACACAATTGCATCTGCCGTCTTCTTTCTCTTACCTTTTGAGTTAAGGGTCCCTTGACCCCACCGATCTGCATCGGTTCTGATACATCTGTTCCTTTGAGGGTAACATTGGGTTTAACCAATACCCGATTCTCGAACTTAGCTCGATCAGCCTTTCTATTCTGAAGTCGGTGGTCTAACAGGACCACTAAGTCTATATATTATGCACAATCCTGAGGTGGGTTTACAACTTGGGCCAAAACGTCTTTGAGATCACCCCGAAGTCCACGATGAAATAATGTAATTCGTTTTACCTCTGCCATCCGGTTTCCACCACTAACCTATTGAAAGTGGCGATATAGGTTAGTAGATCCTGGTTACCTTGTCGTAATGATAAAAGTTCGTTATCCAGGGCCTGTTCCTGTGAATGTCTGGCAAATAGTCTTTCCATGCTCAATTGAAAACCTTGAAAATCCTGAAGAAGAGGGTCATCCTGGTTAACTAATGGAATTTTACCAATCCGCTGCGCTGCCACTAAGATATGATAGTACAATGGCTACTTTGGTTTGGTCGTTCGGAAAAGCTCCAGGTCTGCATAAAAAGTGCAAGCGGCATTGGTTCATAAACACAGCAAACTTTTTTGGGTCCCCAGCAAAACGTTCGGGTGGAGCTAAAGGAATGCTCCCTGGTAGAACCACTTGCACAGGATTGCTCGATGAAACAGGAGTTGGATTCCCCCCCCCCCCCCCCGAGTCCAGGTAATGGTGTTTGCCCAGATTGGTTTTGCAGTAATTGTCTAGCAAGATCATCAGTGGGCTCCTTTGACACAATCAGTTCTCTCCTGAGGGCATTAGTCTCTTGGCGCGGGAGTGCACTTCTGCCCTAAGTTCCCCTAACAATAGGGCTAGTTGGTCAGTTTCTGAGGTTTCCATAACGCCCGGGTGGGGATTTGTAGATAGGCTTCGCGTTCTCTTACGCTCACCTGGCTCCCACAGGGGCGTCGGTCGGACCCGGAAAGCTGCGGTCTCCACCCACGTGATGCGTAGTGCAGCGATGACTGACTGGATCTGCCCTCCTAATCTTGTCTGCTTAACCCGTAGAAATATTCTCCTGCAAGTGGAGAGATGGATTTAGCCACTTGTGGATTCAAGTGATGGCACCCCCACAGCCCTCCCCAACTAATCACCTCCGAAATGCCCTCACAGCAATCTCACTTTATATTCTTGAAAGATGAGCTCTCCATCCTGCGTGGATTTGCAGGGGAGCGTCGATTCCAGTTACTTCACTGGTTTGAAGGCTCGGGAGAGTTCCGGAGAGTATTGACTCTGAGGTTCCTGGTGAGGACCAGTAAGTATTAAGTTCATAGAGTTCAATATGTCCGATGTTCACTCTTGTTCCCCCCTTCCTTTCTTGTCTTGCAGCTGGCTCGTGAAAAAATGCTCTTGTGGCAGCTGGTGGTGCTCAGGTAAGAGTCTGTATTACCCGGCGCTGTCCGGTAAATGTTGCAACAGGAAAACGTGTTGTTTTGTCTCTCTTTACAGATGCGGCACGTGAAAATATGGAGAGTCACAAAAGGATGCCTCTGGTGGTAAATCAGGTAAGTCTATGGTGGTAAGAATTATATTTGTTGGTTCCCTTGGCTCACCTTGTGGTTTTCTTTTGTCTCCTAGGTGCCGAAGTTCGGCGAAGAAATGATGGAGGCAGCGCCGACCCGAAGGATGCTGTGAAGACTGGTGAGTATGGCGTGGCGCTGCAGCTGGAGGTGTGGCACGTGCAGAAATGATGTTCTTTACAGGCCCGGAGACAAAATGGATCTAGAATCAGGTGTGGAATAGAAATAAGTTCGTTTTCTAAACTTGTCCCTTTCTTGCCTCTTTGTTTTAGGAGCTCCGGATTCGAGGCAGGCGTGGCAGAAGACTGGATGCAGGCTGCAGGCACGGTGAGTGTTACGCTGCTGGATGCAGAATAATGTGAAGCGTGTGTTGCTGGTCGGGTGTGGTTTAAATAGCCTCAAAAGTAGTCCCAGGTAAGAAGTCCCTAGAACCACACCGAGTAAAAAATAGTCCCTGTAGAAAAATAGTCCCTTTCAGGCTTCATGTTGGATTGGAGTCATTTGCAGCATGGGCTGCCTGAGGTAAGTAATGACTATGAGCCTGGCGCCTTAGGTGCCAGGACTGATTCCTACTATGAGCCTGGCGCCTAAGGCGCCAGGACTGAACCCAGATAGCCCCTAGCCGGGGCTGCTGAGGTTTTACTAAATGTCTAGATGCCTGCTCCCGGGGCTGATGGACTTGGTCCGGATGCCTGGGGGTAGGCATCATGACACTTGGTCCAAGAGCTCTGGTATAAGTGGTAGAGGATATTGACGTTTTACTGTGATCTGATTGATGGCTCTATAGTCGATGCAAGTCCCCCTCCTTTTTAGGCAGGAAGAATAAGGGCGAGGAGGCAGGTGACTTGGATGGGCCAATGAAACGGTTTGCCAGGTACTGATCCAGGTAAGTTCTAAGATGCTTATTTTCCTGTTCTGTCAGAGCGTAAATTCGGCTGCAAGAGATCTGGGCTCCGGGTACAAGATCTATTTGACAATCGTAGGGTTTGTGCGGGGGCCAAACGTTTGCTTGCTCTTTTTTAAGACATCCTGGTAATCTTGGTATTCAAGCAGTAAGGAGCTGATAAGGCCCAACACGATTCTTTTCTTCGGTTTCAGATTGGTGTCAACTTTTTTGTAACATGTGTCGGCACAATCATGAAGAAATTTCATAACTCGTTTTCGCCAGTTGATTCTAGGATTGTGGTCTCCAGCCAGGGCATTCCCAATATCATCTGGAATTTAGGAGCACTGATGAGATCGAAAGTAATGTTCTCTTGATGCCCGTCCTGACACAGAAGCTTGACTTTCTCAATGTATTGTGTCACCGGGCCGGATGATAGCTGAGAACCATCCACAGCAGTGACGTTTTCCGATTTCTGCTTCTGTCGGAGAGGAAGGCCTATTCGGAGAGCCAAATCTTGGTCAATGTAGTTACCCACAGCTCCACAATCAATATATGCCTCCAAGGCATGTATTTTTGATGGTTGCTTGTGATTCACCAAAAGCACTGGAAGGACTAGATGTGAGGTCTGTACAGATTCCTTTCATATGTTCTACAAGCGGACCCCTACACTTGTCAGGGATTGGCGCTTCCCGAGTTCTGTTCTTCTTCTTCATCAGTTTTGTCTGTTGCCCCAACCGTTTTCTTGGGTGGTTTTACTGGGCAGTCATAGAGGAAGTGACCTGCTTGTCCAAAATATAAGCAAAGCTGTTGTTGTCTTCTTTTTTCCCTTTCTGCTTTGGTAAGGGGACTTCGTAATCCACCAATTTGCATTGGCTCAGACTGTTCATATGGTTTAGTCTGATTCTCACAAGGTCGTACGTAAACTGACCGTCCCTCTGATCTAGCTCGATCCATTTTCTGATTCTGCAACCTATGATCGAGTTGCACCGTCAGGTCTATGTAGTCCGCACACCTCTCAGGGGGATTCACCACTTGCGCCAACACATCCTTAAGTTCTCCACGTAACCCTCGGTAAGAGTGTAGTCCTCTTCACTTCTGGCCTGTTGGTCTGGGCTATGAGACGATTGAAGGTTGCAATATAGGTTAATAGATCTTGACTCCCTTGTCTGAGTAACAACAACTCATTGTCGAGAGCTTGTCCTTGAGTATGACGGGCAAACAATTTCTCCATCTCATGTTGGAAATTCCCAAAGTTCCGGAGTAAAGGGCCATCTTGATTTACCAAAGGTATAGACCAGTCCGCTGCACTACCTCCTAAATACGAGAGTATAAATGCCACTTTGGCTTGGTCATTAGGAAAAGCTCCTGGTCTGCACAAGAAATGAAGGCAACATTGGTTCATAAATACAGCAAACATGTTTGGGTCGCCGATGAAGCGTTCGGGAGGGGCTAGAGGCACTGCTCCAGGAAGAACCACCTGAACCGGTGTTGATTGTTGTGGTGTGGAAGAATGAGAAGAATGGGTCACTCCAGGCAGTGAAACCTGTGCTGCTTGTGCTTGTAGCATTTGTCTTGCCAAATCGTCAGTTCTTTCTCGAGTTACAATAAGATCCCTCCGTAATGCATTGGTTTCCTGTCTTGAAGCATGTTCTTCAGCCTATAATTCCCCTAGTAAGAGGGCTAACTGATCTGTTTCTGAAGTTTCCATAACGCCCAGTCAGAGAGTGTTAGAGTCTTCACGTTCTGTTACGCTCAACTGGTTTCTACGGAGGCGTTGGGGCACGGTTGCAGCCCTCCCTGAACTTGAATCACCCCTTTCAGGCCTCTCCCTCAGTAGAACAGCTGTGAGCAGTGGTACGTGGTGATACTGCTCCTGCGTGGAGATAACATGTGTGAGTGCGCCAATCTGTGATTGTTGTACCTCTCGAACCCTTCACCCCAAAGTACGGTTTCTGTGAGCATACGCCGGCCCATAAAGCTCACCTGTGAATTATGGAAGATAAGCTCTCCGTCCTGCTCCTTCTGGCAGGGGCGTGTCGAATGGGATCTAGTTCCTTCACTGATCCCTGATAAGGATTAGTCCAGTCCAGCTGCGACTATGCTTCTCCTTATGATTGGTAAGTCTTTCTTGAGCTCTTGTGATGCTGTTTGTTCTGTTTAATGTCTTTATATGTTGCTCCTATTTATGCCCGCAATAATGTCTCTCTTCTTTTTTTTTTTCCTTAGATGGAAATGCGGCCTCAATGCAGCAGTGAGACGTGAGACGCGGCCGGATGGAAGATGGATGCTACCGCAATGTTCGACAGCAGGTAAGTGATGGTTTAAGGAAAGCGCAAAGTATGGCGAAGCGCAACCTTAAACTGACTGTTTTTTCGATGTCTAACCTTGTCTTCTGTTTTTCCTTGCAGGCGCTAATGTCGACGATGGAGCGTGTCGTGCTGCGGTGCCAAGATGAAGATTTCGGCATTCCGGAAAGTGTAAAGATGAATACTTGGTTCGCCGAAGAGATGTACAGGTAAGAACAGCTTCCCCCAGTTGGTGAGTATGCTGACAGGAAGCAGGATGTCCAGGAAGCAGGATCTTCAAAGGTAAGTCTGACCTCAGGCGACGGTGAGCGTTACGCTGCTTTCAAGTGCAGAATAACACGACGCGTCTGTCTTGAGGATCGGGGCAGCTAATATAGCTGAGATCGTAGACACGCCCATTAGGGCCGGCTTACCAGCCACACCCTGCCACTCCTAAAGTGCGAACACGTGCAAAGGCAATCCATTAGCAGCCACACCCAAGAATACACTTGGGGCTGCTTAATGGATGGTATGTTCAAGGTTAATGCATCCTGCTTAATGGATGGAATGTTCAAGGTTAATGCATCTGAAGTGCTATGTCCATAATAAAAGCTTTTTGGTGTTAAATGGATGTTCTTGTTTACTTTTGTTCATGAGCCTGGTGCCAAAGGCGCCAGGACAGTGTCCACCCAGGTCTCCTGTGCATGCGACCCCTGCATGCCCGTGCCCCTGACTTGATGACCATGACACTTGCTCAGAGTGTGCATTCGTGCTCCGCCTTTTATCTGTGTGGGGAAGTGTGATGGAAGTCAGGTGTGTGTAATGATCAGCAATTGCCTGACCCTGCCTGATCATTGTATTGGGACATGTCAGGTATACGGCTCGGGTGTTAGTCTATTTTCCCTTACAGTGAGTTGTCTGTAAGAAAGTGTTTGTGTTGGCAAAGGGGTGTGAGGGCAGTGTGAGAACCTATGTATCCTACCTTGTAGGATGGGGGAAAGGTGTCACAGGGAAGGGGACACCGTGTCTGGCCATCCGGTGTTCCACTTCCACTCCCAGAAGACCCCCCATCCAGGTGATCCTCCCACATTGGTCCACTGCCAGGAACCTGATCCAAAAACGATGGCCGTGTACTGGCCAACTGGATTACAGATCCCTATGGACTAGCTGGTGAGACACCTTCAGGTTTCTCACATACCGTTCCCCTATGCGAGGTGGATATGACTTGGTTCTTCACTATTAAGACCTGGGAAAGAACAGGGATGAGATATATCCAAGGACTCTCGCATATTCCACAGACATTTTTTGACTGTGTAGGCAGAGGCGAGGTGGTTTTATTGGTCTCTTGAAAATAACCAACAAACTGGTCTCTAGGGGTTGACTCTGGTTTTATGGGTCCTTTATGTCTTGTGGGAGGTTCATGGGATTCCGTCTTTTCCCAGTCCCATATTGGAGAGTTTTGGGAATAGTAATTATAGTGCCAGAAGTCCTGGGGTGAAAACCCACTATAGGAAGGTGGGGGTTCCTGCAAAAGGGTGGAAAATGTAGGGAAATCCCGACCCACAGTGACTTCCTCGGGGAACCATGGAATGATGGCTGAAGGTATTTAACATGACTCGCCTCTGATGTTATTGAACACGAGTATCTTGGGGTATATTTCTTTGCCACCGTGTACACAGGTAACTCTAACTAGGATAGCATTCTCAAGGTCCATTGTTGTGACCAAGTTGGCGCTTATGGCGGTTTTTTTTGCTAACTGAGTCAGTTAACCCCTTCACTTGCATCTCATTTACCCAAGCTTTTTCATATGCAAAGTCAGCAGAAGACTGACACAAACATATGCTGAAGGTCTCGGGATCCTCTCCGGTTCTTCCCACTCTTCTCCCTTTAACCCCTTAAGTGCAAAGGGCGAGGTATCTCGTCCTTGACATTGCATACGCAGTGCCAAGGACGAGATACCTCTTCCTTTTTGGCACCTTGTTTTGAGCGATCGCTGCAAAGCAGGGATCGCTCAAAACTGTAATCCCACCCCCAGGCTATGTGAGGGGGAGGTGCCCCCTCACTGCCAGGGGACTGGATTACTGTCACGACCCGTGACCCAGAACCCCACTGGCATGGTCACATGCCAGGTAGGGTTAGGGCTCGGGGTTCATTTGGGGCCCCAAGGGCCTTGCATTTTAACCGGGGACTCTCCTGGAGTCAGTCTTGGCGCCTTTGGCGCCAGGCTCATATTTGGAATGGGACTTGAAGGGCACTTTATGTGGAGGCCTGCAGCCAACATGGAGACACCCATACAGTCTAGTCCCTAAGAACCAGACTGTGCGGTGCAGCGTTTTGGGGTGTGGTAGCCCAGACTACTTTACCTGGACTACTTTACAGGGTAGGCTATATAAACCACACCCAAGCTAAAGAATGTGCTTCGCGGTATTCTGCAGCCAGCAGCGTAACGCTCACCGTGTTCAGAGACCAGCACCCGGCGTTCCTGGCATTGCGGACCTGCAGAGGAGACAAAAGAACATCATTAGCAGTTCCAGTTTACCTGCAGTCTTCCATCCTTCGCTCCCAGCTGCTCGCGGTCTTCCATCCCGTTGGCAGCATCTTCAGGACATCGCGCTCGCACTGGAACGAAGCACCTGGAGAGGAGAGAAAAAGGGACAACGTTAAACAGGTTACTCACGGGAATCACAGCAGTAACTGAAATCTCCTCACCTGGCTGGGCATATCTTGGCCGGTTCCGCTCCGGAAATCACTGCACGCCCAGAAAGACCATCGTAACCTGAAAAGGAATAAAGAATACAGGTTAGCCCAAAAAGACATTAGAGCTCCGCACTTCGCGCTAAACCTACCTTTCTTCATACGCTCCGCGTCCATAAATCCCGGCAGGAGCCGAACCCAAGCAGCGCACCCAGCGAACCTCTGCATACCTAAGGGGGAAACAATCAGGGAAAGACATTAATAGCCCGAAAGAAACGCAAAGGCCCTCCGAGACTGCAATAATCAAACTTACCTCTTTAAAGACACTTGAATGGGTTGGCACCAGTGAAGTTAACTCAGTCGCTTCAACCCACAGGAACTATGCGCCCCTGCGCAGAAAGCAGGACGAAGAGCACCCCAGACATCATAACAAGGTGAGGAGGGGGCCATCAGGTTGAGTCCAAGGGGCTGGTGGGAGGAAACGAAATCTGTGCCTAAGTCCAGTCCTCCTGTGTTTTCAGGCCCATCTGCCGTAGAACACATCATCCCGAATTGAGTACATCTGGGGGAAATCCGGCAACCAGGGCATACAGGCGTCCCCGTGGATACCAGATGAGCGTAACAGAATGTGAAGCCTCATAACAAAATCAACCTGGGCGCCATGGAGACTTCAGAAATGGACCAACTTGCCCAGTTATTAGGACAATTACGCGCCAAAGTGCATTCGGCTAGGCAAGAGACTAACACCCTCCGAAGGGATCTTGTTGTCTCCAAGGATCGCACTGAAGAACTCAGCAGGCAACTACTGCAATCACAGGCCGGGCAAGCTCCATTACCTGGAACAACTTCGCCGACACAGGTAACCACGTCGTCTACCGCTCCAGTGAAAATAAATTTGCCCGAACAATACCCTTAGCACCGCCAGAAAGGTTTTCAGGAGATCCAAGAAAATATGCAGCATTCATGAATCAATGTCGCCTTCATTTCCTCTGCAGACAGGCTGCACTCCCTAATGATCAGGCACGAGTAGCATTTATTTTATCATATCTAAGTGGTAGTGCAGCAGACTGGTCAGCGCCACTTGTGAGCTATGATGATCCGTTACTACATGACTTTGGGGGCTTTCAAAGGGAAATGGAAAAGCTCTTTGCCCGACACACCCATGAACAAGCTGTAGACAACAAACTCTTGTCACTCCGGCAGGGGAATCAGGACTTGCTAACATACATAGCAACCGTCAATAGGTTGGTGGCCGAAACCAGGTGGACTGCAGACAAGAAAACCACATTGTTTCACTGAGGCCTTCGAGGGGAATTAAAGGGCATCTTGGCTCAGGTAGTTGATCCACCTAGAGACTGTAGTGAATTCATCAATCTGGTGGTGCAATTAGATCATCGATTACGAGATCGGAAAGCGGATCGGTCCAAATCTGACACACGGGCCGTTTATCTACGAACCAAGGATGCTACTCCCCGCACGTCAGAGAATACCACCGAGTCAATGCAAATTGGAGGCATATGACCACCGTTAACAAAAGCCGAAAGAGACAAGAGAAGGCAACAGCAGTTATGTTTATACTGCGGACAATCAGGGCACTTCTTAAAAGAATGTCCAATAAAACCTCCCAGGCGAATTGTAGGAGCCACAGAAAAGGATGAGAGTAAGGAGTCGGAAAACTGCCTAGCTCGACAAAAGTAGAGGTCAGTTTGTCGAGTGAGAAGAATGAGCCACCGACCTCACATTTTGCAATACCAGTAATCCTAATCAATCACCAACAACCTTCAAGGATGCATTCCGTTGAAGCTTACATAGATAGCGGGGCAGTTGGGAATTATATTGATCAAGATCTGGCCGCACGGATGGGGCTTCCCTTAAGTTTTAAGCCGAACACAGAAAAGGTGACCACAGTACATGGGACTGAAATTGCTTCTGGGCCAGTAACCCAATGTACGGCTGGAATAACCCTGCTGTGCCAGGATGGACACTGGGAATCGATTTCCTTCGATCTCATCAAGGCGCCTCAGTTTCAGTTAATATTAGGGATCGCATGGTTAGTTGCTCATAACCCTCGGATAGATTGGCGTGCAAGAAAACTGACTTTTCCTCATGATTGCGCCTCCACCTGCTATCTCCAAAAAAACGAGTTTAGTTTCAAGGTTTCAATGAGTCCTAGAGTCGGCATATTTACACTTGGCGCAACCAGTACTCTCCTTGAAGAATATCAAGATTTCCAGGATGTGTTCCAGAAGGAACAAGCTAATACGCTACCACCGCACAGGTCCTATGACTATCAGATTGACCTCATACCTGGTGCACAGATCCCTTGTGGTAGAATCTACGCGCTCACCAAATCAGAAAACCAGCATCTAAAGTCCTATCTGGACCAGTACTTGGCAAATGGGTTCATTCGCCCATCCAAATCTCCGGCAGCCAGTCCCCTGTTCTTTGTACCAAAAAAGGAAGGGGACTTGAGAACCTGTATTGACTATCGCGCTCTCAACCAGATCACCGTGAAAAACCGTTACCCACTGCCCCTTATTCCTGAGATGCTAGATCAAGTCAAAGATGCCGAGATTTATACGAAGTTAGACCTCAGAGGAGCGTACCACCTGGTCCGAGTCAAAAAAGGAGACGAATGGAAAATGCCCTTTTGTACTAAATATTGGTTGTTTGAGTACCAGGCAATGCCTTTCGGGCTGTGCAATGCCTCAGCAGCGTTTCAATATTTTATGAACGACGTCCTAAGGGAGCTGATCGATGTGTGCGCCCTGGTCTACATAGATGGCATCCTAGTGTATTCAACCTCTGAACAAGACCATGTTAAGCATGTCCGTGCTGTTCTTGCCAAACTGCGCCAACACCGACTATACGCAAAACTCGAAAAATGCTCTTTCCATGTAACCGAAGTTGAATTTCTTGGTTTCGTTCTTACTCCGAAAGGCATTTGAATGGATGCACACAAGGTGGATTCCATTCTAAATTGGCCCTCTCCGACCTCAGTAAAAGGGATCCAGAGTATGCTGGGTTTTGCAAATTTCTACCGTCGATTCATCCCAAACTTTTCTCAGATTGTGCATCCAATCACGTTACTTCTACAAAAAAACAATAAAAAATGTATATGGTCAGAAGATGCTGAAAAGGCCTTCCAAACACTAAAGGAAAAATTCACCTCAGCCCCGATCCTCCGACATCCTCTTCCAGATCTACCTTACATCGTGGAAACAGATGCTTCCAGTATGGCGATGGGGGCGGTTCTTTCTCACAAAGACCCTGAAACTGGCCAATTGCACCCTGTGGCCTTCTGGTCACGAAGATTCACACCTCCTGAACCCAATTATGCCATTACCGATGAGGAACTGTTTGCTACAAAATCCGTCTTCAAGGCATGGCGGCATTATCTCTTAGGGGCCAGGCATACGGTCACTGTAATTACGGACCATCGGAACTTACAATATTTAAAAACAGCAAAGGCGCAATCCTCGCGCCAATTACGATGGGCCCTTTTCTTCACCGAATATGACTATATAATCACTTATCGACCAGGCGTAAGAATGGTAAAGCTGACACACTATCTCGCATGGGCATTGATGAAAGAGAATATGCAACTCCAGATCCAGTGGCCATTATAACTGAGGACAAGCTTTTAGGCCTCACCACATCTTTAACACAAACTGAACTTAGAAATGCGATCCAACAGGAAATAACCCCAAGAGAGTTACTGGAATGCATACCAAATGAAAACAATACATTGTTAAAAATCAACTGCCATATTTTGGCTAACGCCTGTACGTGCCTAAAACCGAGCTACAACAACAAATCATTTCAGAATATCACGACTCTTTGATGGAAGATCATCCCGGAATCGCCAAAACCTTAGCCAAAGTAAAATGCAATTATTGGTGGCCCACTTGGCGTCAAGACGTCATCCATTAAGTTTAGTCATGTGGAGCGTGTGCACAAAACAAGTAATTGAAACAAAGACCAGCTGGCCTCCTGCAACCATTAGAAATACCTCTGGCACCATGGCACACACTCTCTCTCGATTTCATTACTGATTTACCTCCCAGCCAAGGGTTCAATACCATTTCAGTTGTAGTGGTCCTATTTTCTAAAATGGCACACTTTATCCCTTTCAAAGGCCTTCCAGATGCATCCCAGCTAACAAAGGTGTTTTTAGAAAACATTATTAAACTGCATGGATTCCCTTCAGTCCTGGTCTCTGATCGAGGAAGCCAATTTGTATCAAACTTCTGGAAAAAGTGCTGCGCTATAGCTCACATCGACATACGGCTATCCACCAGCCATCACCCCCAAACGGATGGTCAAACAGAGAGAACCAACCGGACTCTCGAACAATACCTGGGATGCATGCTGCATCAAGTTGACCTATTATGGATAGCCGAATATGCTTATAACAATTCTGTACATTCCAGTACTGGGCAAACACCCTTTTTCACCCTATACGGCAGACATCCGCATACTTCCGAACTTGACAGCCCTCCCAGCCTCGAAATGCCGACTGTAAAGACGCTTCATGCAAACATCACTCAGGCCTTTAAAAAGGCAACAGAACAATTAATCCAAGCCAAAAGTAAGCAAAAAAGGTTTGCAGACCAACATCGAAAAAAGGCTCCTGACTATCAGATAGGAGACAAAGTTTGGCTAGCAACAAAATACATACCACTAAAGGGAACCCAAACTTTTCGCCCTCGCTATTTGGGGCCTTATCCTTTCCAAGCCATCATCAACCCGGCAGCAGTTAAACTAACATTGCCAGCTAACATGCGAATTCATCCAGTGTTCCACGTATCACTGCTAAAACCAGTACAACCCGGTACACGAGTTAAACCACCACCTGAACCCATCATGATCGATGGAGAACCCGAATACGAAGTGAAAGAAATCCTAGATTCCAAATATACCAGATCCAAACTATACTATCTAGTGGATTGGAAGGGTTATGGCCCTCAAGACAGATCCTGGGAACCTAGTGAGAACATTCATGCACCACGTCTAATTAGAACGTTTCATCGAAACTTTCCAGACAAGCCTGGACCAGGCAGGAGAATCACCTTAGGAGGGGCCTTGGGTGGGAGTGCTGTCAGGATCCGTGACCCAGAACCGCCCTGGCATGGTCACATGCCAGGTAGGGTTAGGGCTCGGGGTTCATTTGGGGCCCCAAGGACCTTGCATTTTCACTGGGGACTCTCCTGGAGTCAGTCGTGGTGCCTTTGGCGCCAGGCTCATATTTGGAATGGGACTTGAAGGGACTACATTTTATGTGGAGGCCTGCAGCCAGCATGGAGACACCCACACAGTCTGGTCCCTAAGAACCAGACTGTGCGGTGCAGTGTTTTGGGGTGTGGTAGCCCAGACTACTTTACCTGGACTACTTTACAGGGTAGGCTATATAAACCAACCCAAGCAGAAGAACGTGCTTCGCGTTATTCTGCAGGCAGCAGCGTAACGCTCACCGTGTTCAGAGACCAGCACCCGGCATTCCTGGAATCGCGGACCTGCAGAGGAGACAAAAGAACATCATTAGCAGTTCCAGTTTACCTGCAGTCTTCCATCCTTCGCTCCCAGCTGCTCGAGGTCTTCCATCCCGTTAGCAGCATCTTCAGGAAATCGTGCTTGCACCGGAACGAAGCACCTGGAGAGGAGAGAAAAAGGGACAACGTTAAACAGGTTACTCACGGCAATCACAGCAGTAACCAAAATCTCCTCACCTGGCTGGGCATATCTTGGCAGGTTCCGCTCCGGAAATTACTGCACGCACAGAAAGACCATCGTAACCTGAAAAGGAATAAAGAATACAGGTTAGCCCAAAAAGACATTAGCGCTCCGCATGTCGCGCTGAACCTACCTTTCTTAATACGCTCTGTGTCCATAAATCCCGGCAGGAGCCGAACCCAAGCAGCCACACCAAGCGAACCTCTGCATACCTAAGGGGGAAACAATCAGGGGAAGACATTAATAGCCCAAAAGAAACGCAAAGGCCCTCAGAGAATGCAATTATCGAACTTACCTCTTTAAAGTCACTTGAATGGGTTGGCACCAGTGAAGTTAACTCGGTCGCTTCAACCCGAAGGAACTACACGCCCCTGCGCAGAAAGCAGGACGGAGAGCACGCCAGACATCATAACAAGGTGAGGAGGGGGCCATCAGGTCGAGTCCAAGGGGCTGGTGGGAGGAAACAAAATCTATGCCTGAGTCCAGTCCTCCTGTGTTTTCAGGCCCACCTGCCATAGAAGACATCATCCCGAATTGAGTACATCTGGGGAAAATCCGGCAACCAGGGCATACAGGCATCCCCGTGGATACCAGGTGAGCGTAACATTTACCTTCAGTTTAACATCGGCATGCATAAAGCACGCCGACGTGAAAGTGAAAGTAATTTTCACTGCAGCAGCCATTTCGGGCTGCTGCGGTGTAAATAGAAGGTGAGTGTTCACCTTTCTCCCCCTTGATCTCCGACTGTATTTCAAGCCGGAGATCGAGGGAGGTGTCGTTGGAAAGGGGAGATTCTCCCCTTTCCAACGACACCCTTTGTAACAGCATTGCTGCCCGCGGACCGGGCGCAGGGCGCTCGATACGCGGGCAGCAATGCCCACTAGTCACCAGGGATACGTTTGTGATGTGGGGAGCAGGGGGGCTGCTTACAGTAAGCAGCCCTCTCCCCCCAGCCCCCAAAGCATGGGGCACATATATAATGACCCCTGGGGGCAGACAGGTGACCATCTGCCCCCAGGGGTGGGGGCATAAAAAAAACACACAAAAAAACCCACATACCCTTCCCCTATGCGAGGTGGATATAACTTGTCTTTGTCCAGGTTCTTCACTATTAAGACCTGGGAAAGAACAGGGATGAGATATATCCAAGGACTCTCGCATATTCCACAGACTTTTTTTGACTGTGTAGGTAGAGGCGAGGTGGTTTTATTGGTCTCTTGAAAATAACCAACACACTGGTCTCTAGGGGTTGACTCTGGTTTTATGGGTCCTTTATGTCTTGTGGGAGGTTCATGGGATTCTGTCTTTTCCAGTCCCATATTGGAGAGTTTTGGGAATAGTAATTATAGTGCCAGAAGTCCTGGGGTGAAAACCCTCTATAGGAAGGTGGGGGTTCCTGCAAAAGGGTGGAAAATGTAGGGAAATCCCGACCCCCAGTGACTTCCTCGGGGAACCATGGAATGATGGCTGAAGATATTTAACATGACTCGCCTCTGATGTTATTGAACACAGGTATTTTGGGGTATATTTCATTGCCACTGTGTACACAGGTAACTCTAACTAGGGTAGCATTCCCAAGGTCCATTATTGTGACCAAGTTGACTCTTATGGCGGTTTTTCTTGCTAACTGAGCCAGTTAACGACTTCACTTGCCTCTCATTTACCCAAGCTTTTTCATATGCAAAGTCAGCAGAAGACTGACACAAACATATGCTGAAGGTCTCGAGATCCTCTCCAGGTTCTTCCCACTCTTCTCCCTTTAACCCCTTAAGTGCCAAGGGTGAGGTATCTCGTCCTTGACATTGAATACGCAGTGCCAAGGACGATATAGCTCTTCCTTTTTGGCACCTTGTTTTGAGCGATCGCTGCAAAGCAGGGATCGCTCAAAACTGTAATCCAACCCCCGGGCTATGTGAGGGGGAGGTCCCCCCTCACTGCCAGGTGGCTGGATTACCTTCAGTTTCACATCGGCGTGCGTAAAGCACGCCGACGTGAAAGTGAAAGTAATTTTCACCGCAGCAGCCATTTCGGGCTGCTGCAGTGAAAATAGAAGGTGAGTGTTCACCTTTCTCCCCCTCGATCTCCGGCTGTATTTCAAGCCGGAGATTGAGGGAGGTGTTGTTGGAAAGGGGAGATTCTCCCCTTTCCAACAACATCCTTTGTGACAGCATTGCTGCCCGCGGATCGGGGGCATGGCGCTCGATACGCGGGCAGCAATGCCCACTAGTCACCAGGGATACGTTTGTGACGTGGGGGAGAGGGAGCTTACAGTAAGCAGCCCTCTCCCCCCAGCCCCAATGCATGGGGGCACATATGTAATGACCCCTAAGGGCAGACAGGTGACCATCTGCCCCCAGGGAGGGGGCAACAAAAAAAAAAACGGAAATGAACAGGGATGTGGGGCAGGTGAGGGGGCTGGGATTTTTTTTCCTTCTCAAATGGTGGTGGCCCTTCCCCCTCCCAAACCAAGTGGAAAGGTGGCCATCCCTTGTAGCCCTCCCTGGTGGCAGATTTATGCCCCCAGGCAGGAGTACATGAGGCGGCCTCCCCATCCAATTGGGGGGTGGGGGAGGGGCCACCAGGAATAAGTGTGCAGGCCCCCCAAAGGATGGGGCCTGCAGGTTAGGGCCCCCTGGGGGCAGGTGGCTGATCATCTGCCCCCCAGGGAAGGGGGCAAAATAAAAAAATAAAAAACGAAAAGCACAAAAACAAAAGGGAATTTTGGGTGGGAGTGGGGGCGGGGCAGTAGCCACCAGGGATATATTTTACAGAAAATGGGGGTGGCCCTCTCCCCCTCACCCCAAGGGGAAATGGGGGCACCTCTTGTAGGGGCAGATATCTGCTCCTAGGAAGGGGCATCTGACCCCAGGGAGGGCTGCATGAGATGCCCCCCTCTGCATTTGGTGTGGGGGGTAGAGGGTCCCCCCCCATTACATTAGAAAATAACCTGGCGGTTTAGGGTGCCCCTCAGCCCGCCCTAAAGTGTAGTGTACCATTTTTTCTTTGTTTACGAAACTTGCTTTGGCGCAGAGGTGCACATTGGTGTGCCAATCGGGCGCTGGGGTGCCTAAACCTTACTGCCCCACCCACTGGGGGGCCTGTCCCACCATTTTTGGGGGCCCTCTACCCCCCACCCCAAATGGAGGGGGGTGTATCTCACGCAGCCGTTTGTAGGAGGCCCAGGGAGGCCTGCATGAGGTGCCCCTGCCACCCCTTTGGGGTGAGGGGGGAGAGGGCCCCCAAAAATGGTGGGACAGGCCCCCCAGTGGGTGGGGCAGTAAGGTTTGGGCACCCCGGGGCCAGATTGGCACATCAATGTGCCTCTAGGCACCAAGGGGAGTTGGGTTACCAAAGGAAAAAAGTGAAAATGGTGGAACGCTTTTTAGGGGGGCTGTGGGGCATCCCAAAGAGTCAGGGAATTTTCTAATGGGATGGGGCGTTGACCCCCCCCCCCCACCCGCAATGGAGTGGGTACCATGTCATGCAGCCCTACATGGGACCAGATATCTGCTCCTAGGAACGGGCGCCTGAGCGCAGGGAGGAGTGCAGGACAGCCCACCCCTTATCTGCCCCTGGGGAGGGCTACATGAGATGGGCCGACCCTCCAATTGGGGTAGGGGTGAAGAGGTTCACCCCCCTTCACATTAGAAAATTCCACAGCGGTGTAGGGGGCCCCTCTGCCCCCGCTAAAGGGCAGCCTGCCATTTTTAATTATTTTCTTTGTTTACTATACGTGCCTTGGCGCAGAGGGTCACATTGGTGTGCCAATCTGGCCCCGGGGTGCCCAAACCTTACTGCCCCACCCACTGGGGGGCCTGTCCCACCATTTTTGGGGGTCCTCTCCCCCCCTCCCCAAATGGAGGGGGGTGTACCTCACGCAGCCGTTTGTAGGAGGCCCAGGGAGGCCTGCATGAGGTGCCCCCGCCACCCATTGGGGTGAAGGGGAGAGGGCCCCCAAAAATGGTGGGACAGGCCCCCCAGTGGGTGGGGTAGTACGGTTTGGGCACCCGGGGCCAGATTGGCACATCAATGTGCCTCTCTGCACCAAGGGGAGTTGGGTTACCAAAGGAAAAAAGTGAAAATGGTGGAACGCTTTTTAGGGGGGCTGTCGGGCACCCCAAAGGGTGGGGAATTTTCTAATGGGATGGGGCATTGATCCCCTCCCCCCCACCCGCAATGGAGTGGGTGCCATGTCATGCAGCCCTCCATGGGACCAGATATCTGCTCCTAGGAACGGACGCCTGAGCCCAGGGAGGAGTGCAGGACAGCCCACCCCTTATCTGCCCCTGGTGAGGACTACATGAGATGGGCCGACCCTCCAATTGGGGTAGGGGTGGAGAAGTGCACCCCCCATTCACATTAGAAAATTCCACAGCGGTGTACGGGGCCCCTCCGCCCCCGCTAAAGGGCAGCCTGCCATTTTGAATTATTTTCTTAGTTTACTTTACGTGCCTTCCCACAGAGGGTCACATTAGTGTGCCAATCTGGCCCCGGGGTGCCCAAACCTTACTGCCCCACCCACTGGGGGGCCTGTCCCACCATTTTTGGGGGTCCTCTCCCCCCTCTCCCCAAATGGAGAGGGGGTGTACCTCACGCAGCCGTTTGTAGGAGGCCCAGGGAGTCCTGCATGAGGTGCCCCCACCACCCATTTGGGGTGAGGGGGGAGAGGGCCCCCAAAAATGGTGGGCCAGGCCCCCCAGTGGGTGGGGCAGTAAGGTCTGGGCACCCCGGGGCCAGATTGGCACATCAATGTGCCTCACTGCACCAAGGGGAGTTGGGTTACCAAAGAAAAAAAGTGAAAATGGTGGAACGCTTTTTAGGGGGGCTGTGGGGCACCCCAAAGGGTCTGGGAATTTTCTAATGGGATGGGGCGTTGACCCCTACCCCCCACCCGCAATGGATTGGGTGCCATGTCATGCAGCCCTCCCTGGGACCAGATATCTGCTCCTAGGAACGGACGCCTGAGGCCAGGGAGGAGTGCAGGACAGCCCCCCCCCTATTGGCCCCGAGGGAGGGCTACATTTTGCTGGTGTGACCGTAGATAACACATGTTTTTTGTTTTGTTTACAGCTTTTTCTACGCGAGCAGCTGCAAAGTTATGTGAGTACTATTTTTTATTATTCTATGGTTAGGGCCCACTGTCAGCGGGGTGGATGAGACTGGGGCTGGATTGTTGGTGGTGTGGGTGGAAATGGGCCGTCTGGGCAGATATGTTGGTGGGCTGGGACACAATTGCAGGGGCAGGCCACACATTGTCCCCAGAACATTGGTGTTTCCCAGGCAGCGGATTCCTCCCATGTGGGTTGTCTATCTGCAAGCCCAGGCTCCACCTCTGGCTGTGCTATGTTACAGATGTCACCTCCGGGCAGGAATGGGGATCATACTGGGGCTCCCTGGAGCTGCTGCTGTGCTTAGGGGACGGTACACCCACATGGTACATGGATGTCCAAGGCCATGGAAATCACCTCCAACTGTCCTGGAGTTGCGGCTGGGCTGCATTACAGATTTACCCTTCGGGGAGGTATTGGCACACTGCCGAGACTCCTTGGTGTGGAGAAGCTGTAACGCAGGGCAGCCAGAGCTCCAGCAAAGTCGGCGGTACTATCCCTGGCTTTGGTCAACCTTCTCCCATGTGGGTCTTTGCTGGGGGTTCTGGGTAATAAATTCTGGGCCGATTTGCGTAAGTCAGACCTCTGTGGATTCCCACAGGTGTCCTCTTTTCGGAAATGCATGGGGTTCCCTGTTTTCCTTGCTGGCTTCGACACCCTAGGTCCAAATCTGTAGGTTGCCCACATGAACAAAATGGGCTGTGCCGAAAGGCTTTGGGTTACCAGTGGGTTACCCTTTTCCTTTTGCGCCCCCGGTAGGTGCACCCACACATGTGGGGTACCGTTTTCATCGGGACACCTGCGGGAACGCTGGACGGTAGGCCATGTGTTGTTGGCGGCGTGTTTCGATGGGTGAGCCGAGTGAAATGTGTGGAAAATGTGTTTTTTCCCCCATATTTCAGACTTTGCAGGGGTGTCTGGGTAATAAATTCTGGGCCGATCTGCGCAAATCATACCTGTGCGGATTCCCACTGGTGTCCTCTTTCCCGAAATGCATGGGCTTCCCTGTTTTCCTTGGTGGCTTGGACACCCGAGGCCCATATCTGTATGGTGTGCCCATCTGCAGAAAGTGTGAAATTCACATGTCAAAACAGACTTGGGGTTACCTGTGTTTTAGGCTTTCCCCTTGGCGCCAAGGTAGGTGCACCCACAGATGTGAGATACCATTTTCATCGGGACACCTGTGGGAACGCAGGACGGTAGGCCATGTGTTGTTGGCGGCGTGTTTCGATGGGTGAGCCGAGTGAAATGTGCAGAAATGCGTTATTTTCCCCACATTTCAGACTTTGAGGGGGTGTCTGGGTAATAAATTCTGGCCCGATTTGCGCAACTCATACCTCTGCAGATTCCCTCGGGTGTCCTCTTTTCAGAAATGCATGGGGTTCCCTGTTTTCCTTGGTGGCTTGGACACCCGAGGCCCATATCTGTATTGTGTGCCCGTCTGGCGAAAGTGTGAAATTCGGGTGTCAAAACAGACTTGGGGTTACCTGTGTTTTAGGCTTTCCCCTTGGCGCCCAGGTAGGTGCACCCACACATGTGAGGTACCATTTTCATCGGGACCCCTGTGGGAACGCGGGACGGTAGGCCATGTGTTGTTGGCGGCGTGTTTCGATGGGTGAGACGAATGAAATGTGCGGAAAATGTGTTTTTTTTCCCGCATTTCGGACTTTGCGGGGTGTCTGGGTATTAAATTCTGGGCCGATTTGCGCAAATCATACCTCTGCGGATTCCCACAGGTGACCTCTTTTTGGAAATCCATGGGGTTCCCTCTTTTCCCTGGTGGCTTAGACACCCGAGGCCCATATCTGTATGGTGTGCCCGTCTGCCGAAATTGTGAAATTCACGTGTCAAAACAGACTTGGGGTTACCTGTGTTTTAGGCTTTCCCCTTGGCGCACAGGTAGGTGCACCCACACATGTGAGGTACCGTTTTCATCGGGACACCTGTGGAAAGCGGGAAGGTATAACATTTGTTGTGTTTGTGTGGTTTTCATAACGTTTTGACCCATTTGCTGGTGCCCTTTGTCACACAACCCTTTCATTTCCCAAATGTGCCCTACATTTAGGCACCATACACTTTTGTAACCTGCACAAGTCACCTAGCCTTGAAAAGGTCTGCCTGTGCTCTTTCAAAAAAAGTATGCTTGCCGTTCCTCACCACATTGGTTTTCCTGATTTATACATGCTAAGTGCGTCTGTTCAGGACGTAAGCATAAAACTCCTGTGTACCATGGCTCAGTGTTTGGCTTGTGGTATTGCCTGTTTTGTAAAACACTATAAAAAATGTGCGCTTTCCTAACTGCAAGAGTCGGAGGAATGTAGCAGAGCATTGCTTTTCTCAAAATTCATAGAAGCCATTGCCTTACCAAGCCAACCATGTCCACCACATACCTTTTTTTCAGTCATTTTCTCGCTTTTCCCCCAATCTATGGCATTTACCCCTACCTAGTTGTTGCCTTACCTAAGCAAATCACCCCTTCATAAACAAAAAAAACAGTTGATAACCACATCAAAATATTTTTTTTTTGTTTCCACTCAACCTGTTCTTGAAAGCCAGGAAATTGGGGAATTCAACAAAGCAAACCATTTGTTCCTAGCTCTTACAAGGAAAAAACCACAGGCTTCTTTGTACATTATTTTATTGCCATTTTTTGAAAAAAACAAAATTCCTTGCGCTTTTTGGTTATTTTCTCTCACCCCCCTACAGCAACCTAGGATTCCTGGGTGGCGTTAGGACTGCCTACATGTGGGAAAAAAAGGAGCCAAATTTGGCTGATTTTTATCTCATGTAACAAAAAAGTTACAAGCCATTGAATGGCCACATACCGAAATCACCAAAAAAGGCCTTGGCACTGGGGGGAAATACCCATGGCACTTAAAGGGTTAAACAGCCTATTTCCATAGGTTCTTCTTTCACATTTTTCAGACAGTGCCTAGCCAAATGCCCAGTTTCTCTACATAAAAAGCAGATAGGGGGGAGGGGTTTGCTTCCTTTAGGTTCTTCCCTTTTACTTTCTTCTCTAGCTTTAGCGTCAGATATTTGGCTTCTATTCTTTCCTTCGGTATCCATTCCTTGATTTTATGTGACCCTCCTTGTTTGTCTACTCCCTGAGGTTGGGGTTGTGGGTAGGTTTGTAATCTTTCCGTTCTTCACCTCGATGTACCAAGTGGAAGTGTTTGGCAGCAGCTGAGTGCTTTTGTGCAGGCTAAATGGCCATGGCTAGGGCAGGTCTATTTAATTGTAATACTGCCTTTTGCAAAAAAGGGGGTAAGGAATTGGTGAACTGTTCTAAAGTAATAATTTCTGTCACTTCTTCCATGGATTTGTTATTAATCCAAAGGGCAACGGTATTTTTGATATGTTCACCCATTCTAAGAGTGGTTTCTCCATGATTTAATCTAATGGCCCTCAATTTTTGCTGATAGAAGTTACAAGTTTCCCCACTCTTTTCAATAGCCCTTCTTTTATCAATATAAAGGTAGCTCCCTGAGCAAGATTAAGCAGTTGGTAGGCAGTCTTCAGTTCATCTTTCAACAGGGGCCCCAAATAACATATTTTTAGATTTTCTTCCCATCCTAACTGTTCGGCTAATTGTTCGAAATTCAGAAATAAGTTTCCTAGATCTTCGCCTTCTAGGTATGGTTGAAGTATCCCCTGTGGTAGTAGGGGTCTGGCTTGCAACTCAACTAATTTCATCAAGTTTTCTTGAAGCCTAGCTTAGGCCTGCATTTGGTACCCCCATGAACAAAAACGGCCTTGACCACACCGAATTGCAAGATCACAACACCCATAGCAGAGACATGCACAGATTGGGTCAGACCCCCGGAGCCCCAGGATTCGCCCCCTGGTCCCAACACCCCACCCTATTGCTCACCAAGAAACTGAGTAAAGATATTGAGGCTAGGAGACAGTTGAACATTGTTCAGTTACCTTTATAAAAATAAAAATGTTATTGTTTATTAAGCAATACTGTTAATCCTGTTACTAGAGGCACATTCAGTTTGATATCTGTAACTGTATGATAGCAAATGCCAATAAACAAATTTGAAAATAAATAGGCCTGCATTTGGTGGCCAGCAAACTGGGCTATGACTGGGCTATGACGGCTGCTAGGCCGACCATTTCTTCCAGTGGGATAAGGGTTACTTCAGTGTTTTATTTGGAATCGGAAAAAACAGGGTTCGACTCCTTCGGATAAAGTGTCAAAGTCGTCTGATCCCTCTGAGTCCCTCTGAGTCCGATTCCACAAAAGGGAATGATTTTGTATTAAACTGCCAGCTTGGAACTGCTGCTTCCTTGTGTGCTTTGCCTTGATAGCAGTGTGCTTTTGTGATACGCCTTTTATCCATGTGGGGAAGTGTGATGGAAATCAGGTGTGTGTAATGATCAGTAACTGCCTGACCCTGCCTAACCATTTTCCCTCACAGTGAGTTGTGCATGAGAAAGTGTTTCTGTCGGCAACGGGAGAGCAGGGGGGGGGGATTGAGACCCTACGTATCCTAGAAGAGGATGGGGTAAAGACTTTACAGGGAAAGGGATACTGCGTCTCGCCGTCCGGTGTCCCACTTCCACGCCCTGAAGACGCACCCATCTAGGGGACCACTGGGTGAGACCCCTTCAGGTTTCTCACAACGGACATACCGCTGTACACCACAGTGGTAACGGTAATTTCGCCAGATGGAATTACCACCATCTTTACAACTGTACTTATAATGAGGCCCCACTACCAACATATGTAAATCTTTGGTAGGAAAGGAGTGGACCCATGTATGGAATGGTACTGGGGAGATGCTCTACCTACCCTCTGTCATTTCTGAAAACACTAAAATTATGAGCTTTTTGCCAGAATTCACGGCATGTGGAGAAGCAACAGAGCAGAGTTGTGTTCCATGAATGCTCATGGAAAGCCAATAGGGAGTTAGGGTGGCCACCACATATTTTATAACTAAAATGTTGATCAAAACAATGTGTTTTGATACGTTGTCCTATAACCAAAATACCACCTTTTTCACTAGGGGTTAAACATTTTAGGTTAATTGCATTGTTAAGGTTGATCACATTAGTTTGCTGAGTGTGTTGAACTAGAAACAGGCAGACTTTTTCCCTGGGAACTGACGCATGTCTGAAATGCATTGGACCAATTTGAACATTATCTGCCTGTGTTTTACAGATTAATATTTTCTCTCATGAATTTATTTGAGTAAATAAAATTATCAACATACAATTATGAAGCAATTCTTCTTTTTTAAACAGGGGGTCCTTCCAAATTCCTGACAAGGGTTGCCAGGACTTTCAGCATATCCATTAATCTCAATGAACATAAAAGTATCGATCTGCACTGAAAACTGAACTAATTGAGGATGTCAAGTGAGAGATCTTCTGGTTCAAGGAGAAGCATCTTATCCCCTACTCCTCATGTAACATTGCATTAAGTAGATAACAGCAGTGATGTGCAGAAAGGGGACACGCTCACACATGAAATGGCAAATGCTATCCCTGATATCCTTCTGATACACTCCCAGTCCGATCCTCTCACTCAGCATACTGTGAGCTTCTGGGTGACTACAGCCATCATCCACACTCGTATTCCTTACTCAACAGATTGCCACACACATGCATGCCAAAGTGTTTAGGTACCCCACTGGAAAAAAAATCCAAAATGATAGAAAAACTTTAATTGGACCAAAATGCAGGTTTATTCTCATCACACAAACCTCGCGCCTTGAAACCCCTGTGTATAGGCGTGTTATAAATGCCATATCATATCATATCATGGAGACAGTCTCACTTATACACAGCTTCACTCATATAGCACGCACTGATATAAATCATATTTGTTGTGTTACAGTGCCAGCTTTTCATTCAAATCCTGCACATCTCACATCTAGAATCAGAGATTCTGTAAAAATAGGAACTGTCAAACAAGATGGCATCATAGGCCAAAATATCACTCTCCTCAAAGCCACACTTGCTTTGATATATCAGCAGATTATTCATTTCCCTGAGGTTGCTGACACTGTTCATGCAAGCCTTTCACAGCCATCAAGCCCCTTGGAGTTCAAACAATTTTCCTACAAGGCACTTATTCTTAGACATTGGGGCCAAGAATTAACCAATAGACTGTAATGGATAGACACGTAAATAGGCGACTTAGGAGAAGAGCAGTGATAAAACAAAGTGTCCTTAAGTGAAGGACACTCCAGCCCCCTGCACACCATCTATACAGAGTTTAATCAGTCAAATGTTATTAAGTAAGGCCAAATCATTCAATTGAAATATTTAGTTATAATTCCAGTGTAAATAATAGTTTACAGAGTTCAATTACTGTTTTTGATCATTAATTTAATCCAAACAATCAGAATAACAAAACATTTCATTAATTGTGAGGTCTACGCATTATGGGTACAACCGTTTGTCAGGAGCTAAATTTGATAAATATATGTGTACATGAAAGGTAGGATATTTCCCCATGAATCGTATGCTATCTTTTAGAAGTATACTATCTTTAAAACAGTTCATCATTTAATTTTATTCATACATTAGGTTGAGAACTTCTATCCAAGAAAGGAATTGAATATTTTCACAGTTTTTAACTAACTATTGATGACTCTTCAACACTTTGAATTTAGCATGAGTACGCCTCCCATTTCTTTCTTTCTATAGATGCTTAACAAGAATTGTTAAGACAGACATCTTTTATATGTTTCTCTTGTAGATGACTCATGAAGCACTGAAGATGTACACATATATTTATCGAATTTAGCTCCTGACGAACGGTTGGACTTAAAAAGCCTAGAGCTCACCATTATTTTTTTGTTGTTATTATGATTGTTTTGATTAATGATCAAAATTGTAATTGAAATCTGTGGACTATGTGGACTATTATTTACACTGGAATTATAACTAAATACTTCAATTGAATACTTTGACCTTATTTAATTAAGTCTAACTGATGAACCTTCTTAGCACAGAGGGTGTGCAGGGCACAGGAGTATCCATCACTTAAGGGCACTGGCCTCATTACAAGTTTGCCTGTACAGTAACAACGGTACCAGTAAGCTTGCCGGTAACGTTGTTAATGTACTGGCAAACTCCAAGGTCTGCTCGCAGGTGCCTTTTCGGCTGCCAGGTCTGACCTGGCGGCCGTACCAGCACCCGCGAGCAGACCATGTTGGATGCACCGGCACCATTCACGAATGGTGCCGGTGCATCCGGCTTCCTTATTCCCATTGAGCCCTACTGGGCTCAATAGGAATCGGGAAGAATATTTTCTGGTGCCCGGGAATGGGCAATTACCGGGTCCGCCGGGGTTGTAATACCCCAGTAATTGCCCATTCCCGGGCACTGGAAAGAAAACAAAACCGGCGGCAGCCATGCCGGTTTAACCGGCACAGCTACCTACAGAGTAGTAATGAGGCTGGTGTAACAGCTTTTTGTGCCACAGCTGTATTTTTCCCCTTCACATGCTGAAGCTCATAACATTCTTTACATAGCCTGATAAGCATATAAACCATTTCTAAAGACAAAGGAGTGAGATGCAGAGACACTTATCAAGAGGAGTGGTAAACCAAGGGTGAGAAGAAGGAAGATTTTAGGTTGTGTAGTTGGCATGGACATGATCACATCAGAAAGTCTTAGCATTTAACCGTCAATATTGGCGTTTCATGGCAAAAAAGATAAACATACCTCAAAGCATAGGGTGGCCTACCTTCCCTGAATGAGCGGTAAGTAGCAGAATTTTTCACTTCGCACCATTTCAGCTTGTAGTCTTCTCGGCTAGGGTCATAGAGTCTCTGCCAGCCCTTGCCCACACAGTAGTTTGCCACCCTGTTGGATGAGAATGCAAAGATTGAGTCCTGAGAACACAACATGTCTCTAATAGTTGAAGGGAAATGGCCAGGCAACATCAGGTTGCTACAAAGGAATACCTTGTTTACCACGCTGGCAGCAGGGCTCCTTGAGGAGACTGTGCTTATACAACAAAAGGGGTGCCCCACACTTACTTTGAAGCCAATCAGAGCGGAAACATTATCCCCAAATAAAGCATGAAGTGCCAGGTATTATGATAATGTTATGATCTGACTAACGCCAAAGGAAACACCATGTTTGCAGTACCAGGCTTTCACATTACAAACCTTTGTAAATTAGTATGTTAGTCTAATTCTTTTAATAAAGTGTATCAAGACCAAACTTCAAAAAGCATTAGTCGGACAATAAAAGTGGAAGACTGGAAACATATTTTAGGGACAGGCAAAGAAATCAAAGTAGAGAAATTAGCACCCCGCAGCCACCCCAGAGTTAATTAGGTGGCTCAGAATGCAGGCCATTAGCGGCAGTAATGTTTTACAGTTCTAACCTACCTGATGGTGTCTTTCCATAATTAATGTGCTCGCTACAGCACTACTGCTGAAGCTGCAGTTTCTACTGGTGGCCATGGAACGGCGACTCTCACATACATTCTTTCACCCTGCACTTTTCCAAGGAGGGCCATCTTTATGTGGCCTTGCCAATACGTTTTATACAATGGATTCCCCTGCCTGGTTCTGGTACCAACACGGTGGTAGTGATTCAGGGGCCCAGGTGCCACTCACATCCAACAGATACTGGGCCAAGGGGTATTAATCTCCTAGACACCTACTCTGGTCCCAGTTCTTTGGCAAGGGAAAGTCACAGCACTTCACTACAGGCCAATACTATCCATTAGACTAGAAGACCATAGTACATGGGGTGGAAAGGCTGATATCCTATCAGCCAAGCTTACGCTCTCCCCCAATAATCTAATCAATATCCACATCCTACTTAGACCTCCCGGACTCCCAGCAGACTTCTAAGGGCACCTCTCCCACTGGCTCAGTAACAACATTAAATAATCCTCCAAAATCCTTCTATTAGGAGATCTAAACTTAGGGTTCAATGATTCTAAGTATAAACCCGCCTTAATCCTAGCAAAAGAACTCGCAGACCTAGGATTCTCCCAAGGAGTTCTCACCCCCACTCACTCCAAAGGCTGCACACTTGACTGGGTCATGGATCACAACTGTGCATCCAACATTATCTCAAACACCCCCTTTCCATGGACGGACCACACGTGCATTGAATTCCTTATCCCCACCAACCCCAGACCTTCTAAAAAAACTCAACGCAGACAACTTGCAACCTTACCTCAAAAACCCCTGTCTAGCACCACCTTTCTCTCAGGACCCAAATATACTATCAGCTATCTTTAATGATACTCTCACCAATGCCATAAATTCTATAGCCCCACTTGAAAGCAAAAAAATAATTTCACTGCAACTCTTGGTTCTCGGAGGAACTTCAAACCCTCCGAGCACAAAATCGTCAGTCACTAAAAAACTGGCAAACTGATCACAGTGACCTAAATAAGAGCCTTTTCAAACAGATAGCCCTCCAATATCAAAAAGCCATCTTAGCAGCAAAATCCAACTCCTTCAATGATAGGATATCAAAGGCCAACTCCCAAACTAAAGAATTATTTGCAATCTTTAATAAACTAGTGACACCCCCGGCTACCGCAGACGAGATAACTAAAGACAAAGCCTGGTGTGCGAGCATTCAGTCCGCTATGCTCAACAAAATAAAACTGCTCCAGATTAAAATCCAAAATCACTGCAAAGCCCTCCCAAACCAAAAAGCCAACCGCCCTACACAAGACAAGTGTAGTAATTTCAATCACGCTCAATTCGCCTTCAGAGACATCACTGAACCAGAGTTCCTTAATCTCATCAAAAACCTCAACCTATCTCTCTGCAAAGCAGACATCTGCCCTCCCAAACTCATCAAGGAATGCGCTAACGACCTAGCACCCCTGATTACTGCCTTCATTAACGCATCATTCCAAATAGGAACTGTCCCAAACAATCTCGAAGAAGCCAGGGTGCGGGCACTTCTAAAAAGGCCACACTTGACCCAGCGCAACCCAACAACTACAGACCGATAACAACAGTCCCGTTCCTCTTGTAAATCCTGGACAAAGCAGCTCACAACTAGATCCAATCATACATATAAGCTAATTCCATACTAGGCAAAAGACAATCTGGCTTCCGTGTCTGGCATGGAACAGAATCCACCTTATTAGATCTAAAAAATCTAATCTCACAGATCATGGACAAAGGCAAACCTGCCCTGCTCCTCCTTCTCGATCTATCAGCAGCTTTTGACCTGGTAGATCACCAGACACTCACCACCCACCTCATTCATGCAGCCCATTTCTCTAAACAAGCAGCATCCTGGATCACATCCTTCCTCGAAGGAAGAGCCATGAAGGTCTACTCCGACACAGCTAACTCAGATCCTACCACTATAAACTGCGGTGTCCCCCAAGGATCATGTACAGCCCCCACCCTCTATAACCTCTTCACAAAACCCCTCTTCAACCTACTTGACTCCATGGGTGTTGCCAACCAACTATGCAGATGACACTCAAGTACTTATACCTCTATCTGGACTCTATCACCAAGATGCCACGGCCCTTCACAACATCTATGCTACTATCCAAGCATGGATGGCAATCAATGGCCTCTGTCTTAATGGGTTGAAGACTGAAATTCTCATCCTTGGGCAGAAAAACACAATAACGAAGCTAAGCCCCCAATACGCCAACTTCGACATAGACAACTCAACCATCTTTGTATCATCCTCCGTCAAGACTCTAGGTGTTCACATTGACGTTAATCTATCGATGAACAAACAAGTCAGCGCCATAGCCTCTGCATCAGCGTTCAGCACCAATCTCATCAATGCCATTAAACCCTTCCTATCCGCCCCCAACCGCCTGGCCATAGCTAGAGCAACTATAGGCGCTAAACTCGATTATTGCAACGCTCTCTTAGCTGGCACCTCCGCCAAGAACATTCACAGACTGCAAACCACACAAAACAAAGAGCTGCCATGAGCATCCCTAGAAGAGACCATATATCCCATGCCAGACTTGCAGCACGGTCGCTACAGGTCAAAGACTGCATTACTCTGAAAATCCTCATCATCACACACAGATGCATCAACAACACTGTTCCCACATACCTATCTGAAGCAATATCAAGGACCACTTCCACTCGCCCCACGAGAGCACAGTACACCAACCAGCTACACATACCACGCATCAAGAGAGCCACAGCTGGTGGTGTAGGCTTCTCCTACATTGCACCGAAACTTTGGAACTCACTCCCTGCCACCCTTAGAGCTGAAACTTCCATTGTTGTCTTCCGCAAAAACATTAAGGCCACTTTCCTCAACTAGCACAGCGATTTCCTCCTCTACTCCTGTCATGTATATTGTAATATAAACAGAAATGTAATATCACTATATTGTAATCTTGTATATATATTTTTATTTTATCCTTGCTCAAACTGCTCACTATGTAACAAATATATGCCTCATGACTTTGTAACTAAGCATTGTACTGTAACAAGTGCCACGATGTCCTCGGACTGCTATATAAATACGAATAAAACAAAACAAATAAAACAAATACTGGGGCCCTAGAGCCCACCCACTCCATCAAGCAATTGGAGCAGGACAGCTCTTAAACCTTTGGCCCTGCACAAACTCCTTGTCAGATCTGGCGGCCGTATGTTCATGATCCGCATCCCCAAATGAAGGAGCATAAAGGTCCATCTGAGCAGGCAAAAGGCTCCAGCATGGAAAAAGACACCTTTACCTTTAAGGGAAAACATTTCACTTCACTCATCGATGGTAAACGCAGTTTCATCTTCATGATACATCAAAGAAGTAATTTCAAAATGTTTGTGGGACTAATGGTAAACTCTGCAGCTTTGTGGATAACATTTTACCAAACTGCGACTTCCTGAATGCTGAGCAGTCATTGCAGTAAGAAAAGCTACAGAAAAATTGTTACTCAGGAAGAGATTCTCAAGCCGGGATACGTTTTAATTCCACTGTGTGCAAAATATGAACATTGTAACAAAGTATCTGCAAAGCCTACTCAGTGTGTGTTCAGCCTCTAATTCATATGCTGGAAGCACAGGAAAATGCAGGACTGCAGAGGTAGCACCAGGGAGGATTAGAGTAAGAAAACCAACATACAAGATGGCAGAAAGGCCTGTTTGGATTTGGTACATCCCCTTGAGCCCAAAGCCGCCCCATGTGCACTCAGAGTCAACAACCAATCCCAGCCCTCACCCAATTACAAGCCACAGGTGCAGACTCTCAAAGAAAGTCCCACCCAGGGAGAGGCGGGAACACAGGATAAAAGAACCGAGTCCCAGTTGTTCAGAGTGGGTTGAGGAAGCAGAAGGCTCAAGTTTGAAGACTGGAGAGCCATGGAAGAAGCAGAGGTTGCAGAGATGGAGGAAAGTGGCGAGGTGGCAGCAGTGGAGAAAAAGAGGAGGTGGTCAAAGGTATGAAGTTGAAGGAACAGATGGTAACACTGGAGGAAAAGAGTGGACACTAGGAGGTGGTGAGAGTTCCATGTATGACAAAGGATGAGGTAAGATCAAAAGGTCAATGGTTGTGGGAGGAGCTGATAACATCAGGAGGTGGAAGTAGAAGTCAAGAAGTGGTGTTAGGGATCAGAGTGCATGAGGAAATATGGGTGAACACAAGTCTCATCACATAAATCACATTTTGGTAAAACTCTATGACTGGGTAGAGATGTTCTTAGTGATAAAGGAACAGTTTTCAAGTCTTTGATCATGTGAGTGACTGGATTCAAGTCGCTACCTCAGTGATGTAAGTGGGGCAAGAAATTAAAAGGAGAGATTAACGAGTCATGCACTTTTGAAACAGCATCTGATGCTTCGACAAATGCAGTGGTTCACCCACTCCTCAAGAAGCCACCTTAAGATCCTGATGGGAGGGTTTGAAATTGACAAGATCTGGGGGCTATTTTGCTCCTGCTTTTAAACTAGGCAGGCCTGGTTAGCTTAACACCAAAAGCTAACAGGGGCTATTTTTGACTGCCCAGCCCAGCGTGACTTCTTGTTGCATCCACGTGTCATTGGGCATCATCATCTGACTTATAGGATCACCTGGGACTCGACCTCCAGGGCCTCATCTTTGTACCTTGTTACAGCATAGTAGTTGCTTTGCCTTCCCTTCCCTAGGTTTCCAGAAAGGTTTTCAGAACCTCCGAAAGGACTATCAGGTATATGTCAATGCTGACCTTTGCTTGTATTTATTTATCATTGTGTTGATACTAATGGATATTATCTTATTTCTTTCCAGAGTTCATTGCTGGGAGATGGAGTTTATTCTCTTGCCTACCTTTCTGCCCCTCTTCTTCTGTGGTACAGAGGATTATGCTTATCCGGCAGATGGAGGTATTGGGATATCCATGCATGCACTCCTTGTCACCATCAAGGAATTCTTCTTGCTACTCGCCTCCCAGCTTGTACCTGAGCACCCGCCTGCTCCCATTTGCACCAGAGAGAGCACACAGGGAGGGCCAACTCTGTTACAGGACTTCCCAACATCCATTGTGCGAGCTTCAGCTGAGAGAGAGAATATAGGCTGGAAAACTTGCAGTGGAAGAGGAGGCACATCAGGAGCAATCAGACGTGTGTAGGAGGACTCCAGAAAACAATGTGGGGCATTGTCACTTTCTGAACAGCCCTTCTCTAGGGTTCCTGGAGAACACAGAGAAGAAGGTCCGGAAGAGGACATCAACCCCATGATAAGGGATGCTGAGCTACAGTGCAGAGAATATTTGTAAGGTTTGCAGGGAATTAATGTGCATGCAACAGACTTAAGAAGGTATATAATGTGCAAGAAAAATCAGAAAAAATGAAAGAATACAGTGGAGCGAGACAGAGATGACAAGCAGGCGGGCAACACCCAAAGACGAGAGATGGCACGGAAGGAAGCTGTTATATAGGTGACAGACCCACAGAAAACAAACTGTAGTGGAGAAACTAATTTGTTAGGGAAGAACAATTAGACACAAAATAGAATGATTGCACATTCTCCATTACTACCTATACCAGACAGGACCTCTTCAACATTTCACCTATATATATATGTCCTATAAATGGTGGGGTGAAGCACACCATTTTACAAAAATCAGGGTGCAAAATATGCACTTGCTACTAGCCATTGGCTAGTGATATTTGACTCTTGGTAAGAAATGGTGACGTGTGTATTTATAGAATTGGGGTAGCGATTGACTTCTTTAAGGTTGGCTAGTAGCTTGCAACTTGAATTTTTGGCCCTGCAGAAAGATTTCAATTGTTGCTTGGTTATTTACTTATAGAATCTTATCGAGGACTGAGGTGCATCCGAGTAATGTACAAAATAAACAGATACAAAACTCACAATGTAACAATTATAGTACAAATAGTTTTTAAAAGCCTCACAGTAAGCAATGCCTACCTACCTACTAAAGGACTGTTGAAAAGTACTGTAAAATTAAGACTATCAGCATTTGTCATTAAATCTGATAATTATATTTTCCTGCCAAATTTAAGTGGGTTGGGGCGGGGGGCTTTCCAACAGGTAACTGCTAGCCAGGAGCAGTGAAATCTTGGAATCACCAGGACACTGCAACCCCTAAACCTCTGACTCTGCCTGGTACCGCCATCTTAGAAATTAGAGGCCAGCTATCCAGCAGCATATGTGTGAACAGCCATATGGGCCAGACAGGCAACCTTCAACATGGTCCTAGCCTCTAAGAGAACCCTTTTTATCTATCATTCAAAGAGTTACACTGTGTTCCATTAAATAACATATTCAGGCCTTCAATTCTAAAGATGTGGAGTGCTTGTTTAAGTGGCCAAAACAAAGAATCTATATCTTTAATGGCCATGTACACACAGGCAGCAACTTAAAGAGCAGTTTGAAATTAATTGAGTATAGGTATTTGTTCTAGAGTAGCAACCATTGCAGAATGAGACAAAAATATACATAATTAGAAAACATTTCACCTTATTTCAACAACAACAAAAAAGGAATTCCACAGACCGAAATTCCCTTTTTTCATTTTGTGCCACCAACATTTTTTTGATGGTTTTAATTGGAGAACAATTCCCACTCCCCACTCCACCTGAGACTGGGTGGTCTGCTCCCACAGGTTCCTCCCCTGGTTCCTTATAGATTCCTTGCTGTCGAATTGCTTGCCCTCCCCCTCCGCTGTGGTTAGCTTCCTTGTTTCTCTGCTTCCCTCACCCTGTTTAAGATTTGTAAAGCGCTCCGTTGATTCTCGAATCTAGGTTTCCACCCAATAAATAAGCTAACAATAATAATAATAATTTCAAATATGATGTGGTCTCATTGTGCCTCCTCTAATTCATTGTGCTTTATTCAATTGCATAAGAACAAAGTTGTTTATTTGCATACCACAGGTCCCAAAATTAGTTACATGGGTGCATATATTTGTGATCATTATTTTTATAATAAGTACGAGAGTTGACTGTAGCTATCCACTAAGGTATTAGCGACCCTTTTCAAACACGTCAAACATTTTATCATATCACCCTCTGCCTAGGGCCACACCATACAACATTCATAGAACCATTTAGCAGACATGACCTGATTCTAGATTGACTTGACTTCAAAGTTTCTTTTAAAGGCTGAGGTTTGCCAGTTGCTAGGGAGAATTCACACTGCCCACTGGGAAGAGCTTCCATTTGGGCCATCTTGCGAACCGAAGTGGAATTTGGCCTTTTCACGAGTGAGTGATCAGAACAAAAGGAGGGATTCTAAGCCATTTTGGGCAAGGCTCCTCTCCCTTTATTCCATAGGGGCTCCAACAAAGAACAGAAGAATGGTTGGTGGTACTTTTAGGTTTCCTTACCTTAGTTACGAGATCTTCCACTTACACAGTAAGAGTCACACTAGGTTTTCCAAAGCGGGTTCGTCTATTTAGTGATCTCTCATCCACCGCATCCAAAGTCCTTTGAATCAGAGGCAATGGACATCTCTCCTTTGACAATTTAAATCATTTTGTGATGCCTCAATCCAACAGTGTCATCTTTGCCAAGAAGTGCTTCATCACTCCCACAGCATTACCAACCTTGCTCAGGCTGCCAAGAAAACAGACTATGTGGAATTTATGTGGAGACTTTGAAGGAGGCGATAACGTCTGAGTCCAGCTAACTACAGAGGGGTCACTGGAGTTCAGGGAAATAAGGATCTGTGTCTACCCCTTATCATAGGGGGCAAGTAAAATAACCACAGGTTGCTACACAGAGGTGAGCACCAACAGGTGATAGTTGTTGTAGAGGACTCTCCATGTCCATGTACAGGACTCTCCCTTTGCAGTTGGAGCAAATCAACCATGGTTAGTGGAGGAAAGCAGAGATAAAAACAACATGTGAAAAAAGTCCAGCAGGAATGATTGATAACTCTGAGTCTAACAGCCAACATGTGTGTTTCTGCAAGAGCCTCCAGCGAGCATGGGTGGTTTGAGCACTCCCGAAATGCAGATGTGTCACCAGACATCCTGCTTCTTTAGGCTCTGTGTGGTTGTGTTGCTAATTACAAAAGAAGATTTCTGCACCAATGGCACCTGTGATATCATTTTCAGGGATATTTTTCCAGCAGGCTTAACAAAGGCAGTTTCTCCCCTTTAGAGGTATACTTAACTGATACATTCCAATGTGCATTCCTGTCACATGCAGTATTGTTACATTTCCTGATTTGTGTAATTATAAGGTTTAACTGTTTATTGGGGGTGGTGGGTTCTTTGTATTCTATGAATGCTCTATCTATTTTTAGTGTTAGTTTTACATAGCTTGAATTTTCCCTTTGGATACAAGGGTCTGAACATTCTTCACTGTATCATTAATGTGTTAAAACTTTTTTTCTTATTTAATGGTCCCCATCCATCATCCCCAGAGACAAGCGTTGCCTTTGGCCTGTTCCTGAATACAGGGCAAGGGTATCTTTAAGGGGGCATTGTTACTTCTTTGTTTTGGAGCCCGATACAGAAGGTGACTTGGCCTATTGCTTTTCTAACAAGACCAACGCTCCTAATTACCAGGATATAAGCATGCAGGTCACAAGCTGCCTTAAACCTAAGCACCCCTCAGTTGGATCTCTCAGCTTTCAATTTTAAGCCACTCTGCATTTTTTTACGACCCCAAGCAGACACATTTGCATACTTACAGCGTTGCCCCATTTGTGCCTCCAATAAAGAAGAATGGGCCAGCCCCTTTGGCATCTTCTGCCTTCTTTTCTCCTGCGCCAGGCCCCCCCATCGCCCTCTTCTGGTCGGTCTTTGGCTCTTCATCTAAAGGTTCGGAATCGGAACGGTCAAGGGCAGCTGCGTGCAACAAAAAAAAGAGTTTAGATGGGCTCTGTTTTAGAAACCATTTGGGAATGGTAGCCACAATTATTTTAACATGTATCTAAGCAAAATATAATCATCACAATAGCCTGATTTTAGGTTAGGTACAGAACTCACACACATCAAAGAGATAATTGCTTGATTCATAATGTGAGCACACAGTCAGATGAATAATGATTTAGGGAAAAGACGAAGGGTAAAGTTAAGTCTTGCAGTATCATTAAATGCTTCACCCTTGGTTAATTTCAGCCAGTATGGTATTCCATATCTATCTAGATGAGTAAAGATGAGTCGGTTCTGCAAGTATTCAAGGTCCAACCCATGAAGAGTCTAGAAGCCATTGTGATTATCGTGTCATGGATTCAGAATCCATCTAAAAGCCATGCAAGATCATGTAGACCCAGATTAATCTACTCTTAGGGGGTCAATACAAGGTTGGAGGTAATGGAAAAACGATGCCGGTAAGGGATTACCGGCACTGCAAACCGCTCCGGGCTATTACGACTCAACAACCCGGTATTAGCGCCACCGCTGATACCGTGCTGCCCCGTACCGGCATGCGCGCGGACACGCGGCCCTTCGGTCCGGCAATACTGGGATGGCGCTGTCAGGAGGACATCACAATTCATGCGGACATGCAAATACCGGCATCATGAAGGCGGTAATAAGGGATACCGGGATGCCGGCATCCCCGGCATCGCGAACCACCCGCAAACAGCAATGTGCAGTGTTCCCAACTGCCACAGGTGCACATAATCAGCACAGGTGGAGGCAATAGAGTCTGGGCCAGCACAAAAGGAGCCCACCCACACACCACACCCCTTTCCACACCAAAATTATTCCACTTGTAGTAGCAATATTGGGGCTGGAGGACATGCTTGTATTGCTACACCAGCAACAACAACAGGCACCACAGAGTGGATGCAGGAGGAGAAGGATGGTAAGACAGGCCCAGCTAGCCCCACCAGTGCAGCCAGTGCTACCACGCTGAAAGGGGCCCCTAGGGGTCCCTCGCGTTATGGAAACAAGGCAAATCACCACACACGATAGATACGCCAGACACAAGGTTGTATTCCCAAAGCTAGGGTTTATTACAAAGCAAATAGTCTTAGTTGGCCAACTCGGTCTCACGCCCCGCGACGTGTATCTCTAGACCTCGAGGGACGCAAGAGAGCGAATTACGTACATCAGTTACATATATACAAAATGCATATCATACAATCAGCTGTGACATGTTTAACACCGCCCTTTATTGGGTTTCTTTGAACTCGGTTTGGTGATGGACAATTTCGACGAATATGACACCTTCAAATATCTATTCTAGCAACAATATGCAACCTTGCAAGTGTAGAGACATATTTTCTTTGTTGAACAGAACACAGTGCTTCTGTTCTTGTAAGCGAGCTACATACGGGGGAAGAGTCACATTCCAGACCTTGCTATCTTTGAGGTGCTATTCGTGGGCTGAGAGCCGACCCGCTCTACAGGGCTCAGAAAAGGGGGGCCGTAAGAAGAGCATAATTCAAGCCTTTAGCTGCTTTATTCTAACATTTTCTACCATATAATGAGACTGGCTGGCAGCTGTGAAATGATTAAATGCCCTGCGGCTCTCCTTCAAGGCTATATTCGGGAGGGAGCTGGGCATTCCTCTGCGGAGCTGCCTACGTTGTGTTTCAACGAACTCATTATTAGCCTTGCGGTCTTGTCTTTTCACGTTCAGACAACAATGTTAACAGTCGAGCAGAGTAAGCAAAAAGTGTGCTGCGAAGCAGTTTGAACAGAAAGCAATGAGCAATCGTTAGAAAACAAAATGGCAATCCTTGTTACATCAAAATGGCCGCTCATTGGTCAAACTCGGAAATCTGTATTTCTATCGTTATGTACATGAGACGGTTGGTCTTCGGCCACCAAAATATGTTTGCCGTCAATCGTGAGAGGTGTCCATTTTTCTAGACCGACAAACCCTCCTTTTGGCCATATGCCAAGCGTCCCATTCATTCATTGTATCCTCCTCTGATGACAATGAGTCTGAAGTACCTATGTCTGAATTTTGCATGTTATTATAAGCATCATCATTGTCATTAATATCTATAGCCATTAATTCTTTCACTGTTTTTATTTCATTCGTGTCTCTGTCATCCCGGTCATAAGTTTGTTTTCTTTTTGTTATCATATGCATACAACCTTTAGTATATCCCTCAGTTATCTCAGTGCAAATTATTGGTAGGCAGTGTATGCAAAAACAGCACGTTATTTATATTCCAAACACTACTACTAATATTGCAATCAACTTCCATCCCCAAGAAGGCAGTATTCCCCAGAACCAGGATTCTATTCCCCAGCCCCCCTCTCCAGTAGGGAGTTCGGAGCTTAGGACATGCATTTTTTTTATTGCTTCAAAAATCGAAGGGGAGTAGTCATCTACGAATACGCAGCACGCTGATCCCACAATTTTTTAAATTCCCCCACGATCAACCAAGATTACATCCAGAGCCATTCTATTTTGCAGCGTCATTAACCTAATTCCCTTTTCTTCCAACGTCATGTTAAATAGTATATCTGTTGTTGTGCTTATCATATCTTTTAGTATTCTGGACAGCTGCCTTATGTTATAGGAGTTCACTATCTGGGACAAGAATGGTATGAATTATTTTGCTACATCCTTCGCTATCAAAACACCTTCGCTACTCCTTCAGTTTCTAGATCTGGATAGCCTGGTCATGTCTGCTGTTTCTAAGAGGAACACTCCCAGGAACAGTAGACCTAGGTAACATGTACCTCCCAAGTTTCTGGGCAACCAAGGATATGCTTTTTCTCCACATATAAAATAGACAGGATCTCCCACATATACTGGTTCTATTTCCCATTTTAGTACTGCTGTATTCATGTATCCAGTAAATGTTCCTACTGAATAGGAGCCTTTCTTTTTTAGACAAAAAGGGACAGTTCTCGGGTTGTAATTCACCGTGTAAAAAGGGGGGATTGCATCTTTGTTCCCATCTGTCCTTACACGAAACGTCATCACAGATGTTTTAACTGGCGGGGACAATCTATCTTGTCTATTTTGTCGTGTTATTTTTCGCATACTTTTAGGCGTAGGTTCTGGGATCATCACTCACGCTTTATGGAATATGGAACAACCCACAGGCCTCATAATTATTTCCTCAAACTCATTCATGTTTGTTCTATCTAATTGACCCGTACTACTCTTATTCCACTTCCCATAAAACATTGCACTTAAAGATGCACTGCATGCAGAACTTAATGGTAATGGTTGTACATACCAGCCAATTCCTTTCCCCGCATGCTGCGGTAAATGGGCACACACCCAACAATTATTTTTCTTTAGAATTGCATGCGTCATGTTCATGTTGAGTAATAGAGTATTGTTCCCATACCCTTCTCTGTGTCTCTCTTCCATTGGGGACAACGTATAAGTAATCACCTGAAACGGGCTTTTAGTAGTGGATATATTAACTATTGGTAAGAACATTCCCAATGGGTGTATAGACTCCACATACCATAACACAAAGGCTGTCGTTATTGGTGCTACCACACTCATGAAGCACATGATTATTGTCAAGATCAGCATACAATTTTTTTACCATGCGTTTTCCCTAAGTTTACAGTCTTTATAACTAACTCATTCTCAGCAGTGGTGCAGGAGGAGGCTGAAACCAGTCCAGACATTTTTCTCACCGTCCTTCTTTTTCCTGACAAAGTTCGCTGTGGATATCTCTCTTCGTTGCACTTGTCCGGTTGTCAATAAGTTCAAAGGAATTTTCAACAGTTTAGTCTGCCAGCCCTTTGCAGCCTGGATTGCTTATTCATTCTAGGCAAGATCACTTGTCCTCTCTCACACTGCTCAGAGGACTTCTGAACAGTTCTCTATTGCCTTCGTACCATGTGCGCCCAGCTTGTCCGCTCTGGTTCAAGACACATGTACTTTTTATGATCGCAACGAGGAGCCGCGAGTCTTGAATTGTCCGACTTGCACAACTCTCACGCTTCTCTCCTCTACACCTCTAGTTCCTTCTCCGTCCATGAGCGGAACCAGAGGTTAGCATAAACACCAAAGAACTGTGGATCACTCTGTCTTTCGAGGCCGTAAATCATATCACCTCACTCCTTGTATTGTGTGATCCGTGAACAGTGCCGGTGCACTTCCAGATCCAGGCTCAGAATCAGCCTGTGGCGCAATGGCAGATGCTGGTGTGCGCCGCGACAGTGATGCGGATTCGGTCTTTGGCTCTAGCGCAATGGCAAGTGCTGGTGGGCGCCAAAGGGGTACACGTGTAGTGTCTGCCGTTATTTGCAATGCAGATTTCGTGTCGGCCAACAGTGATGTAGGCTCTGCTCTGCAACGTTGGGGCACTCGAACAGATTTAGCGGCAGTGGACTGGCAGCAGTTTCTTTCGTTTCTGGGACCGCTGTCTCTTTCCGGTCATCCGGATTGGGCAAGTCTTTCAGTGAAGTTGGGATCTTTTTGGCATGGGTGGCATGGATCCACAGCTTCCTCCCATCCACCCGTATCGCCGTCTGCGTTGCCAGAAGCACTTGATAGGGGCCGCGCCACCTGGGTGCTAACGATGATTTTCTCTCAAAGTTCTTAAGCAGCACCCAGTCTCCTGGCTCCAGCGCGTGCCCCGGACCAGTATATCTTACGGGTAGAGCCTCCTGCACCTACTGATGAATCAAACACAATTTCTGCATTAAAAGGCCACAATAAGTGCTAAGTACAGGATGCTCTACTTCACTCAGTTGCTTTGGATGAGGAGCGCACCAAACATTCGCCGGCCTCCCCATCACAATCTCATACGGGCAGAGCCCAGTTTTAGCCTGTACAGACGTACGCATGCACAATAGCGCTATCGGTAATGCATCCACCCAACTCAACTTGCTCCATGCACATATCTTGCTAGTTTTTTGACTTGAGGATTCCGTTGTGCCTCTCAACAAGACCGGCCGAACTTGGATGCCTCGAACTATGAAATCTCTTATCAATCTGAAGTCCTGCACATATCTGTAATACCACTGCACCCACAAAATGTGGACCGTTATCTGACCATATGACAAGGGGCAAGCCAAAACGGGAAAAGTATTCCTTAAGCATTACTTTTGCCGTACTCATTGCTGTGCAGTCTTTTAAGGGATATGCCTCCACCCACTTGCTGAATGCACAGATCACCACTAAGACATAGTTTTGGCACCTCTCCATCTCTATGAAATCAAAATGGATTACCTCAAAAGGCATAGAGGGCGGGCCAAAACTGCCAGTTGGAGTCGCTGTTCCCTTCCCTACATTGTGTTGTAAACACGTAATGCAGTTCTGCACCAACCTCTCTGCATTCTTCTTTATATTTAAATTCTTCCATACCGCAGATAGGTGCTGGATTATTTTCTTGGCACAGATGTAGGTAGGGCTGTGAGCCATTGTGACCATTGCATTTACATAGGAATTTGGCAACATCCAGTTTTTAGTTCCCTTGTCCACCCAACAACCCTCTAAATCTAACCAGCAGAGCCCTCTGCCCACCCTTGTATCTCATTGGGCTTGGCTTCGGCCTGCATTTCTTTGACAGTGGCAATTCCATCTTCTATCATACAGGGTACTTCCTCAGTCTGGACTGTCATCATTTTATTATTCAAATCAGTGGCAGTTTGTTTCGCAATTCTGTCTGCAAATGCGTTTCCCTCTCCCACTTTGGATGTTACCTTTTTATGTGCCTCGCATTTCACTATTGCTAGGCGCTTTGGAAATGTGAGGGCAGACAGCAATTGTACAATCAAAGGGCCATGTTGAATTCTGGCCCCATGCAATGTCAAGAAACCCCTCTCAGCCCAGAGTCGACCAAAGTTATGAACCATCCCAAAAGCATACTGACTATCAGTATATATATTCACGTTCAAATTTTCAGAAATCTCATAGGCTCTGGTCAATGCTATTATTTCCGCGGCTTGCGCCGAGTTGTAGGGGATTTTTTTGTTTTCTACAACGTTCTCTAGGGTAGTGATAGTGTAGGCGGCAGTTGACGTGCCATCAGGTAGTTTAAAACAAAAGCCGTCACAAAATAACTCTCCATCTGGCTCCTTTTGTGGGATGTCACTTAAATCAACTCTCCCCTTCATTTCTTCCTCAGTGACTATTAAGCAATCATGGGGTGGTGATTCGTTGTCACCAATTTCTTCTGTGGGCAGTGGCATTAATTCTGCAGGATTTAAAATGCTACACCTCATAATTTGGATATGGGGCACGAATAAGATAATTTCATATCCTGTCAGTCTAGCAGAGGTGAGGTGTTGTGTCTGTGTCCTATTTAATAGGACATCTATGGCATGTGGGACCATCAGAATTAAAGTATGCCCCAATACCATCCCTTCCGTTTGTTTCACCGACGCAGCAGCCGCCACGACAGATCGCAAACATCGTGGTAGTGCACGCGCTACAGGGTCCAGCGCAGAAGAAAAATAGCCGCATGGTCTATTTCTTCCACCTTGTTCCTGTGTCAAAACAGCCAATGCACATCCTTCATTCTCGCATACAAACAATCTAAAAACCTTTTCAGAATTCAGTGTGCCCAAAACTGGAGCAGAACATAATGCAGTTTTCGATTGATCAAACGCTCTCTGACATTCTTCATTCCACTGCAAAGGCATCACTGCATCCTTCTTAGTTAATAGCACCATTGGCTTCACAATCAGCGCAAAATTACCGATCCACTGTCAGCAATAAGAAGCCATGCCTATTATGGCTCTGACCCCTTTCTGTGTCTTTGGTATAGGCATACAAGAAATACTTTCTATGCGTTCTGGCGTTAGCCTTCTCCCTTCTTTCGAAAGTAGGTAGCCCAAATAAGCCACCTCCTTTCGATTATATTGAAACTTCTTCAAACTAGCTTTATGGCCATGTGCCGCTAAGTGTGATAGTAGTAATACGGTGCTCTTTTTACAAATCTCTTCTGTATCAGCAGCGATCAACAGATCATCTATGTATTGCAATAGTACACACCCCACTGGTAATTCTAGCATGTCTAGCTGCTCTTTTAACGCTCTACTGTAAATACTCGGACTTTCCGTATATCCTTGTGGAATGTGTGTGAATGCAAATGATCGTCCCCCTAATGTGAACGCGAACAAATATCTACTGTCCTTGTCCACCGGAATGCTAAAGAAAGCATTTTTTAGATCAATTACACTGAAGTATTCTGCTGAGGCAGGTATCATTGTCAATATTGTAGTGACGTCTGGGACCAAGGGAAATTGTGGATCTACTACTTTGTTTAGTTTGCGCAAATCAATTATGAAACGATATGTTACTTCATTGCCTCCTTTTTTATACACTGGATGAATCAGGCTGTTACATGTACTGCCTGTAATTTCTTCAAATACCCCTAATTTCACCAAATCTGAAACAACATTTTTCAATCCTCTCTCTCCGAAGTTTTATACTGGGGAATTCGCGGCAGTGTAACTCCTTCTTTCAAAATGATCCTCACTGTCTCTATCTTCAAGCATCCTACATCGTTATCATGCATCGCCCATATACAGGTTGGCACTTTTCTTAACTCTCCTGGCAAAGTTTCAGACATGAACTCTGACACAGGGGCATCTTGTGGCCAAATCGTCAGAAACACCCCTTCTGACGTGCAATGTATAATCGCACCTAGCTTTTTCAACAAGCTTAATCCCAACAGGTTCTCCCCACAATTTTCTGTTAGGAGACAGGGACAATGTTCAGTGAATGGTCCTATGGCAACTGGGACTGGTTGGGACACTGGGTTTATGACTGGTGTACCTGCGAACCCTACGGAAATATTCTTTTGCCCTGACAGTGGTATATCCGGAACCAAGTGATGGTCTATTGAACACTTTTGCGCTCCTGTATCTACAAGGAAGCGGTGCTCCTCATTCCCGACTCTCATTTCTACGTAGGGTCCTCTCTGATTCACGGGAATAAACACTGGTTCCGACCCCTGCCCTGGGCTGTCCTATTGGGGAAATAACACATCATCCGATGTGTAGTCACTACTATTACTGTAATACGTATTTGGTTGTGTATTAAAAATGTTCCCATTCTTTCCTCTATTTCCCCCACTCTGATTTCCATACTGTTGGTTTTGCTGGCCCTGACTCTGGTTAGGAGCACTTTGGTTTTGGGCTTGGTTTGTATTACCTTCATTATTGTGGTGCTGCTGCATACTATTCCTATTTGATCCATTCGCTCCTTGGTGCCCTCTGTGCTGTCTTCTCTGGCCAGATCCATTTCTATTCTGTAAATGTGGACATTGTGCTCGCCAGTGTCCTTCCTCCTTACAGTATGCACACTGATTTGGTCCCAATGGCCCCCCATGCATATTCGAATTACTCCTCCCTTGTGCGTTCCCTCTTCCTTTATTATGTCCTGCTACTTGCTGCAGTAACACCCTTGTTTTCAATATGCATGCTTTCAAGTCTTCCCCCACCTGTTTTAACAACAATAATTCGTCCACCATCGCCTTTCGCCCCGGCAATGGTAAATGTTGCCATTGATTATGTGGCCCTAGCACTTCCTTCCTATCTCTCCTGATATCCTTACCCCTGTATTTAGTACAGGGGGGTGGTCCTGACCTCAAACATTTAAACTACAATGGATTGCTCTAGAAACAATTATAACACATCTCCATATTAAGTAAAATACATCTTCATAAGTATGCATCATAGGAGGGAAACGTACAAATCCAAATTCTGGAAGAGCTGGAAAACCAGTTATTGAGACCTTTATTTGTTTAGGTCACATATTTCAGCATGGATAATTCAATTTTTCTAGCTGAAAGACTTACATATAAACAATAAGCAGTAAACATAGTCACCAGCTTGCAGAGTTTTGTAAAGCGAGGACACAAATGTTTAACACAAAAGTCACAAAATGCAGCCTGTTATGCTTAAAGTCGTACAGAAATCTAAAGTGACTTTTTATAGGCACTCTGCCAACATTTCAAAAAAGAACACATTCGTAAGATAAGTATAGTGTGTTATCTCCACAGTACTATACTGTTACTCTGTTGTGTTGCCTGTGTGTTGTGTTACAAAATATTACTTCATATTTGTCAGCACTTTTACAACCATTACTTTGTACAATGCAATGTTTTACTTCAAGAAACCTAAAAATAGGGTCTGCTAAGAGGCGACGTCATATGTCTTTTCCAGGTTGCTCCTCAGTGATTACCCAGCGTCCCTCAGCTAGCGGGCCACCATCCTTTTACCATGAGCACTGCTACTATCAGCTCATATACCTAAAAAACCTCTAAATGCAAGCTCAGTGCATGGATACGGAGAGCTTTCCCCAGTTTGTAGCCTCTCACGGGCGTTTTTAACATTTGCCTACATGGTCCATGTTCTGGAACATCCAACAATATCTTATATATTGTATTTTAATCATAGGGAGACCTTCTTTTCCTGGCCCCAGAAGAAGGCTGCCACCCTTTCACAGCCGAAACGTCCCACGTCATCGTGTCTTGAACCTACATCATAGAGACCAATGACCTACATCATCCTTACCACCTTCAGTGTTGACGTCGCCTCTTAGCAGACCCTATTTTTAGGTTTCTTGAAGTAAAACATTGCATTGTACGAAGTACTGGTTGTAAAAGTGTTGACAAGTATGAAGTCATATTTTGTAACTCAACACACAGGCAACATAACAGAGTAACAGTATAGTACTGTGGAGATAACACACTATACTTATCTTACAAATGTGTTCTGTTTTGAAATGTTGGCAGAGTGCCTATAAAAAGTCACTTTAGATTTCTGTACGACTTTAAGCATAACAGGCTGCATTTTGTGACTTTTGTGTTAAACATTTGTGTCCTCGCTTTACAAAACTCAGCAAGCTGGTGACTATCTTTACTGCTTATTGTTTATATGTAAGTCTTTCAGCTAGCAAAATTGAATTATCCATGCTGAAATATGTGACCTAAACAAATAAAGGTCTCAATAACTGGTTTTCCAGCTCTTCCAGAATTTGGATTTGTACGTTTCCCTTCTATGATTCATACTTATGAAGATGTATTTTACTTAATATGGAGATGTGTTATAATTGTTTCTACAGCAAACCATTGTAGTTTAAATGTTTGAGGTCTGGACCACCCCCCTGTACTAAATATCATTTCAGCCTTAAAGTCCTGCCCGACCACAGGCTATCCTTTAGGTTACAACAATCCTTACCCCTGTACCCAGGTGCAATAAACATTTCAGCATAATCATTATCCAATTCATTTTTAAGCTCAAAAAGTCCATATACATGTTCCCTTACCTCTTCATCTCTTTCTCTACAGCGTGCAAATGCATTCAGATGTAACAATCGCTGCGGTGGTAATTTCCCAATTAACTGTTTCCATCTCTCCACAAAATATTCACCCATGCATTCCAACACTACCTGTCTTTCGTTGCTTCTTCGGAAGCCATACATCGAAGCCAATGCTGCCGTCCCATCATCCCGTCTATATACATCTCTGCCTGTTGCTGCAATTCCACCTTCCTTTCTTTGCTGATCGCACTGCGAGTTACCCTTGTGCATCCACTTTGTTCACTTCCGCCTCTCGCCCCCGTGGTTTCAACTTCAACCCCTGGAGGGACGGACGGTACCGAGTCTGTATCTAGGGTGGGAGGTGCGGATGGGACAATAGGAACGGGGAGTGTCTGCTGTGGGCCTGGTTGGCTAATAGGAAGTGCTACGTGCGCGGTCTGTGGCTGTGGGAGGGCTTAAGATACGGGAGGGAGAGTTTGAGCTATGGGAGGGGCTTGAGCAATAGTTACTGGTGTGTTTGGCCTCGCTTCTGATCTTGGGCATTGTTTTCTATGGATCAATATGTTTTGCATCACTTCATCTGCTATGTGCAATTCCCGTTGTGGGTATATTTTTTCTATGTTCAACTGGTCACGTCTACCTGACCTCCTTAGACTCTCCGTCCACTCCTCCTCCTCCTTTTCTTCCGCTACTTTACCTTTCGATTTATGCCTGTGCGCATGCTTGGCTCTACTTCTAAATCGGAGCATTGCTTCCCTTCTCCAGTCCTTAACGATATCAAATGTTGCGGGACGCTCTTTCTTTCTTATCAACACCCTTTCCAGGTTATCTATTCTCGCTATCTCAAAACTACCATTTATCGGCCACTTATGGCCTTGTTGCTTTCTGGTTTGCCTATGCCAAGTCTCACAGAATATTATCGCTCCCATACCATACTTCACATACATCTCATACGCCGGCGTTCCCCCAGGTGGTGCAACTTGGCCATTCTCCAAAGATTGTCTACCGCAGCGGAAAAACCACGCTAGGGTGGACAACACCTCAGCCATGTTTCAACCTCCCCTTGGTTGATCAACCTTACCCTGGGCGTTTGATTTTGCAAAGTCAACTCTCAACCAATATCAGGGTTATTTTGAATCGGGGTATGACTCACCTGATAAATCAAATTGTCCTCCAGGACACAATTCGTCTGTATACTGACGCAACCAATGACGTCGTGTCTGCGTTTCTTGGCTTCTGCCTCATTTCGGGACCCTCGCCTCCTTGTTCTCTGGCCAGATACGTCAATCAGGGATCAGATGTGTGCAGATCTGCAAAGGAATCTCTTATCACTTCTACAGGGCGCCCGAACACCTCTTGATCCCGGCTCAATCGTCCCGTCCTCGTCGTTCTCTGCCTTTACTCTATTACAACGTACACGATGGAACAAGTGGGGCAGGGTCCCTATTCGGGCGCCATCTTGAAAGGGGCCCTTAGGGGTCCCTCGCATTATGGAAACAAGGCAAATCACCACACACGATAGATACGCCAGACACGAGGTTGTATTCCCAAAGCTAGGGTTAATTGCAAAGCAAATAGTCTCAGTTGGCCAACTCGGTCTCATGCCCCGCGACGTGTATCTCTAGACCTCGAGGGACGCAAGAGAGCGAATTACGTACATGAGTTACATATATACAAAATGCATATCATACAATCAGCTTTGACATGTTTAACACCACCCTTTATTGGGTTTCTTTGAATTCGGTTTGATGATGGACAATTTCGACGAATATGACACCTTCAAATATCTATTCTAGCAACAATATGCAACCTTGCAAGTGTAGAGACATCTTTTCTTTGTTGAACAGAACACAATGCTTCTGTTCTTGTAAGCGAGCTACATACGGGGGAAGAGTCACATTCCAGACCTTGCTATCTTTGAGGTGCTATTCGTGGCCTGGGAGCCGACAGGCTCTACAGGGCTCGGAAAAGGGGGGCCGTAAGAAGAGCATAATTCAAGCCTTTAGTTGCTTTATTCTAACATTTTCTACCATATAACGAGACTGGCTGGCAGCTGTGAAATGATTAAATGCCCTGCGGCTCTCCTTAAAAGCTATATTCGGGAGGGAGCTGGGCATTCCTCTCAGGAGCTGCCTACGTTGTGTTTCAACAAACTCCTTATTAGCCTTGCGGCCTTGCGACCTTGTCCTTTCACGTTCAGACAACAATGTTAACAGTCGAGCAGAGTAAGCAAAAAGTGTGCTGCGAAGCACTTTGAACAGAAAGCAATGAACAATCGTTAGAAAAAAAAATGGCGATCCTTGTTACATCAAAATGGCCCCTCATTGGTCAAACTCGGAAATCTGTATTTCTATCGTTATGTACATGAGACGGTTGGTCTTCGGCCACCAAAATACGTTTGCCGTCAATCGTGAGAGGTTGTAACGCTCACCTAATTCCCACGGAGGCGCTGATCTTGGCAGGAAGGTGTCTGTGACTCGAAAGGTGATGTGCAGAACCCGATGGGCTTCTGGGGTCGAACCTCTTCGCACTGTGTGTCGAACTCGTAGGGTGAGGTTTCTGAAGGTGAAAGGATATGGGGGTTCATGGTCTGGGTTGTTCAATGTCCCTCTTCCTCTCTCTCCCTCTCCGAAGAGCCCCCAGGTCAACGTGCTCACCTTAGATAGGTGAATGCTGGGCTCTCCATCTGCGTCTGGTGCAGGGCACTGTTGCCAGTTCCTTCACTGGTGAAACATAGGCCTCTTGGACTGAGAAGACCGTTACCGTCGTTAACTGCATGAGCGGTGAGTTTCCAGCCACCTTTTTAGTCTTTATAGTCTTTAGGTGCAAGGCACGTTAACATTGAACAGGACTTCGTATAATGCTTTTCTTCCTTTTGTCTTGCAGGACTCTTGAGGAAGATGGAGTGAAGCGCCTGGAAATGCATGAGTAAATGCAAGCGCTTTAACTGTCTTTTCCTTACAGCGTAGTTCGTGCTGAAGAGCAGGCGTTCTATTGCAAAGAGCGCGATGGGCGTAAGTAAATACCTGTCTAATGTCTCTTCTTTTGTCTTTCAGAAGTTGGTTTGCAGCGCCGGAGTCCGCGGAATATCCGTAAGTAGATACAATGCTTTTATCTCCGCAGGCGGCGATGCAGTGTGAAGAAATCCAGAATTCACGGAGTGCCGGTAAGTAGTGACAATGCCTTTGTCTTCGCAGGCGGAGGTGCAGCGTGCCGAAAATGACCGCAGCCGGTGGATCAGGTGAGTAGCACTGCGAGTTAAGGCTGCCTTGCTAACCTGCTGTTTCTTGTCTCTGCAGGTGCTGCTGTCGACTGGATGCAGGAATGGTGAGTATGCTTCTTGCAGATTCAGGATGCAGGAATGGTGAGTATGATTCTTGCAGATTCGGGCTCGTAAGAAGAAAGGCTGGAACAGACTCAGTGAGCGTTCTACTGCAAATGCAGAATAACGCGAAGCACGTTTCGTCTATCGGGTGTGGTTTAAATAGCCTTGGAGTGATGAGGCGTCTTCCTCCACGGCCCCGCCTAGGTAAGAAAAGAGTTCCAGTTCCAGAAGCTTTCCAGTGCTGAATCCAGGGAGTGGAGCTTGCCCCACCCAGGTAAGAAAGTAGTTCCTGTTCACAGAGGACTTCTAAGAGGCTGGTAAGTAAGCAGCATGGTCTGCTGCAGGTAGGTCCACCCAAGCATCTGCACACATATTATGAGCCCGGCGCTTCCAGTGCCGGGACCGATGATTCTGATGAGCCTGGTGCCACCGGCGCCAGGACAAGGTCCAAAAGGTCCCCGTGGGGACCGGCTGGTGCCTAGGATTAGGGTTAGGGGCCTGCTTCCAAGGACATTGGGCTGGTCCTGGCTCCTTGGAAGCAGTGATCATGACAGTACCCCACCTCAAGGCCCCTCCTAAGCGTGTTTTCTCCGGGGGTTTTGGCTTGTCGGGGTGATTCAGATGGAATCTCTTGACCAGACGAGGTGCGTGGACATATTCTGAGGGTTCCCAAGACCTTTCCTGGGGGCCGTATCCTTTCCAATCAACCAGATAATATAACTTAGATTTGGAGATCTTGGAGTCTAGAATGTTCTTTACTTCGAATTCGAGTTCTCCGTCTACCAAAACAGGTTCTGGGAGTTCAGTCAATCGGGTTTCTGGTTGTTCTGGTTTTAATAAGGAGACATGGAATACTGGATGTATTTTCATATGTGCAGGTAATTCCAATTTGACCGCCACCAGATTAACTATGGTAGAGATGGGGTAAGGTCCAAGGTACCTCGGGTTGAAGGTGCGGGGTCCTTTTAGAGGAAGGTGCTTAGTGGATAACCAGACCTGATCTCCTACTGCGTAGTGAGGGGCCTCTTTACGGTGTCGATCTGCTCCCTTTTTGACTTGAGCTTTAGCTCTTTGCAGATGGGTAGTGGCTTCTTTAAAAGCATGGGTAATCTCAGAGTGCAAATGATCCACAGCAGGTGTTTCGAATTCTTGGGGAGGATCCAGATTGGAGGGTCTAGGATGATGTCCGTATAATAGGAAGAAGGGAGTCTTCCCGGTTCCAGAATGAGTCGAATTGTTGTAAGCGCATTCAGCGATCCAAAGAATATCCTTCCAAGGGTTTTCAGTTTGTTGGAGCATGCAACGTAGATATTGCTCTAGAGTCTGATTTGTCCTCTCGGTTTGTCCGTCAGTTTGGGGATGGTGACTGGTTGAAAGTCTTACATCAATTTGGGCTAGGCGACAGCAACTTCGCCAAAAGTGGGAAATGAATTGACTTCCCCTATCGGAGATTAAAACCGAGGGAAAACCGTGTAACCGAACAATGTTTTCTAAGAATTCCCGGGCCAATACCGAAGCCGAAGGTAGGCCCTTCAGGGGAATGAAGTGAGCCATCTTGGAGAATAGATCCACGACTACTAAAATGGTATTATACCCTGAGCATGGAGGTAAGTCCGTTATGAAATCCATGGACAGGATATGCCATGGACAGGGAGGAATATCCAGAGGGTGTAAAAGGCCGGCTGGTTTCTCCTTCTGACTTTTATTCTGGGCACACACACCGCAGGAGATTACAAAGTCTCTAATATCCTTCTTCCATGATGGCCACCAGAAATGTCTCTTGATCTTTTCCATGGTTTTGGTAATGCCAGGGTGACCCTCCATTAGAGAGTCGTGATAACCGGAAATTACTTGTTTTTGTATTTTCTCACAGGGCAAGTATAATCGCCCTTGGAAATATGGTAGGTCTTGATCCACTGAGAATTCTTTTCCCCTTAATTGCCAGTCCTGCAAATCGGCCGGAGTTAGGAGTGACTTGACTGTAGTATTGATGTCTTCAAAGGATTGAGGCCTGACCAACCCCAAAAGCCTTTGTTCTGGGATTATGGGTATTGGTTCTGGATTGGTCAAATGTTCATCTACTCCCATCCGAGAGAGGGCATCTGCTTTTCCGTTTTTACTGCCGGGTCGATAAGTAATTATAAAGTCAAACTCAGCCAGAAACAGAGCCCAACGAAGCTGTCTGGAAGACTGAGCTTTGGCCGTCTTCAGATATTGTAGATTGCGGTGATCAGTCATTACGGTGACTGTGTGTCTGGCTCCCAAAAGATAATGCCGCCAGGCTTTAAAGGCCGATCTGATAGCTAAAAGTTCCTTGTCTGTAATTGAATAGTTGATCTCGGAAGCCGAGAATTTGCGGGACCAAAAGGCTACTGGATGTAATTGGTGTGTGACCGGATCTCTTTGTGATAACACTGCCCCCATAGCAAGACTAGAAGCATCCGTTTCCACGATGTAGGGGAGTTCTGGGCGAGGATGTTTTAGAACAGGAGCAGAAATGAATTTAGCTTTTAAGTCCTGAAAAGCTTGTTCTGCTTCGGTAGACCATTCAAAACGTTTATTCTTCTTTAACAGAGCGGTGATGGGCTGGACTATCCGAGAGAATTCAGGAATGAATCTGCGGTAAAAGTTAGCGAAGCCTAACATGCTTTGAACTCCTTTTACCGAGGTTGGTGATGGCCACTTGATGATTGCATCGACCTTCTTTGAATCCATATGAACCCCATTAGGTGACAATATGAATCCCAAGAACTCAACTTCAGTTACGTTGAAAACGCCTTTTTCAAGCTTGGCAAAAAGGTTATGTTGACGCAGTCTCTCGAGAACCTTTTTAACGTGTCTCCGATGTTCCTCTTCAGATGATGAATAGACAAGGATGTCATCAATGTAGACAACAACACACACATATCTATGAGTTCTCTGAGGACATCGTTCATAAAATACTGGAAAGCGGCAGGAGCGTTACAAAGTCCAAAGGGCATCACTTGATATTCGAATAGCCCATACTTGGTGCGAAAGGCCGTCTTCCACTCATCGCCTTCTTTTATTCGTACCAAGTGGTAGGCTCCTCTGAGATCCAACTTTGTATATTTGCATGCTTCTTTGACTTGGTCCAGGAGTTCAGGGATCAAAGGTAACGGGTATCTGTTTTTAACGGTGATTTGATTCAGGGCGCGGTAATCTATGCAAGTTCTAAGGTCTCCTTCCTTTTTCGGAACGAAGAACAAAGCCGAGGAAGCTGGAGATTTAGAAGGACGGATAAACCCGTTAGCTAGGTATTGGTCCAGATATTGCCTGAGGTGAAGATTCTCAGGCTCGGTGAGGGCATAAATCCTACTGCAAGGAGGAGTTGTTCCGGGTATCAAGTCTATTTGACAGTCGTAAGACCTATGAGGAGGCAGGGTGTTAGCTTGATCCTTCCGAAAGACATCTTGGAATTCTTGGTAGTCGGGAGGTAATGTGGGAACCTCTGAAGAGATCGCCGCCACTGAAACTTCAGGCCGAGGATAACAAGTGGTAAGACATTCTGGAAACTGAACCGTCTTTGCTCGCCAGTTGATCTGAGGATTGTGCTTCTCTAACCAAGGGATTCCCAGAATGATCTGGAACTGAGGGGCCTTGATCACATCGAACACGATTTTCTCCCAGTGTCCATCTTGGCTCACTAGCGTCACTTCTTGGGTGGCGTGCGTTACTGGTCCGGAGGCTATCTCCGTGCCATCCACTGTAGTAATGACGTCTTTTACTGCCTTAGGGACAAGGGGTAGATTCATCCTTGATGCCATTTCACGGTCCACATAATTGCCGATTGCTCCGCTGTCGATGTAAGCTTCAATTGCATGCAAACGATCCGGACGTGCAGGATTAATGAGGACCATGGGCACCACGAAATGCGAGGTCACTGGATAGATCTTAACGCTCGGCAAGAGGACCTCTACACTTGCCGGGCTAGGTCGTTTCCCTGCTCGGAACTTGAGGTACTGGAATCTGCGGCTCCTACTGCCTTCTCAGCTGGTTTCACTGGACAGTCTCGAAGAAAGTGCCCCGAGTTCCCGCAATAGAGGCATAATTGCAGCTGTCTTCTTCTTTCCCGCTCCTTTTGGGTTAAAGCACCTTTCATCCCCCCTATTTGCATGGGTTCCACAGTGTCAGCTCCCTTAGTAGAAGTCTGTGGTTTAGAAAACACTCGGGTATCAAATTTAGAACGATCAGCCTTCCTGGTCTGTAATCTGTGGTCCAATTGGACGACTAAGTCAATATAGTCCGAACATTCTTGTGGAGGGTTCACAACTTGAGCTAACACATCCTTGAGCTCTCCACGCAGGCCTCTGTAGAAAAGCGTTATTCTCTTATCCTCGGGCCATTGAGTTTCCACTATGAGTCTGTTGAATGAGGCTATATAGGTCAAGAGGTCTTGATTACCCTGTCGTAATGAAAGAAGTTAATTGTCCAAGGCCTGCCCTTGTGCATGTCTTGCAAACAGTTTCTCCATGCTGGACTGGAAGGACTGGAAATGTAAAACCGGATCATCCTGGGTGACTAAAGGGATCGACAAATCTGCGGCACTGCCACTGAGATAAGAAAGCACGAAAGCCACTTTGGTCTGGTCTGTTGGGAATGCAGCTGGTCGACATAAGAAATGTAAGCGGCACTGGTTGAGGAACACTGCAAATTTCTTTGGGTCACCAGAAAAACGTTCGGGCGGAGCCAAGGGCACATTACCAGGTAGATTGATTTGCACTGGATTTACAGATGATGCAGAAGGATAGCTTCCTCCTGGAGCGGGCAGGGGTGTCTGTCCTGCCTGCGTTTGTAGCAATTGCCTAGCAAGGTCCTCTGTTCGCTCCTTGGAAATTATCAGTTCTCTTCTTAGAGAGCTTGTTTCCTGACGAGCTGCATGTACTTCTGCTCTTAATTCCCCGAGCAACTGGGCTAAGTGATCAGTGTCTGAGGTTTCCATTGCGCCTGGGTAGGAGTTTTGCGGTGGGCTTTGCGTTCTGTAACGCTCACCTGATTCCCACGGAGGCGCTGATCTTGGCAGGAAGGTGTCTGTGACTCGAAAGGTGATGTGCAGAACCCGATGGGCTTCTGGGGTCGAACCTCTTCGCACTGTGTGTCGAACTCGTAGGGTGAGGTTTTTGCAGGTGAAAGAATATGGGGGTTAATGGTCTGGGTTGTTCAATGTCCCTCTTCCTCTCTCTCCCTCTACGTAGAGCCCCCAGGTCAACGTGCTCACCTTAGATAGGTGAATGCTGGGCTCTCCATCTGCGTCTGGTGCAGGGCGCTGTTGCCAGTTCCTTCACTGGTGAAACATAGGCCTCTTGGACTCAGAAGACCGTTACCGTCGTTAACTGCACGAGCAGTGAGTTTCCAGCCACCTTTTTAGTCTTTATAGTCTTTAGGTGCAAGGCACGTTAACATTGAACAGGACTTCGTATAATGCTTTTCTTCCTTTTGTCTTGCAGGACTCTTGAGGAAGATGGAGTGAAGCGCCTGGAAATGCGTGAGTAAATGCAAGCGCTTTAACTGTCTTTTCCTTACAGCGTAGTTCGTGCTGAAGAGCAGGCGTTCTATTGCGAAGAGCGCGATGGGCGTAAGTAAATACCTGTCTAATGTCTCTTCTTTTGTCTTTCAGAAGTTGGTTTGCAGCGCCGGAGTCCGCGGAATGTCCGTAAGTAGATACAATGCTTTTATCTCCGCAGGCGGCGATGCAGTGTGAAGAAATCCAGAATTCACGGAGTGCCGGTAAGTAGTGGCAATGCCTTTGTCTTCGCAGGCGGAGGTGCAGCGTGCCGAAAATGACCGCAGCAGGTGGATCAGGTGAGTAGCACTGCGAGTTAAGGCTGCCTTGCTAACCTGCTGTTTCTTGTCTCTGCAGGTGCTGCTGTCGACTGGATGCAGGAATGGTGAGTATGCTTCTTGCAGATTCAGGATGCAGGAATGGTGAGTATGATTCTTGCAGATTCGGGCTCGTAAGAAGAAAGGCTGGAACAGACTCGGTGAGCGTTCTGCTGCAGATGCAGAATAACGCGAAACACGTTTCGTCTATCGGGTGTGGTTTAAATAGCCTTGGAGTGATGAGGCGTCTTCCTCCACCGCCCCGCCTAGGTAAGAAAAGAGTTCCAGTTTCAGAACCTTTCCAGTGCTGAATCCAGGGAGTGGAGCTTGCCCCACCCAGGTAAGAAAGTAGTTCCTGTTCACAGAGGACTTCTAAGAGGCTGGTAAGTAAGCAGCATGGTCTGCTGCAGGTAAGTCCACCCAAGCATCTGCACACATATTATGAGTCCGGCGCTTCCAGTGCCGGGAACGATGATTCTGATGAGCCTGGTGCCACCGGCGCCAGGACAAGGTCCAAAAGGTCCCCGTGGGGACCGGCTGGTGCCTAGGATTAGGGTTAGGGGCCTGCTTCCAAGGACGTTGGGCTGGTCCTGGCTCCTTGGAAGCAGTGATATTGACAGTGGTGTCCATTTTTCTAGACCGACAATGCAGGCAGCCCCCAAGCCCTCGCATCAGAGCCAGTCCATTCAACCTAACCCCTGAGCAGATCCACACCCTGTACCGTCTGGCCAGGGACACCATCACCACCATTGTGGACATGATACACAACGACATTGTCAGCCTGATAGAAAAACGCACTGCCATCCCCCCTCTACTGAAGGTAGTGTCTGTGCTCCACTTCCTGGCCACAGGCACCTACCAGCACACAGTGGGTCACATGCATGGCATATCACAACCCTTATTTTCTGGCATGCTGAACCAAGTGCTGGATGCCCTCCTGAAGCACTCAAGGAACTACATAACCCTACCACGGACTGTCCAGGATATATTTGACACGAAAGTTGGCTTCCATGCACTAGCAGGCATGCCAAATTGTATTGGTGCACTTGACTGCACCCATGTAGAATTGGTGGTCCCGCATGCCACGGAGGTGGTGTATCGCAATTGTAAGCTATATCACTCCATCAATGTACAGATGGTATGGGACTCCAGCAAGATCATCACACATTGTTGTGCCCGATATCCCGTATCAACTCATGACTCAATGGTCCGGCGGAACTCGAGGCTACCACGCTACATGGAGCGACAGGCAGGTCGACGTGCCTGGCTGCTTAGTAAGTCGCATGACAGGCACATGGCACTGTAATGGGGGGAGAGATGCACAGAACACCATGGCGTCATTGGTGTGCTGACAGCACAAAGTCCACATTGCAAAACACTGTGCCCCAAACCATCCCAAACTGAACATGACTACCAATCCCCATAGCAATGATGGAAGCTGCACACCAATTACAGCATGCCTAACTTACATCCAGCCCACATCCCACAACATGTCCACCACCCATCATCAGACCCCACCCTCCGTAGCACAATCCAGCAACATGCTGTGAGTATGCAGCAAATCACAACACAGGACAAGCATCCATGAGATTGCACAAATGAATTCCACCAAGGGTATACACTGCTTGTCACAGGGCCACCAGCACAGTAGCGCTGCATGTCACCATGGAAATAATAAGTGCTGAATGACAAATAATGCTGAGACTTCTGGCAACGCTGCCAGTAACAAAATTATACCAATCACTACACATCACATAATGATAACAAACACAGTGGAATACATCCACCTTGCATGCAGAACATCAAGGGAGTGTACAGCCTGTACCAACTGGAAGACGCAACCCACACCATAAGACCATGGCACAGCACACATTGTGGCAAGATAAAATGTGTGCATACAACCAGGGACATGTGCATGTGAACAACAAAAATCTGCAGGCATGTGTGATAAGTACAGGTGTTCATCAGGAATTGACTTACACATACCTTATTTTGCACCCATGCAGGTGACAGTGGCTATCCCTTGACGATGTGGCTCCTCACCCCTGTCCGGAACCCGCATAACAGACATGAAGAGGACTACAATCGTTCCCACACCCGTACCCGTGTGGTCATCGAGCAGACATTTGGCGGGTTGAAGGCACGATTTTGCTGTTTTAGCCGGTCAGGTGGGGCACTCCTCTACAGGCATGATGAGGTGGCCAAGATCATCATGGCATGTGTCATGCTGCACAACATGCGCATCTGACGGAACGTGCCTCTGCCCCCTGACATTGACAGCAACCACCAGGTGATGATGAAGAAGATGAAGAAGATGTGGTTGCACATCATCGCGGTGGCGATGCACAGGAGGGTCGTACTGTGCGCCAGTCAGTGATTGGCCAATACTTCTAAGAGACATGGGTGCTGAGGGTGCCATGAATGCGGGACTGAGGGCACTGGGTGAGGGAGTACATGGACACTATGCACTGAAAACCAATAAATGACACATACACAATAAGGAATGTCCAGGCTAGTATTTCTTTCAGGTACTTTCAGGTTCTTTCAGGGTGTATTTAACAGTAAGAAGAAAAAGTGCTCATACCCTCCACTTCACACACACACCCTCCCCCCTCCCCCCACAACTGCACATGAGAGGTGCCAACGGGTGAGCTGATGGGTGTGTACTGGTGTTCTTGTAAGGGGCTTGGTGTGCCAAGGAATTCCATGGAGTGGGAGTCCTCCTCAGGGACACAGACCTCGCCTTGTGAAAGGACCTCATTGCCACTCTGCACCCCCAACCGAACTGGTAGCTGCAGAGAGGGTCCCATCTGCCACCGGCTCTGCAGCTGCGGATTCCACAGGTGGTGGGACTTGTGGAGTCGTGGAAGACGCATGACGGCCCTGTACCCTGGCATCCAATAGTGTCTTTGTCCTCGGATGCAGATCTGCCTTCCCAGTGCCCTTGGAGGTGGAAGGCCTGTTGGTTTCTTCCCTGGACTTGGCCCTCTTGGTAGGTGTGATGGCCTGTGCTGCAGAGTCCTCTGCATCGCTGTCGGTATCTCGGCCTGTGGGGGACCATATGAGGGACAGCATCAGTGATGGTTGTACATGCATCATGCATACAATGTTATTAGTGCAGTTGTACACATGTGGCATACAGGTTATCTGCCATTTGGTAGGGTTGCTCAGGCATACGTTAGGTTCAGACATGTGTGAGGTGGTGCCTGCTGTGAGACATGCCTTTGTGTTGTGGACTGCGTGCAGTGTGACACACGCCGTTTCCCTGTCTGTGGTGTGTGTCAGGTATGGCATATGCATGCTGCATGCATGTGGATGTGCTGGGGACGGCATTTAGTCAGGGATGTGTCCATGTGTGTGTAATGGGCCATGCATTGCCTCATGGCACGGTCACATTGGTGGACTATCATCGTACTTTGCATACTGTGTTTCCTTAGGTCACTCACCTCCATCTGCCGATGACGTGGCTCCATGTTCCATGTCTCCCACATCTTCTATTGACGCCACCCCGATTGTGCTGGCGCAGGTTTCTTCCCAGCGGCTGAGTTTGATTGGGGAGTTAGGGCCACCGCCAGTAGCCAGGCCCTGGGTCCGGTTGGCCGACAAGAAATTGAGCACTCTGAGGCGCAGGTCGTCCCAATGTTTTCTAACGTCCTTTACTGTGTGAGAGGTGGTGCCTACCGCACTGACTTTCTGGGCCACTTGCTCTCAGATCTCCTTTTTTTTAAGTTTTGCTGCTCTTTTTAGATCTGTGGCAAAGACCACCTCAGCATTCTCAGCCACAGTGTCCGCGAGCATGTTCAGTTCATCCTCGGAGAACCGCTCCTTGCGCTGCCAGGATGCCCCTTTCTTAATTGCCTTTGGCATGGTGCTGGTGGTGTGGTAGATGTTCTGGTGTTGGTTTTAGGCTCCAGGTCCTGTGTATCGAGGATGGCAATGGATTGTGTTTTTCAAGATGGCTGCTGCACCATTTCCCGTTCCGGCGTGATGACGTTACTTCTGGTTCAGGTATTAGCAGGCTCGCTATTAGCGGGCTCACTAATGCTGGGCCCGCTAATGCCGGCCCCGTTATTTAGAGGGGGACGGAGGCAGGCGAGCTGTGAGCGCTTTCAATGATGCCGCTAAGGGATGTTTTAGGGACTTTTGTGGCAAGCCGGTACTGTCAATACCGGCATGCCGCTACGCGCGTGCACGCATTCTCGTAATCGACTGCTGTTAGCTGCGTCATTGCTACCCGGACCCGGTATTGCCTCCATGCCGGTAAAAACTGATTTTTAACACAAATCTCGTAATGACCCCCTTAGTCACTTAATTCTTAGCTGGAGTTCCAAATCAACACAAACATGGATCACAGCACTGATGGTGTTTTTTTAATACCATTGCAATGACACAAAGGCATAAGAAAAGAGAGTCTAGGAGAGGTGTGGGAAGAATCAGATGAAATCACTGGAGTATATTTAGGTGCCAGCCAGCCTGGACTCTAAATATTCCATACAAACAAGCAAAATTGATCAGAAGCTTGGAGTGGTGAATACATTTTGCATAATAGAAAAAGAAACGGAATGGGAGCTCCAATTTATACACGAAGGGCATTCTAATAGAACACATCAATTACACCTGCAACACTCAAACTTTTCTGCTCTGGGAAGTCACTTTGATTGGTCAAAATGTGACTAGCTGAGGCTGTCAACCCTTGATCAGATTCTCAGAAGGTTAATGCCTTCTAACAGGACCAGATCAGTGTGGCATTAGAGATATCTAAAACTTGTTGGAGGATGTGCTCTATAAGGATTGTATCAGATCATGTCAGATCCCATTTACTGTGCTCCTTATGTTAAAACCATTCTCGATTGACTCACAATGGCCATGGCCACCTTAGTAAGTGAAATGGGCCACTAAAGAAATGGGTTCCATGTGTTAATATCCCCACAAAAATATTGTGATACAAAAATATTGCCATATTTTTGCAGCAATATTGACACAAGGACCCTGCGGGGACACCTCTGCAACCCCTGCGTTATTTTAACATGTACGGGACACACCCCCATAACCCCCGCTCCCAGAAAATATCCTCCCCAAAAATATCGCCTATGGTGAGACAAATGCCCATATGTACGGCCATATTTTTGGTGGGGATATTTTGTAGGGTTACCAAGAAATGATGGTTTTCAGGTATTTTATCAGAGCACCTACTCTCGGGAACCTAATCCTTACCCTGTAAAGAGTCTCTTTAGAGATTAGCCATTCTGATCTCTGAAAAGGCTTAAGTCCATCTAGTTGTGCTGCCCAAATATGTTGGATGTCCTAGTAAAGGCCTGAGAACAAATGCACATCATTCTCCAAGGAAGAGCATGGCTGTCAAAATATGGACTGTTTGGATGCACCAGCTTCATGTTAGCCTTTGGGAAAACAGATTTCACAATAGATTTTTGAAAGGCAGTGCTGACATGAGGCAAAGTCGATCACGTGACAAGGATTTCTAACATGCGACTGATTCTGCCAGACTCTTCCTGGAGTCACTGTCAGGGAGTCAGGTCAACTCTGGAAAAAACTACTAAGCCTCATAACAACATTGCCAGCATCCAGGCGGTAAATCCACCAGGATATTGGCAAATGGAATTTCCGTTACCGGCACTCGCTCTGGCTGTATTACCGCCAGACTACGAGTATCGGGTTGACGGTGTTAATCCCCATTCATGGAGTCCAACAGGACTCCACAGGGGATTTGCCGGTATTAAAGGTGCTGGTATTACCAGGGCTTGTAATAACAGCGATTTTTGCCAGCAGGGCTGTTAGCTGGCAGTAATTGCTCCACCCCAGTAGCAAACTTATAGTTGGCCGCTGCGGAAATGTGCCGGTATACGTTAGTACCACCACGTTCATTCTGCACTGCTCAACATGTAATGAGGTCCACTGTTTCTTATTCTGGGTATCAAAACTAAATGTTATGCTGTCATAATGTCTGGGACCTCACAGGCACAGTTTTCATGTTTGCAGATTTCGGAAAAATGCTTCAGGCTGCCCCTAGCAACTACATCACACTTGTAATAACACAAAAACTAGAGAAGTGGAGCACAAATATGTGAAAAGTGTGGAGGCTCATAGTTTGTGTTAGATATTGTGGCCGCTTAGCTACCAATTTGAGATGACCATTTAGGTCTTTCAATGAAGAGAACAATTGCCACATTTAGCATTTGAACCAAATGTAGGCACATTCAATAACTCAGAAAAACAAGTAGCCTCCCACCTGTGATTTCAATAAGAGAGCCATCCAGGGACAGGGATGCGATATTATTAATATATTTTGACCAGGTTACTCACCGTAGTGACCACCTTACTCCTAGTCCATAGTCCCCTTTCCTCCATACTGATGGGACATCTCTCCGTCCTATGGGACGGGACCGGAGCACTTTGTAAAAAAGCATCAAAACATTTCTTCCAAAAATGTTGTCCTTCCTCTCTTTCTTGTGCAGGGCCCGGCACTTGGCCGTAACCCCGCCCACCTTGGCTCTGCCCCATGCATCGCCCATCAGTCCTTTTCTATCGCCAGGTCAGAGACCTATTAGCAATAACAGAGCAACCTTATTAGAGGGGACGGCGGGCGTATGGAGGAAAGTTGACTATGGACTAGGAGTAAGGTGGTCACTACGGTGAGTAACCTGGTTATACTCCTACGTCCCGTCCCCTTTCCTCCATACTTATGGGAGATTCCCAAGCACTCCTAACAGGAACTACGGGTGGGTGGAAATACCCCTAAATGAAAAAGGTTCTTCAGCACAGCCTGACTAAACTGAGCATCAGCTCTTGAGCTCATGTGAAGACAATAATGCTTACAATAAGCAGATGGGGAGGCCCAAGTAGCTGCCCTAGCGATGGACTCCCAGGGGACATATTTCTGAAAAGCAACCGCGGCTGCCTTGCCCCGCACCAGGTGCGCGTGAATACCCTTAGGAGGTTTCAGCACTTGGATGGTGAAAGACTCTGTGATGCAGGTGGTGATCCACCGAGAAATAGTCGCCTTAGACGCCTGCTTACCCTGAGGGTTGCCAAAAGTCACAAAAAGTTGAGAAGAACTCCTAAGCTCGGAAGTCCTGTCAAGGTAGAACTTAAGGGCTCTTCTGACGTCAAGACCCTTTCAGCCTCTGAGGCAGGGTTCGGAAAAAAGACCGGTAGGGAGATCGACTGATTCATATGGAATTCAGTTACCACTTTCGGTAGAAAGGCCGGGTTTGTCCGTAGGACTACCTTGACCTTGTGAAAGACCAAGAAAGGATGCTCCACTGACAAGACCTGGAGCTCACTCACTCTCCTCGCTGACGTAGCAGCGACCAGAAAGGACACTTTCCAGGATAGGTACTTGAGGTCCACCGTGGCCATTGGTTCAAAGGGTTTATGGCACAACGCCGTCAGGACTACATTTAGGTCCCAGGGCGGGTGCGGACTAGAAACCGGAGGGTAGAGGCGTGTCAAGCCTGTAAAATGCCTCTTAACCACTGGGTTACTCAGAGAATAAGAGCACTGGTCTGTGGAAAGATAAGCGGAAACCGCTGAAAGGTAAGTTCTGCATGACAGAACGTGAACACCCGACTCTGCTACGGAGGACACGAAGGACAGCACCGTGTCAATCGTAGCCGCCCTTGGATCCAACTGCTTTTCCAAACACCAATTACAGAACCTGAGCCATTTATTCCTGTATTGGGATCTGGTTGAGGGTTTCCTGGCTGCCTGGATAATACGCATGTTATCCGTAGACAAGTTAAGATAGTCTAAAGACTTGAACTCAGGCACCATGCCGCCAAGCTGAGCGATTGTGGGGAGGGGTGCCACATCTGCTGTTCCCCTTGATGAAGAAGATCGGGGGTCACTGGTAACCTGATTGGCGGATACACCGACAGGTGTTGAAGTTCTGAGAACCAAAACCTGGCCGGCCACCATGGGGCTATGAGTAGAAGGGAACAGTTCTCCGAGTTCTTCAGTTTCCAAATTGCTCGATGGACTAAAGGCAGTGGCGGGAAGGCGTAAGCTCTCATGTTGTGCCATGGAATCTCGAGAGCATCCCCCAGAGAGGAGGCTCCCAGCCCCCCTCTGGAGGCATACTGAGGAAGCTTCTTGTTTACCGCCGTAGCGAAGAGGTCCACCTCCGGTGTGCCCCAACGCAAGAAAATCCATGAGAGGACCTCCGCCTTCAACTCCCACTTGTAGCTGACCACTGAACACCGGCTGAGGGCATCCGCTGTGACATTCAGCTGGCCTGGGATGTGCACTGCAAGCAGCCAGACCCCATGAAGCACGGCCCATTCCCATATCTGGATGGACAGGTCCACGAGGGGGGAGACTTTGTTCCCTCTTGCTTGTTGATGAAATACATTGACAACACATTGTCCGTGCGTATGCGGACCACCTTGTTGGCAATGAGCGGTCTGAACGCCCTGAGCGCTAGGAAGATTGCCAGAAGCTCCAAATGATTTATGTGCAGGAGCTTGTCCTGAGGCGACGAGAGGTCCGGAACCTGAAGAAGATCCAACATCGCACCCCACCCCAGAAGGGAGGAGTCCGTTGTGATCGTCACAGTGGGGCTTGGTTCCTGAACCCGTGCACCCACCGACAGGTTGCTGAGAGATGGCCACCAATCCAGGTCCACTCTCATGGAATCCGGAATCATTATCAGCTTGGAATCTGGGTCCACAGCCTGACGCCAGGAACTCCGAAGAGCCATCTGGGTCTGTCTCATCTTGAGAGGAGCAAGAGGAAGAGCCAGCATGCACGAGGCCATGAGGCCCAGAAGCCTCTGGAATCACCAGGCCCACATGCTCTCCGACTGCGCAAACATCTGACACGTGGCTAGCAGATCCGCCATTCTGTCCCCGGTGAGATACACTCTGCAGTCGATCGTGTTCCAGAGAAAACCCAGGAAAATCAGGTCCTGCAAGACCATCATGGAAGATTTCCACCAGTTCACCGACAGCCCAAGATGGAACAGGAGCTGAAGGAGAGACTGGAGATTGACCGCTGCTGCCAGCGGACAAGGGCTGCGTAAGAGCGAGTCGTCCAAATACGGATACACATGGATACCCTGGAGATGAAGATAGGCCGCAATCACCGACATCAGCTTCATGAAGACACGGGCGCCGAGCTGAAGCCAAAAGGAAGCACTCGAAACTGGAAGTGTTCCTCTCCCAAAGAGAAGCGGAGATATCTCCTGTGTGGGTTCCAAATCAGGATATGCATGTACGCATCCTGAAGATCCACAACGCTGAGCCAATCGCCCATCTGCAAGGAGGACCGTATCTGGCTGGGCGTGATCATCTTGAATTTCTCTTGGGGTAGGAAAAGATTGAACTGGGAATGGTCTAGGATGGTGCGCAGGCCAGCGTGGTTGGGTTTGGGCACTGTAAACAGCCGGAAGTAGAAGCCCTCCCCTCGCTCCCCAAGGGGAACGGGTTCCACAGCTCTGAGGTCCAGAAGTTTCTGAACCTCGGCTTTGAGGGAGGGCGAGCCCGACAGCTGAAAAGGAGGGTTGAGGAGTGGGGTAGGGGGTAGAGGTAAGCGGAAGCCCGCTCAAGCGACTGACAAGACCCATCTGTCTTCTGTGATGGCCTGCCACGCCTCTCAATGAGACGCAATGCATCCTCCCACCGGGGTCTCGTGGGAGCGCGGAAAACCCTCATTTAGTAGGTTTATCGGTGGCGGTGCCACCTGAATCTGAGGAGGAGGCTGAGGAACGGGAGAAAAACTGCGTCCGTTGTTGCCTACGGCGGTTATTCCACACAGAGGTATCCACTCTGCGAGATTTGCGGTCGATAAAGCCCCTAAAGCCAGAGGAAGGTCAACTTTGCGACAACGTCTCTGAGTTTTGAAACGAGCCTTAACCAGGACAGACAAGGACTTAGCTGTCTAGTGCTATCCTTCGTCTTGGTGAGCTCTACATCTGTTGTAGCATGAAAGACCTCCTTCCCATCGAACGGAAGTTCCAGCACCTTGTCCTGCACTTCTTTTGAGAATTTAGTTGCATGCGGCCACGCCTGCCGTGAGGTATCAACCCCCAGCATAAGGCCCCGAGCCGAGGTGTCTACGTGACGAGCCGCATCCTCCAGGAGATCCTGGGCCAAGACCCTGGCATCGGAAAGGCCTCCTTTAAAGTCTTCCAGCTTCTCGACCAGGATAAACTCATCAAACTTTGACAGACCCTTCCACATCCGCATGTTAGCTCCCACTAATATCGATTCAGCGTTGGCCTGCCTGAGCTGCAAGGCCGAGTTACCAAAGATTTTCCACCCGAAGGACTCTAGGAGCTTGTCCTCCTTTCCCAGAACCTGAGTAGCCGTTGTGGAAGAGGATGCTGCAGGCCTGGACTGCAAGTGGCCACAGCCACCACTGTGGAGGAGGGGGGCGGACAAGACGACAGGGCCACCTCTTCCGAAGAATGCAGCCTGTATCTAGCGTCAATTTTCTTATTGACAAAAAGTCCAGAGTTTGGCTTTTCTCATACTCTGCTGACCTCGGCCAGAACGTCCTTCTGCAAGAACAGGCCGGTACGCTCCAAGGGAGACAGGGTGAACGCCCCAGAAAGCACGCCCTCCTGCGGAGCGGGTGCCTCAGGCACTGGAACATCTAAGAAGTTCATTATGTCCAGTACCCGGTCATGAAAAGCTCTGATAGAGCGGGGAAGGTCCTCGCTGTCCTGATCGCCTTGTGCATCATCCGACAGATCAGGATCCTGCTGAACCATGTCGGGTGCTGCCTTGTCCACAGGGGACAATGGGGGCAAAGGCGGAAGAGTTGGGGGAGGCACCTGGGTGTCAGGCTTTATCTTCAATCAGGATGTTGTCCGCGGAAGCTGCTGAGCCCCCGCAATCCCCTTTGGATGCTAACCTCTTAACTGGTAACAAACAGTTCAGTTGAGAGCATCCCCAAGGGAAAGGGGGAAAATGGGACAAAATAATAAACTTCAGGTTTTGCTCAGCTTCTTTATATCTCTTAACCTGTAGATAAAATAACAACAAATACACTTTAGTCACTAACCTTTCTTTTCCTAGGCTCTGACTTCTCTTTATTGAGTAAATAAACACGCCACCAACCTGAATATCCTCTATTGATAACTTAGAGGAAGTGTTAGTTTTCTTACTGAAGAAAAAATAGAGTCTCTGATGCTCTTACTAACTTCTTCAATTCAGAATTTGGAAAACTGCTATCTTTAGCTCACTCTCTCAGTTCCATGAATTAATCTTCTAGCAGTTCAAATTCCAAAACACACACACGCCTGTCTGGAAATGCTAGGTCCGTCTTTTGTGTGAATCTCTAACTTTAACAAAGATTCCAAATATGACACTCTTGCTTCCTTTTAGAATTGTTTGTGCATGTGGAAACAAAGGAGTGTTCATTATTTGGATCTTTTCTTGCGTAAAAATATTGCTCTTCAAGGAAGCGTTCACTTGACTAGAGTTATGCGCATGCGTGAAGATATTCCTTTTCCTTCTAAAATGGTGTGCGCATAGGAACAGAAAATAGAGTTAAAAAATGGGATATGCGCATGCGTAGTAGATCAGTATTTCTCCCTCCTTAATTTTATTTGTTCAAGTAGGAAAGAGGAAATTATTGAGCTCCGGACACTGATCCTTGAAGAGGCAGCTTCATGAGGTGCGCGCGCCAGGTTAGAATGTTAGCAAATAAAACATAACGTTTCTGGAACGCGTATCTATAACACTGTCACTTGCGCAGACAGTGTAAGATTTCTAGCGCTAGCCCGACGTTAAAAGGAAGCACTGTTACCGTAAGAAGGAACAGTGCTCAATAATTTTTATATGGCCGAAAAAACACACAACGCTGAAAAGATGAACAGGCTTCCACACACCAACTTGCCACGCGCTAAATATGTTGCGTAGTTCATTAAATAACAGTACTGTTCAAGAAATCCAAAAAATAAAGTCTTAAAAGAACAAAACTAACTACTCTTTAAACTAAGAATAAGAAAACAGGAACTAGTTAATAAACTGTATAGAAAAATAACTTCTTCTTGAATTTCACGAAGTTCAGTTAAAAATTATAAAGTCACTTAGCTTGCTTCTTTCTTTTACTGGAACGTTTCTGACTTTCTTCTTAAATTCTCCAACACTTTCCTGATCCAATTAACAAATCCTAGGCACAAGGGCCTAGCTAAAGTTTCTAAATCTTCAGAGCTTCAAACATAAGACCTTCCTGCTGGGTTGCTGACAATGAAAGGCAGTTTAGAATGTTCTAACAATGCCTTTCTTTTACTTCTGACGAATCACTGATCCTTTTGGAAGTCTCCATTTTGGCTTGGGAAGCTCTCCACACTCTGCACTAAAAGTTAAGGCCCAAACCATAATTTATGTTAATCATACACTCATTCCACCTCATTCAACCAAACCCCATGAAACCTGACAGTATCCCCCCCCCCTAACGCCCTGTCCCAGGGCCAACTTTAGAAGGATACTTTCTATGAAAGTTTGCCACTAATTGTGGTGCATGCACATTCAAATCATCCTCCCATGTACGTTCCTCAGGTGCAAACCCTTCTCAGTCTATCAAATATTGTAGTTTCCCTCTTAACCTCCTGGAATCTACAATTCTCTTAACCACAAACTCCTCAGATGAATTTTCTAACTGAACTGGTGAAGGTGGTGGTAAAACTCTAGTCCCATGAATCACAGGTTTTAATAGACTAATGTGGAAGGTTGGATGTATTTTCAAGGAAGTGGTAGTTTTAACCGTACTGCCACTGGATTAATCACCTTTTCAACTTCAAATGGGCCTACAAAACGTGGACTAAATTTGTTTTTACCCTTAATTCTCAAATGCCTAGTCGAAAGCCAAAACAGGTCACCAACTTTATATTCAGGACCCAATCTCCTTTTTTGATCTGCAAACCTTTTGTACTTCTGCTTACTATCAAAAAGTACCTTTTTAGCTCTTTCCAAATTCTTCCTCATAATTTGTAATCGAACCTCAACTCCAGGATTCTCTGACTCTTCAGTAATTTCAAAACTTAAAAACCGTGGGTGAAAACCTCTTCCAAGATAAAACGGAGACATGTTAGTTGAATCTTTAGCACAATTATTATAAGCAAATTCGGCAAGCCAAATCAAATCCACCCATTCTTCACCTGCCTTTAGATAGCACCTCAAATACTTCTCCAGTTCTTGATTAACCCTTTCTACTTGTCCATTGGTCTCAGGATGATAATCTGATGATTAACTTACTTCCACTCCCAAACTCTTACAAAAAAAAAACCCTCCAGAATCTTGAGATAAATTGAGGACCTCTATCTGAGATAATTTGATTAGGAAGACCATGCAGTTTAACTATTTCCCGCAAAAAGACTTTGGCCAAACTGTCTGCAGTAACCTCTCCCTCCATTGGAACAAAATGAGCCTCTTCTGACAAAAGATCCACAACAACTAAAATAGATGTACAACCCTTGTCACAAGGAAGATCTGTAATGAAGTCCAAGGAAATTGTATGCCAAGGACCAGGTGGAAAGGGCAACGGCTCCAACGACCCAACTGATTTTCCGGTTTGATTCTTCATTTGAGCACAAACAGCACAGGTCTTTACAAAATTTAAGATGTCCTGACGCATCTTCTCCCAGCAGAAACTCCTCCTAACCAACTCTAGTGTCTTTCTGAAACCTGGATGTCCAGACAGCATAGATTCATGACAGTCTCTTATTACTCTCTCTCTCAACTCCAAAATAGGTAAGTAAAGTTTATTTTCAAAATACGGCAATCCTTTCTCAATTTTTCGAACCGGGTCCTTTCTGACCCATTCCTCCATCTGTGCTATTGATACTGACTTTCGAACTTCTTCCTCAACATCCTCAATTTTCTGTATTCCGGCTGAAATAAAACGACATGGATCAATAATTGATATCATCTCCTTCTCTGATTCTATCTCTCTTCCAGGAAATTGACGTGATAAAGCGTCAGCCTTTACATTAAGCCTACCTGGCTTAAATGTCACTATAAAATCATAATCAGCAAAGAACAAAGACCATCTTAACTGCCTTGGTGTGAGAGTCTTGGCTGATTTAAAAAAAAAGCACATTTCTATGGTCTGTTAACACAGTCACTGTATGTCTTGCTCCTTTTAAAAAATGCCTCCACTCTTCAAAAGCAAACTTAATTGCCAATAATTCACGATCTGAAATTGTATAATTTTGTTCTGCCATAGAATTTCTTTTTAGAATAGTAAGCAACTGGATGAAGTTGTCCCGTATCTCGATGTTTCTGAGAGAGAACAGCGCCCATGGCAAGATTCGATGCATCAGCTTCTACATAAAAAGGCTGAGATGGATCTGGATGAACCAAAATAGTGGCCGAACTGAACCTTTTCTTTAATTCTTGAAATGCCTCCTCTGCCTCTGTAGACCACACAAATTTGGCACATTTCCTTAAAAGTTTTGTTATGGGAGTAACCAACTGAGAAAATCCTTCAATAAATCTTCTGTAGAAATTTACAAAACCTAAAAAGCTTTGAATTTCCTTTACTTTCGTTGGTGTTGGCCAATCCGTGATGGCTTGAACTTTGTTCGGATTCATCTCCAACCCCTTGGGTGAAACAATGTATCCCAAAAATTCCACAGAATTAGTATGAAACTGAGATTTCTCTAATTTAGCAAACAAATGATTCTCTCTGAGTCTTTGTAGAACCTTACTAACATGAATTTTGTGAGACTCTAAATCCTGAAAATAAATCAAAATATCATTGATATATACTATCACAAATATGTCAAAAACATCTCTTAAAACTTCATCCATAAAAAATTGGAAGGCAGCTGGTGCATTGCATAAACCGAAAGGCATTACCAGGTACGCATAAAGACCAAATCGGGTTTTGAATGCCGTTTTCCACTCATCACCTTCCTGGACTCGCACCAGATGATAGGCACCACGTAAATCAAGTTTGGAAAAAATTGTGGCTCCCTGGACCTGATTCAAGATTTCCGAAATTAGAGGGAGAGGAAACCGGTTTTTGATTGTAATCCTATTCACAGCTCGGTAATCGATGCATGTTCTAAGAGACCCATCAGACATTGGTACAAAAAATAATGGAGATGCGGCTGGAGATTGAGAATGGTGAATAAAACCCTTAGCCACATTTTGTGCTAGGTACTCTTTAAGATAATCATTCTCCTTTTCCGTTAATGCATACACTCGACTACTTGGTAAAACTGCCCTGGGCTCCAAATCAATTTTAAAGTCAAAACTCCTATGTGGAGGTAATTCTCCTGCTTCCTTTTCACCAAACACCTCCTTGTAACCTTGATAACACTCCGGAAGATGTCCTAGCACCGCTCCTCTATTATGGACTGTAATTTCTGCGCCTGTCAGAAAAGAAGAAACCAAACCTTGTGTTTTTTTCCCTCCCAGGATTACCTTTCAAAAAACAGTTTTCTAAGCAGAAACTAGACTGTAACTCTACCACTCGCCTACTCCAATCAATTTTAGGATTATGTAGGGTAAGCCATGGCATGCCTACAATTATTTTCAAAAGTGGTGTATCAACCAAATCAAATGAGATTTCTTCTCTATGACCTCCAATTAAATCCATAACCAGGACACCAGTTTCATGAGTTATAGGACCTGAAGAAAGAGAAGTTCCATCTACAGCCCGAACCTGTTCCACCACTTCCTTCCTCACAAGTGGTATTCCCAAAGCCTTAGCTACTCCCCAATCCATAAAGTTCCCGGTGGCCCCTGAATCTATCACTACCGATCCATAGCCTTTCTTTTCCTCCTTCAGATACAATGATACATTTACAGTTATGTGTGGAACCGCTGACTGAACAGTATGTGCAATCTACTGTCCTTTTCCACAAGCTGATGAATATCTTTTGGGTGTAAAGGGACAATTTCCTAAAAAGTGACCTCCCCTACCACAATATAAACGCAAATTATTCTCACGCCTCCTAGCCTTTTCCTCTTTAGATAAAGGACCTTTTATTCTAATCTGTTGATCATTTACCCTTGGTTTCACTTCTTTACTACCCACCTCAAACTTTGAACGATCTCCTCTAAGGACTACCTTACCTCCCCCTGAGTACAGTGACACCTTTCTGCTCTCCTTTCATTTAAACGATAATCCAACTGAACCACTAAATCAATCAATTCATCACAAGAGGAAGGGTGCTGAACTACACTGGACAAGGCATCCTTCAACTCTTCCTTGAGACCGCGATAAAAAAGAGAAGACCTCTTTTCTTCTGGCCACTTAGATTCTAAAACCAAAGACCTGAACTTTGTGATATACGTGACCAAGTCTCTGTTTCCTTGACGCAAATCTAACAATTCTCCATCTACTTCTAAGGAGATTTGTCTTTTATCAAACATTTTCTTAAATTCTTCCATAAAAAGAGGAAAATGTTTTAAAGACAAACTCTTCTGTCTGACCAGTAACCCTGCCCAAGTAGAAGCCTCTCCAGATAAATAAGACATCATAAAAGTAACCCTGGACGCATCAGAAGGAAATAATTCTGCCCGACTAAGAAAGTGCAACTCACATTGACTTAAAAATGTCTGAAATTTACTGGAATCACCATAGTAACGCTCTGGGGCTGCCAAAGGTACTGGCATAACTAATGCCCTAAAACCTCCTTCTGCCCCGTCACCTCTACCTACACCTCTCTCCTCACCAGCCCTTACCAGTTCCGGGGGGAATTCATCTGAAAATTCTCTCCCAATTCCCTGATTCTGTGCCATCTTTTCACATAACTTGTCTAGCCGTTTTCCTAAATTCTTATTCTCTTGATAAGCCACCTTTAATTCCTCCTGTAATTCCCTCACTAAAACACTTAACGCCTCCATTGAGGACTCGGGGTTCATGAAAGCTTGGCGGACTATTTTTTCTGGCCTTTCATACTGTCAGGCTTTATCTTCAATCAGGATGTTGTCCGCGGAAGCTGTTGAGCCCCTGCAGTCCCCTTTGGATGCTAACCTCTTAACTGGTAACAAACAGTTCAGTTGAGAGCATCCCCAAGGGAAAGGGGGAAAATGGGACAAAATTATAAACTTCAGGTTTTGCTCAGCTTCTTTATATCTCTTAACCTGTAGATAAAATAACAACAAATACACTTTAGTCACTAACCTTTCTTTTCCTAGGCTCTGACTTCTCTTTATCGAATTGAGTAAATAAACACGCCACCATGCCTGAATATCCTCTATTGATAACTTAGAGGAAGTGTTAGTTTTCTTACTGAAGAAAAAATAGAGTCTCTGATGCTCTTACTAACTTCTTCAATTCAGAATTTGGAAAACTGCTATCTTTAGCTCACTCTCTCGGTTCCATGAATTAATCTTCTAGCAGTTCAAATTCCAAAACACACACACGCCCATCTGGAAATGCTAGGTCCGTCTTTTGTGTAAATCTCTAACTTTAACACAGATTTCAAATATGACACTCTTGCTTCTTCCTTTTAGAATTGTTTGTGCATGTGGAAAGAAAGGAGTGTTCATTAATTGGATCTTTTCTTGCGTAAAAATATCACTCTTCAAGGAAGCGTTCACTTGACTAGAGTTATGCGCATGCGTAAAGATATTCCTTTTCCTTCTAAAATGGTGTGCGCATAGGAACAGAAAATAGAGTTCAAAATGGCATATGCGCATGCGTAGTAGATCAGTATTTCTCCCTCCTTAATTTTATTTGTTCAAGTAGGAAAGAGGAAATTACTGAGCTCCGTACACTGATCCTTGCAGAGGCAGCTATATGAGGTACGCGTGCCAGGTTAGAATGTTAGTAAATAAAACATAACGTTTCTGGAACGCGTATCTATAACACTGTCACTTGCGCAGACAGTGTAAGATTTCTAGCGCTAGCCCGACGTTAAAAGAAAGCACTGTTACCGTAAGAAGGAACAGTGCTCAATCATTTTTATACGGCCAAAAAAACACTCGACGCTGAAAAGATGAACAGGCTTCCACACACCAACTTGCCACGCGCTAAATATGTTGCGCAGTTCATTAAATAACAGTACTGTTCAAGAAATCCAAAAAATAAAGTCTTAAAAGAACAAAACTAACTACTCTTTAAACTAAGAATAAGAAAACAGGAACTAGTTAATAAACTGTATAGAAAAATAACTTCTTCTTGAATTTCACGAAGTTCAGTTAAAAATTATAAAGTCACTTAGCTTGCTTCTTTCTTTTACTGGAACGTTTCTGACTTTCTTCTTAAATTCTCCAACACTTTCCTGATCCAATTAACAAATCCTAGGCACAAGGGCCTAGCTAAAGTTTCTAAATCTTCAGAGCTTCAAACATAAGACCTTCCTGCTGGGCTGCTGACAATGAAAGGCAGTTTAGAAGTTTCTAACAATGCCTTTCTTTTACTTCTGACGAATCACTGATCCTTTTGGAAGTCTCCATTTTGGCTTGGGAAGCTCTCCACACTCTGCACTAAAAGTTAAGGCCCAAACCATAATTTATGTTAATCATACACTCATTCCACCTCATTCAACCAAACCCCATGAAACCTGACAGTGGGCAAGGGAGGCGACGGCGGAACCACCAGAGGAAGAGGTGGAGCCGGAGGCGCGGGAGGACATATCTCCCTAAAAAGCCTTTTGAAATACTCCCTCATGGGGTCGGTACGCATAAGCGTTTGACATTTACCGAAAAAAGCTTCCTTCGGGGACTGCTTCGAAACCTGAGGAGGCCTCTCATGAGGTGGACAAATCCAGGGACATAACGGGGACGGGTGCCACACTGGCCTCTCCACCGACGTATCCACATAAATCAACGGTACCAACCCTGCAGGCAGCGAAACATTGTGCGGAAGAGGCATCCAAGCGTTCCAGTCATAAACTGGCCGATAAGGATGCGCACAAGGGACTCTATTTTCACCCAAGGGGCCAAGCCCTACACCTGAGGACGATGGCGTAGTTGTAGGGGTAGCTCCCAAAATGGCCGCCACAGTCGTGGCGGGAACGGGCGCCATTTTGTCATCATCTGAGGGGAACTGCGGCACGTGAGGAAGTGAGGCAGGGGTCCCCGTCGATGGATCAGGGGTCTTAACTTTAGCCTTAACATAAGGGACCTCGGCAGAGTCGGTACTGTGAGGCCTGGAATGTTTTTGTGACATACCAACCGCCAAATTAGCCTTCGAAGGAAGGACCTTGGCACTGCTGGTAAAAGAAGAACTTTGCTTCTTTGCCCCCTCAACAGGTCTGGTGTCACCACAAGAGCGGGAACGGTGAGAAACAGCTTTCACCGACAAGGCCTTGTCAGGCCTCTCAGAACTGTTGGTAGCTTTAGCCTCTGAACGAGGGACCTCGGACCCAGGTCCGGTAACAGCCTTATCTGCGCGGGTGTTAGACGATCCTCTGCACACCAGTTCGCTACACATCAGAACACTGCTCACATATCTCCACCATCCCCTCCCACGGTTCCAGGCTCAGGTGATTCGGTTAACCCAAAGAACCGGAAACCCTGTACCAGCTTTGGTGTACGGGCTCGATTGCAGCCCTTTCTGCATTGGCAATTGCCTTGGAGAGCGTATGGCAGAAGGGGCGGTGTTACGTCACCACGTCGGTCACGTGATCCAGAGTCACGTGTCCTTGTTGGACGTCACATGATCCAGAGATGTCACATGACTCCCAGACACACAGTATAAAGGTCTGAGAGACAGAACACTCATTGCTTCTCAGCTGGCTTCAGACCCTGTTTGGCGTTACTACTTGCTCCTTGCTATCTTGATCACGGAACTCTACCTCGGACTCCCTCGGACACCCCTTTTGTACCTTTGCTTGGAACTGTTGACCTGTTGCCGGATTTTGGACTTCACCTCGACTTGCCTTTGGATCATCCCTGGTTACCTTGCTGAACTTCTACGCCCTTTCCCTTTTTGGGATTCAAGTCAAGCCCTCTCTCCTACAGGTGGCTAGCCCTTCATCCACGCTAACCTGCGGTTCTACCATTCCAGGGACCGCCGCATCAACTGAGCCTCGAGCCTCTCTACTAGGTTACCTGGGTTACCCTTACACCAGATAGGTAAGACATTTTAGATCCTTTTGTTTATCTGACTGTGTTGTGATTGCCTGGTACTTAACCCCGTTCCTTCTCGACAGCAGCATCGGTGTTCCAGAGGCTCCGTGGATCTGGGAAGACATCTCCCACCTGTGGCCTCAAAGGTCGCACAGCGGGTTTCTATTAAGTTCCCCTGTGCGTCACTTGGGGACAGAGGACTCATCGGTCTACACGACACTCAAGTCAGAACAGACTGAGAAGCCGTATAGTCGTGTTTGACGATGCAGGGATCCACGGAAGAACCCATAGCTGCTTTAGTCCAGGCAATTACAATATTAAGGGCAGATATGGCAGCCGCGAACACAGTGATCCACCAAAGGTTGGATTCCATACAAAGTGTTCAGCATTCCCTTCCTGCAGACCCTGAGTTTGGAGATGCCAGCTCCTTCACTACACCCCCTCCATTGGCTACTTCTACAGTCCCGACTCCAATGATCCTCCCATCTCCTTCCCCCCTGGCTGCTCCGGAACGCTATCAAGGTGACCCCAAGAAATTCAGAACCTTTGTTAATCAGTGCAAGTTACACTTCTTATGCAGACCTTTGGCTTTTCCTACTTCCACTACTAAAGCCGCCTTCGCCCTCTCCCATTTAGCCGGAACGGCTGCCGCTTGGGCTAATCCCCTGCTAGAGAATAATAGCCCAGTCCTTTACGACTTTGATTTGTTGGTTCTAGAAATGTCTCGAGTATTCGATACTCGACACAAGGCGCAGTCCAGGGATTTGGAGTTTTTGGAACTGACTCAGGGTAGAAGGACTTTGATAGAATACATCACCCGTTTCAATCAGCTAGTTGCAGAAACATCATGGCCAGAAAACAAGCGGGCGGTGGTCTTTTATAGGGGGTTGAGTAACCCCATGAAAGATGCTTTATCAGTGATCCCTTCTATGCCTACTCAATATCAGGAATTGGTTGATCTCGTCTTGCAGGTAGATGCACGACGATCAGAGCGTAGAGCTGAGTTGGGGGTCTCTTCCCATCCTACTCTTGCTAGTACTCCTGCTTCCAGTACAGAAGAACCTATGCAAGTGGGAGGTTTACGTAGTCCTATCACAACATCAGAGAGGGAACGTAGAAGGGTGGACAATGCATGCTTTTATTGTGGCACCACTGGACATATTGTGAAAGAGTGTCCTCGACGTCCCAAGAAGAGCCAGGATTTTCGGATGGCTCGACCTTAGATCCGGAGAACAGGTCGAGTGTCCCGTCATCATCTCCGGGTACCTCTCTTGCCTTTGCTCGTGTCCAACCCGTCTCTGTAAAGGCTACTCTATGTCCCTCTACAGGCCTTCTTCATGCAGTCAATATCATCATTGATTCAGGTGCCACTGGTAATTACATAGATATCGATTTGGCCCATTCCCTCAACCTACCTTTAGTGGTAAAAACACGACCGGAACATGTCCAAGCCGTAGACGGCTCTGCATTGGTTTCTGGTCCTGTTAGACACCAAACTGCACCCCTCTTGTTGAACATACAAGAAACACACACAGAAACCATATGTTTTGATTTAATTACCACACCCCAATTTGGTATTATACTAGGTATTCCATGGTTACGTGAACATAACCCACTGATCAATTGGCAGTCAGGCACTGTACTCTTCGAGTCCGAAGTCTGTCAGAATTACTGTCTCCCGGTCCATCAAGCCTCTGACACACCTTCTCGGGCCTTAGGAGCATTAGCTCAACTCACTGTTGATGATCCAGAGATTGTTCATTCGCATACTGTTGGGGGGTTGGTGTCTGGGATTCCTCCTGAGTACAATGCATTCGAATCGGTTTTCGATCGGGGCTCTTCCGAGGTACTTCCTCCACATAGACCATATGACTGCCCAATCGAATTACTTTCTGATTCCGCTATCCCTTCGGGCAGGATCTATTCTTTGTCCCCTTCGGAGGAACAAGCATTGAAAGAGTATGTACAGAATGCCTTACGTTTAGGACACATCCGTCCCTCCACTTCACCAGCAGCAAGTCCCATATTCTTTGTACCCAAGAAGGAGGCGGATTTACGCCCTTGTGTGGATTATCGGCGTCTTAACGCTATCACAAAAAAGGATAGATATCCAATCCCGTTAATCACCCCACTTCTGGACCATTTAACTCATGCTTCCGTTTTCACCAAGCTTGACCTACGTGGCGCATACAATTTAGTACGCGTTCGCGAGGGAGACGAGTGGAAAACGGCTTTCTGTACTCGTTACGGCTTGTACGAATATTTAGTCATGCCTTTTGGCCTATGTAATGCCCCAGCCACATTCCAACGATTCATGAATGACATATTCAGGGATATTCTGGACGTTTACATGGTTGTGTATTTGGACGACATCCTAATCTTTTCTCGTGATCTTGATAACCATGTAAAGCATGTTCGAGAAGTACTATCCCGTTTGAGAGAACATTCCTTATTTGCCAAACCTGAGAAATGTCAGTTCCATAAAACTTCTGTTGAGTTTCTGGGTTTCCATATCACCCCTGGGGCGTTATCCATGAACGAATCTAAGGTCAAAGCAGTATTAGATTGGCCAGTACCCCAAACACTCAAGTCCTTGCAGGCCTTTTTGGGATTCGCTAACTTTTATAGACGTTTCATTTCTTCTTTTTCCACAATTGTTGCGCCGCTCACGGCTCTGACTAGTCCTCAGGTACCCTACCACTGGCACGGGGAACATCAGGAGGCTTTTGAGGCTCTGAAAACTGCTTTCACTACCGCACCGGTACTCCAGCACCCCAATCCTGATCTTCCGTTCATAGTAGAGGCAGATGCCTCTTCTTTTGCTCTTGGTGCGGTATTGTCACAAACGTGTCCTACAACAGGCAAATTACATCCAGTGGCATACCATTCCCGTAAGTTCTCCAGTACGGAGACTCATTACACTGTTACGGAGAAAGAACTCTTGGCTGTCATGGATGCCTTTCGTGTTTGGCGCCATCATCTTCTGGGGGCCAAACATCCCATCACGGTTTACTCAGATCACCGGAATTTGCAGGATCTGGCCTCATTGAAGTGCATTAATAGCAGACAGGTCCGATGGCATCTTTTCTTTTCCTCTTTTGATTTTCGTATCATGCATCGTCCTGGCACTGCACATGGAAAAGCAGACGCCTTGTCACGTTCCCCAGGGGGGGTCGTGTTGCCAACCTTTCCTGACACTGTTCTCGGAAAGAGTCATGTGATTTGTCTTTGTACACCTTCATTGTCGTTATTAGACTCGGTCCGATCTTGGACTAGCAATCACTCCGACCAGTTGCGAGAATGGGACCCCGTGTTTTCTGATGGGTTGCCTTTCGTACATGAACGTCTATTCCTTCCCACACCTGACACTCGTAATCTGGCCCTTGAGTGGTCTCATGATGCCCCTTTTAATGCCCATCCCGGTCAAGAGCGCACTTTAGATCTTCTCAAGCGCTGGTGTTGGTGGCCCTCTATGAGGCGCGATGTAGACTGCTATGTCAATTCATGTGCAGTGTGTGCTCAGGCTAAACATCGGAGAGGCCGACCGGTTGGGTTGCTACTTCCACTTCCAGTTCCTCCCAGGCCTTGGCATACACTGACTATGGATTTCGTTACCGATCTCCCCAAATCACGAGGCTTTGACTCCATCTGGGTAGTGGTGGACACGTTTACAAAAATGGCTCGTTTTGTCCCTTGTAAAGGTATTCCTTCGGCCCCGGTCTTGGCGGACTTGTTTTTTGAACATGTGTTCATGTTATTCGGCCTCCCTTCGGTCATTATATCCGATCGAGGATCACAGTTCACCTCTCGGTTTTGGAGGTCGTTGACTAAATTGTTGGGCATTGATACCAGGTATTCTTCGGCATATCATCCTGAGACCGATGGGCAGACCGAAAGGACGAATCAATCTATGGAGCAGTATCTTCGCTGCCTTATATTGCAACATCAGACCTCCTGGTTGGCCGCTTTGCGGCTTGCTGAGTTCGCGTACAATAACGCGGCTCATTCAGCTACAGGTTATTCTCCTTTCTATGCCCTCTACGGCCAACATCCCAAGGTCTTGCCAGTCCCTGATGCTTCTGGTTCTTCGAATCCTGCGGCCACGACGTGTTTTAGGGATCTGTCTGCTGTACATGCTAGTACTGTGGTGCATCTCACGGAAGCGAAGACTGCCATGAAGGCCCGTGTGGATGGCAAACGTCTGGCTGCTCCCCCTCTGGTGGTGGGTTCTAGGGTCTGGTTGTCGTCACGTCACCTTCGCCTAGTGGGTTGCCGGAAACTGCTACCTCGTTTTGTCGGCCCGTATGTGGTCTCACAGGTAGTGAATCCGGTGGCTTTTCGTCTGGTGCTTCCTAGTTCTTGGCGTATCCATCCTGTCTTCCATGTGTCCCTCCTCAAGCCTTGCCCCGATTCTGTCCGCCTTCGTACCCCTGTTGCACCGGTGTCCCTGTCCTCTCCTGATGTCTTTGAGGTGTCGGCCATTTTAGGGTCCCGATGGTTTAGGGGTAGGCTCCAATATCTGGTGGATTGGAAGGGTTACGGCCCGGAGGAGCGTTCATGGGTTTCCGCCTTGGATCTGAACGCCCCTCGGCTGGTGACCCGCTTCCATAAGGATCATCCGTCCAGCCCACGGGGTCGTGGGCCGTTGGGGGGGGGCTATGTTAGACGATCCTCTGCACACCAGTTCGCTACACATCAGAACACTGCTCACATATCTCCACCATCCCCTCCCACGGTTCCAGGCTCAGGTGATTCGGTTAACCCAAAGAACCGGAAACCCCGTACCAGCTTTGGTGTACGGGCTCGATTGCAGCCCTTTCTGCATTGGCAATTGCCTTGGAGAGCGTATGGCAGAAGGGGCGGTGTTACGTCACCACGTCGGTCACGTGATCCAGAGTCACGTGTCCTTGTTGGACGTCACATGATCCAGAGACGTCACATGACTCCCAGACACACAGTATAAAGGTCTGAGAGACAGAACACTCATTGCTTCTCAGCTGGCTTCAGACCCTGTTTGGCGTTACTACTTGCTCCTTGCTATCTTGATCACGGAACTCTACCTCGGACTCCCTCGGACACCCCTTTTGTACCTTTGCTTGGAACTGTTGACCTGTTGCCGGATTTTGGACTTCACCTCGACTTGCCTTTGGATCATCCCTGGTTACCTTGCTGAACTTCTACGCCCTTTCCCTTTTTGGGATTCAAGTCAAGCCCTCTCTCCTACAGGTGGCTAGCCCTTCATCCACGCTAACCTGCGGTTCTACCATTCCAGGGACCGCCGCATCAACTGAGCCTCGAGCCTCTCTACTAGGTTACCTGGGTTACCCTTACACCAGATAGGTAAGACATTTTAGATCCTTTTGTTTATCTGACTGTGTTGTGATTGCCTGGTACTTAACCCCGTTCCTTCTCGACAGCAGCATCGGTGTTCCAGAGGCTCTGTGGATCTGGGAAGACATCTCCCACCTGTGGCCTCAAAGGTCGCACAGCGGGTTTCTATTAAGTTCCCCTGTGCGTCACTTGGGGACAGAGGACTCATCGGTCTACACGACACTCAAGTCAGAACAGCGGGCCTCGAACATCCATTCGGTAACAGCAAGCCCACCCAAGGCCTCGGGGCGCACCCCGGCCTTATTTTTGAGGGAAGCCGACAGAAAGGCCTCAGAGCGAGCTCTGGTACCCCACGACTCAGTAGAACTGGGTCTACAAACAGCCCCCACAGGAGGGGCCTCAGAGCGCACTCTGGTATCCACAGGCCCCTTACGGAGACCCTCAGAGAAAACTCTGGTACAATTATTGGGCTCAACGGGCACCTCAGAGCGATCAACGCCCCTCCCGGCCCGAGAGGAACCCGGAAAGATATCACCCCGCCGGGGTGCTCTGAAAAGTAAAGAACTTACCGGGCGTTTCTTCTTCTCGTCGATGAACCCCTGAAAATGTGAAGGAGGAGTTTGTCGGAACACCTCCTCCCACCGTTCCAACCGACGTTGAAGTGCCCGACCGAACGGGAGTCGCAGTAAAAACTCAACCCAACCGTGATCCGGACCCAAGCACTCTAAACAAAGAGGATGGGGATCCGCCCTCGCGAAACGACGGTGACACGATGAACAATCTCGAAAGTCTAGTTTGAACGACATAGACGAACTAGCACACGATCGCTAGCAAGAGCCAGAGAGGAAAACAGGGAAGAAAATCTTCCGAGGATGCAAGTGGGTCCAGTCCCGAACTAGTGGAGAAAAGGACTGATGGAGATGCGAGGGCAGAACCAAGGTGGGCGGGGTTTAGGCCGCGTGCCGGGCCACGCGCAAGAAAGAGAGGAAGGACAACATTTTTGGAAAACATTTTTTGATGCTTTTTACAAAGTGCTCCGGTCCCGTCCCACAGGACGGAGAGATGTCCCATAAGTATGGAGGAAAGGGGACGGGACTTAGGAGTAAGTAGTTTTTCAGGTTACAAAATTAATTGGGATAAGGTTAAATCTAAAATGATGCTGACTTATATAAACAGGAAGACCTTAATGGTGTATTACCTGCAATTAGAGGAAACACATATTAAATAGCGTGGTATTTGTTCCCGGAGTGAGCTTGGTAAAATAGTATCATTGAATGCAAATTATTTGTTGGACTCAATAGATGATCCATCCTGAAGTTGGGATTGGGGCTAAGATAAACATCAATAAAATGGAGGCCCTTCAGAAATTTGATACACTTTGACAGTTTTATTGGACACTTGAATAGACTAGCACTTTTACAAAGTCATTCATCGCTTAAGAAGAAGCAAGTTCAAATCGTTTTTGTTTAATTGAGATCAGAATATAAAACCACAATGCCAGAAATTTTGAATTATCTCAGACTAAGATGGACACTGTTAAACTATGTAGGGTCAATCCAACTACCCATGAAGTACTTAGACAAACATTGACCAGTAGAACTGAAGTAATCAAATTAGCTAAGGTAGATTTTCTCAGCCAGGTGACACACATTGCATTGAACAATCTAGATGGAAAGGTGTGGAGACCTAAATGTCTGTTTGTCTGTTTAATACAAGAGCAACTGTCTCTGTATGAAGCACCAACTCATTTATCAAAATGCACTATTTCTCCCTGTTACTGATCCTTGCGCTATGTGTTATTGTGTTGGGTGCTGTGTAATCTTTGCGTAACCTTTATTCTGATTATCTATGAGTTACACAGAATTGAATCTTATGACAGAAAAATATCTACTATGAGGTTAACATTGATTACCCTTTCATAATCATTTCTTTCTGCCTACAAGTGTTTCAAGTTTTCCCAACTCTTCTTCAGAGCATCCGTGAAATGTTTCTATTTACAATAAAATACACATGTTTCTTGATTTGGGACTATGCAGGGTAAACATTTTTACATGCAACACAGCTATAAAAGGATTTTGAAAAACATTGATATATAACAAAACAGAAATCACATTAAAGAAAAAGAAGACTAGAAATCATTGGTTAGTGGTCAGAATCAATGTATTATTAACTCTTCTCTTATTACACCATTTGCAGAATGTTCTTAATAGCCCTGAATTCTATTCATGCTGTTATTCTCAAATTCCTCTGGTTCTTCTTATTGCTAATCAAGTTATTGTGATACTGGGAATGTTTTTTCAATAGCTGGTTATTGAGTTTCTCAGTTCAAACTCCCTCCTTTGGGTGTTCCTAAAATCAATTCAAAGCCTTTCTGGGTAGGTTCACCTTCATATTTCGATTGGTGTGATAATCAATGCACCTATGTTCTGGATATTGTGATACATGAACAGTATTAAATCTTTTTGAAACATGCTACGTCTCATTATTGCGCTTTTAAATTGGGTTTACCTGCTTACTTCTCTTATTGTTAATCCCAATACAAAGAGACATATTAATGTTTTCCTTCCTATTGTGTGGTTTTTATATTCCCAGTGTAAAAATCTATATTCTGCAACCTTCCACATCAAGCAACATGTGTAATTTATTGTAAACTATAGAAATAATTCATGGATGCCCTGAAGAAGATTTGGGAAAACTCAAAACATGTGTAGGCAGAGACAACTGGCTATAAGAGAGTAGTGAAGACAATTATCAGGGAATCAAAATCGAGATTGATTTCATAGTAAATATTTTTCTGTCATAAGAAAAAAAATGTCATGCTTTCATTCTGCATGCCCAAATACATTCTGGGCTATGTTTTTTAGGGCTAAACAATGTGATTCTATATTAATCATAGATAAACAGCATAAAAGTCAACCAATAAGTATACAACACCCTCCAAAATAACACACGGGGAGAGGTAAACCACCAACCATAATATCAGGTAAAACTGTGTATTTTCTAAGACTCGATTAATACATGGTGGGTAGGTACCCATGGGGACTGGTGTCCCCATAATTTGTAGCAGCAATGTCTCACTACTTAGCATTAAGAAACTAGTGAAGAGGACATCACCTGATCATTTATGTGATCAAAAAAGCTCTTTCTATGAATGCACTAGGCACCTGAACAAATGTAAAGAATATGACTGCCAGTGTCTGACCCTGTTTGGTGGTGCCTGAACAGCAAACATTGCTACAGTCACATGCTGTCATCTTGCCCCAACGGGTCACATTTTCTTAGACATATCTGATCAAATTAATATCACAACCAATTCAAGATTAAAAAAATAAAATTACACAATAACTATCCTATTCATCAATTACTCCTATCAACCCATGTAGAAATTGGCTAAATTAGCTATGATGGGAACAATCAGTTTACAAGCAAGGTACAGGAAAGAGTATTTCAATTACATTTTAAAATAATACCTACAACTATACTTAGGGCAAATGGATACAATTAACATAATACGTACATTGCATTGACATATGAGTGATATATATAATTTGAACTCTATTGAACAATTTTTCTTACACTATTATATTGCCGTAATAGGAACATGTGTTAGTCTATAAAAGATTTTAATCACAAACAGATAAAAGTAATATTTTAAACATTAATGATTGGGCCAAAGATACATGGAATATAACTCATGATTCTTAAAACAAACAAAAAACAAAATTCAGAAAACATATAAATGAACCAAAGGCAGCACCTTCTACATTCTCTTTAAGAGAATTAAGTGGAACACTGCCTACACATTAAATAAGAAAACCAGGTTTACAGTCTCGGGCTCTTTAAAAAATAGAAGAAAACTTAGGGTGTCTTACAGGGTCAATAGGAGAAGAGAGTGGAGCACATTGTGCACATTTAAGAAAATTACCATCTGAAGGACTTTTTATACATTCGATAAATTAACCAAGTGAAGGATATTTGTGTCAGGAGATCAATTTGACAACACAAAAACAGCCAATTCTAGCCATTGACTAGAGGTTGGTTTCAGATCGAGAGAGGGGCAAAAGTAGTGGCACCAACATTTTCCCATCATAAGTACTTCATGAGTAGTTTGAAGAGAACTGGAGCTCCCTGGAGGTCCTGCTGGACACTGATGATGTGGAGGATGTAAAGAGGTAGCCTACAAGCTCGGAAAGGTGATGGATGTGCTGCGTATAAACAGAGGTGAAACTGATCTTTTGGAGAATAGCGAAGGCCACAGTATGTTCAAAGAAATAGGTGGTCACTGTGTGCATACATGGTGAAGGAGAATGACCACTGCATGCTCAGCAAAGGACAGGACAGTAAGTACTAGACATGTTAAACACATGAAATATGTGGCTAATGCAATAGTGACCTTGACATTTTTTTTTAGTTTATTGTAATTGTGATATGGTTTATTTCATAACTTTCACATGCATCTTTTACAAATGTTACAAATAAAACATCATCTCATTTCTTAGTACAATTAAATTCCACAACAATATATAATACATTCAAAACCTACAATACAGTTTAACAATGTATACAGTACATATTCTATCCTATGAAGCATACACATACATCCTACACTTGTCTTAAGATATTAAAATCTGCACCGTAGAAAAAGATAATGTGCAGACCTAAGGCATATACCATCAAAGTATTGATATGCCATTTGTAAGACTCAACGTTTCTGTGTCACCCAAATTTGTCAACCACAGAGATTCCACTACCACCCCAAATCAAATTTTCCGCAATAATTTACAGTTTTAAAAAGACTATGGGCCTCATTCCGAGTATGGCGTTAAGGGATAGCGGCCACCGGTAACGAGATCGGTGGCGGTGATCCCTTACCGCCATACTCCGAGTTCCCTTTGCGCCCTCGCCCTTAACGCCTGCTTTGAGCAGGTGTTAAAGTCGAGGGCGCAAAGGGGCCTCCAAGCCAATAACAGTGACCGTAATGAACGGTCACCGTTATTTGCATCTTCCCCATTCCCATTGAGCCCTATGGGGGCTCATTTGGGAATGGGGAAGGGCCTTGGTGAATGGGGAATTACCGCCCCGCAAACCTTGGAATGGGGCGGTAATTCCGCCATCCACCAAGGCGCTGCCGGTCCGGGTACGGCGTCAACCAAGGCGTTAATAGCGCCATTGGTTAGCGCCGTACTCGGAATGAGGCCCTATGATTAATAGGAGTTCCCTCCCATAAGTGTTAAGATTTCATCAATGCACCTCAGAGCAACTAGTGAAATCTGGGTCCCAGATAATATTCTGCACCAAAAGTACAGGCATGTTTAAATATGCATATAGTGGACAAAACGTGCAAATAACATATTTCTTTAATGAGATGTTTTGTTCTACCTTAACTTTATTATTTCTGATGTCTGTAGATTTTAGGTTTTGTTGGTTTAATCTTAACACTTATTTTTTTTAAAAGCAAATAATTTCAACTTTATTTTTGACTGCTACATGATTATTGATTCTGAGTGTTTGTTGTAACACTAGACTGTGTGTGGAGTAATTATATGTGTCGTAAATGCATGTCTTGAACGTGTTTGTGTTGCAAGACCATGTGGCATAAAATTGTGTGGCATTCGTGTTGTAGCAATTTGTGTTGTAGCAGCATGTGTTAGCCTGTGTTGTATGAGTGTGTGTTATGTGATGAATATGTCCCTTCTCCACAGAGGGGAGCCACCCCTTTTTAGGCTAGGGAGGTGAGCCCGCTAAGCAAGACCATCCCTACGGGTCTGGGCAAGTGGGACCTCACTGCGAGTGACTCCCCTCTTGAGGACAAGGACTCCCATTCCGATAAGGAAACGCCTGGTTCAGCGTAGGCTTTCTGCCTATACGGGAATTGGAAAGTGTTGTTACTTCTATTTTGGATTCACTGACTGGAGACATTTCCTCAATCTCTTTGGGTTCAGGTAATGCTGAATATCACCTGAACTCCACAGTCAAAGGTTGGCGACACACCCCTTTTGTTTCTGATGATGCATATAAAACCACAAAGAACTTAGAATCGAGGAGGAAGAATCCTACACATAGGCGAGCCTCTGACGGAGAGACGTCCTGTAGAGGCAGAGACACGCTAGGCAGCTGAGCCAGAGGTAGCCTGGAGAGAGACTGAGATGCTCACAAGATGCTGGAAAGTTGGTATTCTATTGGTAAAGAGGTCTGGGTCAAGGAGGAGATGGGGATGGTTAAACAATCATCTTGCAGGGTAGCGCAACTACACAAAAGCAGTGGTGGGACTGGGGCCTAGTAACTGAAGCCAAGACCAGACTGCAGCAGAGGAGAGTCAAACCCCGAGATCTGCACGAGAAGTGGAGCAGCTGCCAAGCCAAGCAGTCGAAGGGAAGCAAATGCTCCCAGAAAGGTAACGCTGTGGGGAGAGGCGACCAGATAAATTCAAGGCTGGGAAAGCCGCAAAGGTTACATAAGCATGATAAACCCGAACAGAGATAAAGCAAACCTATCAGAGGGCCACAGGGCTTTGGGGAGCTCTGTGAAACTATGAGACTTTCGAGGCTGGGAAAACTGCAAAAGTTACTGGAACCAGATAAACCCGAACAGAGAAAAAGCATGCCCATCCAGGGGTCATAGGACTTTGTGGAGTTCTGAGAAGCCGAAAGACTTTAATAATCAAGACTGGGAAAGACAAAAAGGTTACGGGAGCCAGATAAACCCGACCGGAGATAAAGCAAGCCTACCAGAGAGCCATAGGGCTTTGGAGAGCCCAGAGAAACAGAGATTTTCAGGGCAGTAGAAGTCAGAAGGAAACCCTGAATGGGCTAATGCAGGCCTGACAGAGGGCCAGATGAATTTTGGGAGTCCAAGGAACAGAAAATAAAACAAACAGAACCGGGGGAAGAGAACAAGGTTGTTGTCAAATACAAAATTGATCGAGTTGCATTTAGAAAACCTGTCTTCCTAGAAAAAGAGACCAGTATGTAATGAAGAACTGAAATATAGAACCGATAGAGAGGTTACAGACTGTACTACAGGAAATTGATGAACTTTGAAGAACTTTTTAAGAACCCCAAATCTGCTTGGAGAAGGGATACAAGGGCTTGGGCCAGGCAATAGCCCAATGGCAGAGGTTATTTGCTCTAGCCTCCCATTTTTTGTTAAGTTTTCTTAAAGTAGTAGGGCCAGTTAGCTGAATAGGATTTGGACTAAGGACTATTTCTTTTGGACTTTAACAAGCACCCTTAAATCTTAGTTTATTAGGTAGGGAACTTCCCTCATAGCAGTAGGTTTAGTTAGGAGTTTTCTTTTTATTTTAATAAGAACCCTGAACCTGACCTTTTTAGATCAAGTCCTCCTTCTGGTTCGCCACAGTTGTAGGAGCATGTGTTATAGCATTGTGTGTCGTAGGAGCATGTGTCACAGGAGTGCATCATTTTAGTGTGCATCATAGAGTGTGTGTGGTAGGAGTATGTGTTGTAGGAGCATGTGTCGATGGTGCATGTGCATGGGTGCCTGTGTCCTAGGTGCATGTGAGAGCATGTGTTGGACGTCCACATGTTATGTGTAGTAGGTGCATATGTTGTAGGTGTGCGTGTTATATGAACATATATCATATGAATGTGTATTGTAGGAGCTTTTATTATAGCAGTGTGCGTCGTAGGAGCATGTGTCCTAGGAGCATGTGTTGTAGGAATGTGTGTAATTAAAGTGTTTGTCGTAAGAGTGTGTGTGGTTAGAGTGTGTGTCGTAGAAGCATTTGTGATAGGAAGCATGTATTGTATGTACATGTGCCCTAGGTGCATTCAAGCGCATGTGTCGGACATCCACATGTTATATGTAGAAGGCCCACGTGTATTAGGAGTATGTGTTTTAAGAGTATGTGGCATAGGATCACCTGTTGTAGGATTGCATGTCATAAAAGCACATTTTGTAGGAGCATGTGTGCAGAAAGAGCACTTGTAGTAGCTGCACAGGTCATAGCAGAACATGTTTTTTGAGTGCATGTACTAGCAGTGTTTGTCATAAGAATGTGTCATAAGAGTGTGTGGTAAGTGTGCATAGTAAGAGTGTGTGTCGTAAAAGTATGCATGGTTGGAGCATGTGTGCTATGAGCACGGGTCGTACATCTCCATGTTATTTGTTGTAGATGTGTGTGGCGTTTGTCGAAGCATATTATAGGAACATATATTATAGGAGTATTTGTTGTAGGAGCACGTGTTATAGTAGCGCATGTCGTAGGAGCACATGTTGTAGGAGTGTGTGTCATTAGAGCGTGTTGTAAGAATGTGTCATAAGGGTGTGTGTGGTAGGAGCGTGTGTGGTAGGTGCATGTGTCGTAGGCGCATGTGTCATAGGTGCATATGAGAAGCATGTGTCGTATGGCCACATGTTACGTGCAGTAGGTGCATGTGTAGTAGGTGAGTGTGTCATAGGAACATGTATGACAGGAGTGCCTGTTGTAGGAGAGCTTGTTATAACAGCACGTTTCATAATAGCATGTGTCGTAGGAGCATGTGTCATAAGAGTTTGTGCCAGTAGAGTGTGTGCTGTAACAATGTGTGGTAAGTGTGCTTTGTAAGAGGGTGTGTCGTAAAAGTATGTGTGGTTGGAGCATGCATGCTAAGAGCACGTGTCGAACATCCACATGTTATTTGTAGAAGATGCGTGTGTAGTAACGTATTATAGGAACATGTATTATATGAGTTTGTGTTGTAGGAGCATGTGTTATAGAAACACATGTCACAGGAGCCCATGTCATAGAAGTGTGTGTCGTTAGAGTGTGTGTTGTAAGAGTGTGTCATAAGAATGTGTGTGGTTGGAGTGTGTGTGGTACGAGAATTTTTGGTAGGAGCTTGTGTCGTAGGTGCATGTGTCATAGGTGCATATGAGAGCATGTGTCATAGGTCCACATGTTATGTGAAGTAGGTGCATGATAGTAGCATGCAACAGGAACATGAATGATAGAAGTATGCGTTGTAGGACGCGTGTTATAGAAGTGTGTGCCATTAGAGTGTGTGGTGTAAGAATGTGCAGTAAGTGTGTGTGATAAGGATGTGTGTGGTAGCGGCATGTGCGGTAGAAGCATGTGTTGTAGGAGAATGCGCCATAGGAGCATGTGTTATATCTGTGTACAGTTTGTATGAAAAAGGTGTATTCATTCTGTGCATGCAGCATATAAAGAAACATTTAAAATGTTAATATCTCAAAATTGGCAAGTCGATTTTCAAACATTATCTTCAGTGCACCAATACCAGATAAAATGAAGGGGCCTCATTAGGACCCTGGCGGTCCCGTAATGAACGGTGCCAGTACGGGACCGGCACCGTTCATTACGGGCTGCCCTATTACGATGACTGCTGCGGGACCCGCTGAGGAACGCCTGGTCAGGCCAGGCGTCCTTAGTGGGTCCCGCTAGCAGTCCAGGATGCTAACAACGGGCCCGTCATTAACGGCCCCGTTATTAGAATCCTCCCCATTCCCATTGAGCACTATGGGGCTCAAATGGGAATGGGGATTAATTTTTACCGGGTCCTAGAAAAGGGCAATTACCCGGTCCGCCAAGGTCGGCATCACCCGGTTATTGCCCTTTTCTGGGACCCGGTAAAAAATCATTACCGGCGGCAGCCGTGCCCTTAACAAGGGCACGGCTACCGCCATGGTCGTAATGAGGCCCTAAGTGTCTGCAAGATATTATGAAAATCAAAGCGGCGATTTTTAGATATATGGGTCGGAAACATATTTTTTGACCTTTAGAAAGCTTTTCAAAACGCGATCAAAGTAAACATTGTTTAAACTATGAAGCCATTAATGTAGAAATCAGAAATGTTGTATGCATAGGTGGCTGCCTCGAAAAATTACTCTGGCATATTTTCAGATCTCTTAATATGACAGTTATTAAGAAAAGTAATTTTCTTTAATGCTATAGAGTCGTCGGCTAAATTTATTCATGCCTTGCGCTAGCACAACAGCATTATAAATATAAATAAATATATATATATATGGGATACATTACTCACCGTAATCGTATTTCTGATGCTTGTATCTGCTTAGATTCACATGCTGTGCATAGGCCGACATCTAGTGGAAGCTGCGGAGTATTACAGTTTGTTTTTCGAAAATCGAAAATGGGCGTCGACACAGGCGTGCCAGTAATACTATCCCTAGTGTGACGTCCACTGTACCCAAGATCCCTCACGCGTCTAGGATCCTCAGATTGTATTTTTTCTGACATGAGGAAGCATGAGGAGTAGCGTGAGTACAGATAATCCAAGCAGATAGACAGAAAATTAAGACTACAAGCAATCATGCGCCTTCTCTCGGAGGGGAGGAAGGGTGGGTCGCATGTGAATCTAAGCAGATACAAGCATCAGAAATACGATTACGGTGAGTAATGTATCCCTTCTGAGGCTTGTGGAATCTGCTTAGATCACATGCTGTGCATAGATTAGCGAGCAGTACCAGAAGAAGGAGGTGGGATGTGAGAAGGGTCATGAGCAAACAGGTGTCTTAGAACCGCTTGTCCCACTTGTGTATCTGTCTTGGAATGAGTGTCAATGCAGTAATGCTGAGTAAAAGTGTGAATAGAGCTCCAAGTAGCTGCTTTGCAAATGGTGTCGAGGGGAACATTTGCAATGAAAGCCAGAGTGGCACCAATGCCTCTAGTAGAGTGGGCCCTTGGCGTAAAAGGCAGAGTCTTTTCAGAAAGAGAGTAACACAGCTGTATACAGTTGATAATCCACTTCGAGATAGCGCCCTTAGAGACGCGATCCCCCTCTCTGCCTGTAGCTACGGAGACAAACAGTTGATCTGTTTTCCTTAGCGGTCTGGTTTTATTTACATAGTATAGGACCGCCCTACGCACATCTAGGGTATGTAGTTTCACCTCAGCCGAGCTTTGCGGGTTTTGGAAGAAAGCCGGAAGCTCGATGGACTGGTTTACATGGAACTTGGATATGAATTTAGGTGAGAACCTAGGGTGTGTGCGTAAAACCAGTTTGTCCTTGTGGATAGTAAAGAAAGGATCCTGCACTGACAGAGCCTGAATTTCACTGACCCTTCTTATGGAGGTAATGGCTACTAAGAAGGCCGTCTTATAAGTCAGGTGTTTGAGACTACTTTTATGCATGGGTTCGAATGGGGGTCCCATGAGCTTAGCTAGCACCACGTTGAGGTCCCATCCTGGCGGTGGGTTCGAAATAGGAGGGTGAAGTCTCTTTACTCCTTCCATGAAGGCTTTAACCACTGATACTTTCCACCACGAGACCTTGTTATGGGATGTGGTGTAAGCCGAGAGGGCTGCCAGGTGTACTTTCAGCGAGTTAAAAACCAACCCTGCATCCAGCAGGTGGAGCATGTATGTCACAATGTTGGAAGGAGTGCAATCAACCGGGTTGATTTGTTTATTCTGGCACCAGATAACGAATCTTTTCCACTTATCAAAGTAACAGTGCCTTGTATTTGGTTTCCTGGACTCTTTTAGAATGTCCATACACCTCTGTGGTAATTTGAGATGTCCAAACTCTATGACTTCAGGAGCCATGCTGCTAGGTTCATAGAGTTGGGTTCCTGATGCACTGTTTGACCCTGTTGCTGGGACAGTAGGTTGTACCAGGCTGGGAGTCTGATGGGCTCGCACACCGCCATCCTGCGTAGGTGTGGAAACCATGGTTGTCTCGCCCACATGGGAGCAACTAGGATGAGCGCCATCGATTCCTTGTTCATTTTGTACACCACTTTCCTGATGAGAGGAGTTGGTGGAAAAGCGTACGCAAACATCCCTGACCAGTTCATCCACAGGGCATTCCCTTGGGAGTCTGGCTGGGGGAACCTGGATGCAAATCCTGGGCATTGTTTGTTTTCGCTTGTGGCGAATAGGTCTATAGTGGGGAAACCCCACCGAGAGAAGAGATCTTCTACTACGTTTCTGTGAAGGACCCATTCGTGTTCTTCTGGGAGGGAGTCTCTGCTTAGAGCATCCGCTAGGGAATTGAGCTCCCCTGGAACATGTTGTGATGACAGGAAGATGTTCCGTCTGAGTGCCCATATCCATATTTTCTGGGCAAGCTTGGACAGATTTGGCGAACGAGTCCCCCCTTGCTTGTTCAGATAGAACATGGCTGTCGTGCTGTCCGTCCTGATCTGCACCGACAAGTTCAGTAGATGGGGCTCGAACGCCTTTAGCGCTCAGAATACTGCCAGAAGCTCTAGCAGATTGATGTGGTTCTTGGCTACTGAGTGAGACCAGAGACCCTGAGCTGTGTGGTGGAGATGGTGAGCTCCCCACCCAGTCAGGCATGCATCTGTAGTCACCACGGCTTGTACTTCGGGATCGTAAAAGGGTTTCCCCTTTGCGAGATTCTCTCTTGTCCACCAGTGTAGGCTCTGTACGAGTGTTGGCGAAACGACCACTAGATCGTCCCACTGACCACTTGCCTGAGACCACTGTTTCGCCAACCATTCTTGCATGGGACGCATGCGCAGACGCGCGTGGGGGACCAGGTAAATGCATGACGCCATCATGCCCAGTAACCGCATAGCTTTGCGTACTGTTATCTGTTGACCTGACTGATAATGCGGAATTTGCCGAAGTATATTCCGAATTCTCTCTTCCGAAGGGAAGGTCAATCCTTTCTGAGTATCTAGGATAGCTCCTAGAAACTGTTTTGAGGTGCTTGGCACCAGACTTGACTTTTTCTCGTTGATAGAGAAGCCTAATTCGTGGAGGAGGTCGATAGTCCTCTGAATGTTTGACCTGCAAATTCCTGGGGTTTCCCCCGTTATGAGCCAGTCGTCCAGATAAGGGTACACCGGGATTGCCTCCCTGCGTAGGTGTGCAGCTGCCACCGCCAGTACCTTGGTGAATACCCTTGGTGCTGAAGCTATCCCGAAGGGCAGTACCTTGAATTGGTAGTGGCGACTGTCCACCTTGAAGCGCAAGTACTTTCTGTGCGCTGGGAGCATGGAAATATGAAAATAAGCATCTTTCATATCCAAGGTTGCCATGTAATCCCCCTTTTTTAGGAGGGGGATTACCTCTTGTAGCGTGGTCATACGGAATTTTTGGGGCTTGACATACTTGTTGGCAGGCCGTAAGTCCAATACTGGGCGCATTGTCAAATCTTTCTTTGGCACAAGGAAGTAAGTTGAATAGATACCCTTGTTTACCTGGTGTCCTGGGACGAGTTCTATCGCGTCCTTTTCTAGCAGAATGGCGATCTCCTCGAGAAGGATCCTTTGATGCTCTAGGGAGTGCACTCTTTGTCGTGGAGGATGGTTCCGGGGACGCTGCAGTAGTTCTATACAATATCCTGCGGATACTGTTGACAGCACCCATCTGTCTGAGGTGATCCCTTCCCAAGCTTGGGTGAAGGTGGAAATGCGTCCCCCTACTGGGGTTGCGTGACAAGGGACCCTGAACTGAGCGTCACTGTTTTGGTGGAGGCGTGCCACCTCCCTTGTTGGGGCTGCCTCTGCCTCTTCCACGACCTCTCTTGTTACCCCTGCCGTAACTCTGGGTAGACTGCTGGTTGTTATTCCATTGTGTACCCTGTCCCTGGGCATAGTTGCCTCTTTGTGAATTTTGGCCGCGTGGGCGACGAAAATTACTGTTCCCCCTCTGGTTAGGGGGTTTGTTGGTAAGCTGGCCAAGGGATTTGAGAGTCTCATATTCATCTTTGGCATTTTTAAGTGCGTCTTCGACCGCTTTCCCAAACAATAGGTCGGGTTCCACTGGCTTGTCTATTAAAGAAGCCTGGGTTTCTGTCTTGAATCCCGACTGCCGTAACCACGCATGTCTCTTGATAACAGTACCTTCTGCTATCAATCTCCCTGCGTTGTCAGCGGCGTCGAAAGTTGCTTTTAAAATGCAACCAGACACGGCTCTCCCCTCTGCCGAGATCCGAGCCAGCTGGCCCTTTAACGGTTCTGGAGCAGAGGCAATGAGCGCCGCGACTTCTTCCCATTGATGGCAATTGTAACTAGCCAACAGGGTGGTGGAATTCGCAATCCTTGCTTGGTAGGCGGACGTTGAGGCTACCTTCCTGCCAAACCCGTAAAGTTTTTTGCTCTCCTTGTCGGGAGGAGCTTCTGATGAAGATAAGGGCGTGCCCGCCCTTTTTCTAGTGTTGGTAACCACTAGGGAATCTGGTTTAAGATGTCCCCTTATATACAGAGGGTCAGACTGGGCTGCCCGGAAAATCTTTTCAATTCTGGGGTTGACAGCTCTGGTGAGGTTAGGATTCACCAGGGAAGGATCTATTCTTCGTTGGATGGACTTGAGGATAGGGATGGTCTGAGCGACCGGTCTCCTTTCTCCTACAAACTCCTCCGCGAAGTCCCTTTCCTCCTGTACACCGTGGGTGTCGATGTGGAAATGTTCCGCTGCTCGAGCGAGAACCTCGTTGAGGAGGGGCTGGTTATCAACTGGAGAGTCGGTAACTGGGGCTTCGCTTTGTACTGGGGAATCTACTCTGTAAATTTCCTGCTCATTTTCTCCCTCCTCCAGGTCCTCATCCTCTGCAAGGTAATCTGTCCCGGTTTGTTCTTCCATAAATTCAAACTCCTGGTCCTCTTCAGGGAAAACTTGTCCCTGGTAACTGGGGAGTGGAGTAGAATATGGAATGGAGTAAGGCTGAACCTCGAAGGGTTCAGGTCTTTCGAACCGGGGCTTTTTACTTAGCGGGATAGGATCGGAGGAGCCTGAGGGTGTGGCCCCTTGAGGGTTATATGAAAGAAAATGTTCTGGGTTCTTATCATAAAAATCAGCCAAGGAAGACATCCTAGACATAACCCTGTCTATGTCTTCACTGGACCATTCCCTGGAACAGGGTATTACTTTAGTAGGTGATGATTTATGGGACTTTTCAAGGGTAGACTTGTGTTTGCTTGTCTGCCTAGGGTGAGAGGATGGCTTTACAGGAGTGGAAGGCTGTGCTTTCCTCTGTTTCCCCCCCTCCCCGTGCGTGGAAAAATGTTTTCCCTGTCCCTTGGAGGCCCCAGAGACTTTTGACGCCTGGCGCCGAGGGTCTGGAGAGGTATCTGTGTGCTTTCGTGGGGCCTCACTGGTGTTAACCGCGGTCTCGGTATCTTGGAGCGCGGCCTGGGGGTGGAAGTCGTCTTCGTCTCCCGACGATCGAACTTCCGTTAATGTGTGTAGCGAGGCACTCTTGGCAAGAGTGGATGATTGCCTTGCGTCGTGAGGTGATCTCGATCGAGAGCGCCCAGAGGACACCGAGTCGGACCGTTCTTTTTGTGCCTCTTTCCGGGAAGTCGACGTCGTCGAGGTCCGGTTGGTCTTAGTGTGTTTAGTGTGTGTTAGTTGTGTAGCGCTTGCGTCGCCGGGGGTCTTCCCCATAGCCGCCCTGCCGGACGACCTTCCGAGGTCGGGGACCTGCGCTCGCCGGCTGTCTTTCGACGCCGTAATGCCCTTGCCGTCCGAAAGTACGGCGTCGCTGCCATCGCTGAAGGCGCCCTCCGCTGCCATGGCCTCCTGCCTGGCGTGGTGGGCCCAACGCTTTGTCGAACGGTCCTTAAGTGTCTTAGGTTTAAACCTACTACACGCTCTGCAGTTCGCTTCGGGGTGATCCCTCGGCAAGCAGAGATTGCACGTGGCGTGCCTGTCGACCCAAGGGTATTTGCGATTGCACTTGGGGCAGAATTGAAAAGGGGTACCCTCCATACGCACCTTAAGGCAGCGGGCTGCTAAGTGTAGGAATATATAAAATGTAACTATATATCAAGAGTGAAGAGTATGTACCACCCCCCACTCTCCCTACTTGTAAGGGCCGAGGCCAGCGGACTACTAGGCCCGGGCCGAGGCCAGCGGCCTTCCGAGGCCCAGATCCGTCGTGCAGCAGTCGACGGTCGATGACTTCTCCAGCCGTCGTCGAGGTCGAGGGTCGACGTTGGGGTGGGGAAGGGAATGAATAAGAATTATAATTATAATAACAGCAAAAGTATGGCTAAGGCCAGGGAACTCCGCAAGATGCTTCTGACCAGTATGGCGGAAAAAAACAATCTGAGGATCCTAGACGCGTGAGGGATCTTGGGTACAGTGGACGTCACACTAGGGATAGTATTACTGGCACGCCTGTGTCGACGCCCATTTTCGATTTTCGAAAAACAAACTGTAATACTCCGCAGCTTCCACTAGATGTCGGCCTATGCACAGCATGTGATCTAAGCAGATTCCACAAGCCTCAGAAATATATATATATATATATATATATATATATATATAGTGGTCGAAGAAAGGCAGAGGTTCGGGTTAATCCCTAGACAGGGACTAGCATTTTAGCTATTAAAACTATCAATGATGTCATATGTGTACAGATACTTCGATCCAGCCAGCCCTCAGTTCAGTTTATTAGAGCTTTCTAAGCTCATTTTAAGTTTGGGATGTGCCATAAACTTCTTTTTTCAGTTAATTGTTTTATTTTAATTTATATTATGGTTTCATAAAGTCCTACTATATTTTTAAATATCAAAATGTGTTCTATTCTTGAAGACTAACAATGAAAAAGCTCTGACTCCTGTTGGCAACAATTTATAGACACCCTCAATGGCACCACTCTCTGGACAAAGGCTGAGGTCACTAGGTACTCAGGGACGCCTGGCAGCATCTTTGCGGGAGAACTCTGTAGACTTGGGGAACATTTTGCATTGCTTGGCATTAGAACCCGGGTGGGGTGAGCCAGCCAATTAGGTGTCTAGGACCGCCGGCTTGAACCTACGGTACGGTTCCGGCTCCCCCCGCTGCCATCTTTTCCCACGTCCTGTTGAATTCTTTTATTTTTACTTCCCTCCCCCCACTTACCTTATTTAAGCTGCGGTTTGGCCCTCGCCGCCGCCGCAGCTGCACCTTCCTCTCAGTGTCCCACGGCTGCCATGGAAAGGGAAGAGGGGTTCCTTATGGTGTCCGTCTTCCCTTTCCATGGTGGCCATCTTTGTAAAGGATTTTCCTTCATTGAACGGACGTGTATGGCATCCCATTCAACGAAGGAAAATCCTTTTTTTTTAGCACTCCGGGTTTCCAAAGCGGCATCCCAGGGTGCTAATGGCATTATGTTCCCGTTCCACAGGCAACACCGAGGGGTAATGGCCCTAGGTCCACGTTAATGGCCCTCGCTTCGCTCACCCGTTAACTGGGGCTGCAGGCTGTTAACTCCCCCCCCAGTGTTGCCCGTCAATGGGTACATACCGCCACAGAGTGGTTTGTGCTACTAGACTACAAGATACATTTTCAACTGCTAGACATTGCTGTTTGGACCATAGGACCAAGGCCCAGAGGTTTGATGTTTTCGGCCTAGTTCCCAGCTGGCATCTGCCCTCAATTTCATTCAGGGGGAAGTTATTTAATTGAGAAACCTGATGGCCATGTACAGTATGGGCAAGCTGCAGGATAGTCTTACATAGAGATATGGCCAAAGGTGGCTCTGTTAGCCCCCATTAGATGCCTGAAGAAGATGGGGTGGGCCACTGCTCTTGCTTGTTCAACTTTGCCATGTTTCTTTCAGTGTAGCAGATTGGACTCAAGTAAATTGATCATTTTGGAGCACTAGGTTTAAAACTTTCACTCTTCCCTTTTACTTTAAACTCATCTATTAATTACCTCCATTATTGGTTCTATGTGGTTTTTAAAAAGGGTGCACAAATCGGACAGTTGTTCAAGGGAAAATCAGAAATTATAGATCTCTGGCCTGAAAATGGATTATCAGACAGCTGCTAAGCCATAAATAAGCTAGGCAGTGTCTGTGCAGGAAAGTTTTCTTTGTGCAGATTGAAGGTGCATTGCAAGAGTTTGATATTAATATATCCTGGTCCCAATTTTTAGCCTAACTAGGATGGTAAAAGAAAATGGTGTGCCAAAAAATAAAATAAGAGCCAATGGCCATGCTTCCAGAACAAAAGTTAAAATTACAGCTCAAAGGCTCATCCCTGTCAGCGGTTCCAACTGCCTGAATCAGACAACCGTGCTATCGAGCAACCTAAGTACCATTTATATACCTTGCTATGATTTGTCTTCTACTTTGGGCTTAGGTGGCTCTACTCGATTTGATCCTGTGCTTTATGTTGACCAAAGTCATGCATCGATAATGGTCAATAAGCTTGATTAACAAGCAGACCCTGGGAATGGTGCCCTACCCTGATTTATTTTATTTATTTATTTGAATTTATAAAGCACCCAGCGGCCCAGAGGCATCGTGGCGCTGTTACAGCATATTCACTTAGTACAGCTTAATTTTCAGAGCAGTGATACAGATTTAGGACAGATATTTACCTAGGCAGTAATACAGGTTAAATGCATTGTGGGAGTGGTTTAGTTAAATAGATACGTTTTTAGCACCTTTCTGAAAACTGTGAGGGATTCTTCGTGTTGTAGGCTGGGAGGGAGTGCGTTCCAGGCTTTTGAGGCTAGTACTTCAAAACTAGAGCCGCCCGCTTTGGCTCTGTTGAATAATGGGACTGATAGTAAGTGGGAGTATTGGTCCCGTCTTGGTCTGTCGGCTGGAGCATGATGTATTCTTTCAGTCAGGTAGGCAGGGGCGGTCTGGGCAATGCATTTGTGAGTGATCGTGAGGGCTTTGAATGTTATGCATTCTTTGATTGGGAGCCAGTGGGCATCTTTTCTCGCCTGTGAATTGTGTTCTCTCCTAGGGATGCTAAGGGCAGCTTTGAGGGCGCTGTTTTGTGCCGTTTGCAGTTTGTTAATGTTTTTCGCGGAGGTGCCTAGGAGTAAGATGTTGCAGTAGTCAAGTTTTGCGCCAATAGTGGCTCTCGCGATGTTAAGGCAGTTGGTTGGTGATAGGTGAAGTTTTACTGCGTTTATGATTTTTGTTGTGAGTGCAGCTGAAGATGAAATGGCGCTGACTTGCCTGTCCATTGATAAGGTGGCTTCCAGGTATACCCCAAGGGTTTTCACTGCAGTGGAAGCTGTGATAACAGCATTCTCAATACTGAAGTAACTGTACTTGGCGTCTAGTTTTTTTAAGGATTCTTTGGGGCCTATCAGTAGGATTTCAGGTTTTTCCCCGTTTAGACAGAGACCATTGGCTGCCATCCAGGCCTGGATGCGTCCATATGACTTCTGGAGTGTGTTGAGGTCTTGTTCATAGTTCCCTGTAAGGGGAAGAAGAATTTGTGTGTCGTCAGCATAGTCGGTAAAGGCTATGCCGAATTCTTCTAGGTCGCTGAACAGTGGGAGGGTGAATAGATTGTATAGAGTGCGGGAGGTACAGGATCCTTGTGGCACTCCACACTCAATGGGGGATGGAGTGGCTGAGGCCTGGTCGGAGAAGACCCTCATCGCTCGGCCTTCCAAGAAGGAGGTTATCCAAGTTGTGGCTTCTTGGGAGACGTGGGCGGTGTCAGTGAGATGTTTACACAGGACAAAAGGCAGCTGGGAGATCCAAGAGTAGGAGGAGTGAGGATTTACCTTTGTCCATGGCTTCGAGTAATTGATTCTTGAGGTCCAGAAGGGCTGATTCTGTGCCATGACGAGGGTGGAAGCCGGATTGTCTTTTTCCTAGGATGTTGTGGGTTTCCAGGTAAGACTGAATCTGTATGTAGGCAGCCTTATCCAGGATTTTCAACAGGAAGGGCGCGGTGGTAATTGGACAGTAGTTGGTAGGGAAGTCTGGGTCAATGGTAGGTTTCTTTAGTAGTGGACAAACCCAAGCTTCCTTGAGGGTGAGTGGGACGGTACTGTTGGTGAAGGAGGCGTTGATAAAGGTGGCAACAAATGGGGTCATGGCTGTGGCACAGTCTTTGACTAAATTGGCTGGGGATGTGTCCCCTTTACATAGCAACGATTTGATGTGTTTCATGATCAGTAGGACTTCTGGGATTGTTACTTCCCTGAATGTAAAGGGTGTAGGTTTGTTTGTGCCATGTTGACAGTCTGTAGCTGGTGGGGTGGCCGAGGGCTTAGGTGTGGGTGGAGTAGTTTTAGGCAGATTGTCAAATTGGGTCTTAATTTTGTTCTGGAGTGTTTTGATTTTGTTTAGCATGGCGTGTTGACTATTGTTACACCAGGTTTCGTTTTTCTCAGTGGGTTGTGTGGAGTTAGGGGGGATGGTCAGCTTGTTATAAATGGCAAATAACTCTTTAGATTGGGATTTTGCTTTCTCAATTCTAGAGTTGTACGTGGCTGCTTTAGCTTTGGAGATGGCATGCTTGAAAGTCTGGTGGCTATGCGGTAGGTGTCTCTTGTGGTAGTGGAGGGGTTATTTTGCCAAGAGGTTAGTGCTGCTCTTTTAGTGGTTCGGGCATCAAGGAGTTCTTGAGTGAACCATGAGTTTGCATGAAGAGTGTGCTTGGCTTTTTTCTTTTCCAATGGAGCGATAGTGTCTAATACCTCTTTGAGAGTGGTGTTATAGATTTCGACTAGTTCTATGGGATCATTGGATGTAGGGTGAGCGAGCGAAGAGGTTTCAATGAGGGGGAGGATTCTTTCTGCGGTGAGTAGTTTCTTGGATCTGACCACGGTGGCTGATGCAGGTGGGTTTGGGTTCACTATTAGTTTTGAGGGTATGAAGAAGTGTAGTAAGTGGTGGTCAGTCCATGGGCGTGGGGTGTTGGAGCTGAGGTCGGCAGCACAGTTGTGATTTGCGATCCAATCTAGTATATGACCTTTGGTGTGGGTCGGGTTGTTGATTAGTTGGGTGAAGCCTAAGTCTTGGAGAGCTTTGGCGAGGGCTTTGCCTGTCTTTTCTTTGGGGTCTTGGAAGCCCAGGTTAAGGTCACCTAAGAGAATGACTCTTGTGTTCATTTTTAGGTTGTCTCCTAAGATATGGGTGATATTGGGTTGGAAATCGTCGGTTGGGCCTGGAGGGCGGTAGACAATGTGGAGTGTTATGGTATCATTTGTTGAGGGTGATATTTTTACTGATAGCAAGTCAAAGGTGTCCGACTCAGTGGTTTTTAGTTACCTGGCGTTAATAGATTCCCTGAGAATTAATGTTAGCCCTCCGCCTTTGCTAGAGGTTCTGTCTTGGTGCAGGATGATGTATCCTGATGGTAGGGTTTGACAGATGGCTGGACCAGAGGCTTTGTGTAGCCAAGTCTCAGTGATGGCTAGGATGTCTAGATCTAAATCGGTAATGAGGTTGTGAATCTCTGTGGCATGTGCTGGCAGGGAGTGTGCATTAATAAGTGCACATTGGAATGAAGTTTCCTTGTTGTTTCTGGTTTGGTTTTAGTAGGGATGCTAGTAGGATTGCCCGTTTTGGAAGTACTAGACATTAGGGTGGCTGTCGGTAATGGTGGGTGGTGGGGTTGTTTTACTGGGTGTGTTTTAGAGGTGGTTCAGCAGTGGGCAGATCTGGAGCCTAGTCTTTGATTTCTCATGTGAAGCTCCATGGGATGAGATTTAGCTTGTGAGCTGTAGTGAGGCATGAGTGACATGGTGCTATGAATCTGCTTCAGAGCTCGGAGTGCCGGAGTATATTCTAATGTCTGTATGCCTATGTGTAGTGCTGGTAGGAAGGGTGTTGGTGGTACGTTGTGGGAGTGTGGGGGACATGATTTGGCGTAGGTGCTACTGAGTGGACTGGGGGGATATAGTTAGTAGCTAGGACTGCGTTCGACTCGACTGGTGGCTTTACACGAGGTAAGCACTGGGCGGTTAAGTGAGGGCAGCATACATTTTGAAATGGGCAGTAGCTGTTTGAAGAAGGCGAGCAATACACATTTCAACAGTGGGCGGCATGCATTCGGTATAGGCAACAATTTTTAAATAGCTGGCCATTTGTGAGCATTTCTAAATGGGCAACATACGTTTCAAAAGTGAGCGGCAACTTTGTGAGGAAGGTGGGCAATGCACATTTCAACATTGGGCGGCATACAGTTCAATGTAGATGACTGGCACTTTGCACATACTGAGAGAAAGGTAGAAGTACAGGTTGCAATATGGCTAATTCAGAACACACTGGAGCAGTGACAGCTGGGCTGTTTCCCAGCAGATATAGCAGAAGTCAAAGATCAGGCCGGCTATGGCATATTATGCTTAGCAGGGGCAAAGTGGCCAGTATATGCAGAGTCAAAACATTTGAGCAGTAGGACGAGAGACAGTATAGGCAATGTCAAACACTTTAGCAGAGACCATAGACAGCAATGGCAGTGTATGCTAGACAGTGGAAAATTGGGCAAGGTAGGCTATGTCAATTTCCTTTAGGAGCACGTAGTTTTGCAAGCTTGAATAGTGGTAGACTATGGGCCTCATTACACGTTAGGCGGTAAGGGTTTACCGGTTCCGGTAAGGGCACCGATACCGATAAACCCTTACCGCCTTACTACGAGTTCCCTTTGCGGGACCCGACCTTAACGGCTGGTTTTACCAGCCGTTAAAGTAGGGTGCCGCAAAGGGACCTTGGAGCTAATTACGGTACCGTAATTAGCGCCTTCCCCATTCCCATTATGCCCTATGGGGGCAAAAATGGGAATGGGGAAGTGCCTTGGTGAATGGGGAATTACCGCCTCCGCTCACCTTGGAGTAGGGTGGTAATTCTGCCATCCACCAAGGCGGACACGGTAAAATACCGGCGGCAACCATGGCGCTAATAGCGCCATGGTTACCGCCTACCGTGTAATGAGGCCCTATGTGGTTTTCAAATATGTGTTGAAATCAACTATGTTCAATTATCCATGCCATAGGATAAGCTAGTTCAGTGAAGCCAGGGGCTTAGGCATTTGCATTAGTGGCTCGAGAGTTAAGCTGGCTGAGAATAACGAGCAGAGATATGCAGGCAGGTGTGCTCATTCAGTGTGGACTGAAACATGCTAGGTTTATAGCATGATTTCAAACATTGCAGTATACGTATGTGACGACAATTCGCGGAAATCGAATGTGCAGAGTAAAAGTCATTAAGCTCTGCTTCACACGCTTCAAGTGCGCATCAGTGCTGTTAACTCGGCAAAGTCAGGGAGTGTCATTGGAGCTCGGTGAGCAGGCGCTTACCTCAGGCAGGGCGCGGACGGCGTTCTATGGCGCCAGGCTCCTTCGGCTCTGACAGGCTCGGACAGGGGAAGCCTTTGTGGGTAGTGCCTTTGTGGGGGAGGGCCGGCTCTCACCTGCCGGTTTGGATTGGGCAGTGATAACGGGCCAGCAGCCAATCGCGAGCCAACCTGGTAAAGTGGAAGCAAGAAGGGTGCTGCTGATGGTCATCCAATTCTATGGGCGCCCAACTTTGAAGGTGCAATCCTCGTGGTATGAAATGCCGGATTACTGCTTATATGGACATTCCTTGATTCAGGCACTCTGGTACAAGGTTGCCATTGCTACTGGTCAAGTGGCAGTTAAATTAGGGAGATCCCGGTGTCAGCACATAAATGTATCTAGTATTTGCAAGTTTTGAGAAAATAAGCCATCCGGCTTACCTTGCAACAGCCTCATGCAGAGGGCATTTTCCTGGCTGTAGCACCGCTCCTGCAGTGTAAGGGGGGAGCTCCTGCTCCTTCCACGGAATCGAAGAGATGCCGATGGGATCCCAGCTGAATTATTCCGACATTCACTAGCAATTTGGGTTCCCCTTTTGACCACGTTACAATGCTATCTTTCAAGCCCAGGAATTTCCAGATTCCTGGAAAAAGGTGATTATCTACCCAATCTGTAAAAGGAGAGGAGAGATAATTCATCTGCCTACACACCAATCTCTCTCTGGACTCACACTTTAAAATCTTCTGAAGAGTAATCCTAGCTGAACTAGAGGCATGAGTCAAAGAAAGTAACATCTTGACGGATATTCAACTGGGTTTCCAGCCAGGTCTAGCTACCAACAAACAGATTGTTAATCAAAATTACTTATATCCAATTTGGTGTACATCAGGCAAGAGCTGATTTACCTGACCTTCCTGAATCTTAGCACCACCTATGACAGAGTCAACCGGACCAACCTATAGCGTGTGCATAGTTTCATGAATTCCCGGCAAGCGTATTGAACGCACTGGTCCACACAGGACACACATACATGTGTCAAAACTGGGCCAAATGGTCATTGTACCGAAGTTTTACCTTAAGGCCTAGTAGTTCTGCAAGGCTCTGTCCTTGTCCCACTTCTGTTCTTTTTATAAATCAATGGTTTTCTCAGCACTTTGTTGGATTCTGATGAAGATGCACCAAAGATCAGAAATTGTTTCATACCTCCATTGGTATATTATGATGACACAGTGATATTGGCAAGAAAACCCTGTGTCCTTCAACCGCTTGTCACAGCATATACCAAGTTTACGGGCTCCTTAGATCTGATGGTCAATGCAGCAATACTGGTGGTGATGATTTGCCGAGCAGACAGAAAAATAATTAAGCCCCTTTCTAACTACACAGACAATGATACAATTCCCCGCGTCTTGGAGTTTGATTATATGGGTGTACACTTCAGTACTAGACTCAATGTAAGTCCTCATCTGGCCAAACAAGCGGCCACAATGCCAGAGTCCATAGTTGTAGTGTATCGCTACATGAAGGCATGTAGAACCCAACCCATTGCGATGGCACTTGAGGTGCATAGAGCCAATTTGGTGGCAGTGGTTAGAGATGGTTTGAATTTATGGGGTATGCCTGATCTCTTCCAAATTACAGAGTGCTGAAAACACCCTTTCTAAAGACACTACTAGGGCTATTTGGTTCAATAACCAATTTTGCAAAAGCACCCTAAACTGAATTTAGGTATACTAGAAGATGATCTCTCCCTGGAACTGGTTCTCCAGTGAATGTGAATCTGGAGGAATAGCAAGGCCACGCTAATACAGTTGATCATCAAGTCTCTTACCACAAAATGTTGCTACATCAAGGTCCCATGGATTCAGAAAATAATAACCTTCATGCACAGAACAAATTCACACAGTGACTACCTCACTTGAGGACAATAACTTTACCAATCTATATGCATTTTCTTCCAACTTGCAGATACATTATTAAATTAAAGGACGTACCCAACAAAACTACGTGATAATATCAGGCAACACGGCACAGGGGTATTTAGCCTAGAGCGTGTATAGCAGGGACCAGAACCAGAACAAGACTAAATTGCCTCACGTTAAGAGCTATAACAGTTTCCTGGTCAGAAAAAGATGGTCAGACTGGTTGACCCATCTGCCAGCTGCCTAGTGAAGATCTACTGCAGTTTCTATTTCTTTGTCCAGCTTATGCTTGTGTCAGGGGGAAGACTTTGGCCTTCGACAATGTCGACCTGCATTATGTTTTTTGTTAATGGTGACAATTCCACACATTGGATGGGCCTTACTATCCTACTTGTACAAAGGCTTTAAAGTAAGAAAGTCCTTTTTAAAACAACTGATGCTGTAAAACTACTTTTTATGCTGTTTCTGCTAATTTGTAACTAGGAACAAAGTTTGTAGGTCATGCTGTAGGTAATGCTATAGGGTCTTTTAACGTCATATGGATTGCCACTGTGATGTCCTTATCAGTAACTTGCCAACGTTAATTATTTTTTAAAATTGTTTGTACACATGAATTCATAGTCTTATTTTTCTTGGAATTTGTATGGTATACTGGGCGTCATTGCAGGTCTGGTATTCAAGTGCCGGTATCAATGGATATCAGCACTTTTAGCGGACCGGACAACTACGGGTGAGCTGGACCACAAGTGCTACATACACCGGCACAGGTAAAAACGTATCCTGAAACACAGGCGCCGCTGAAACCGGTGCTACAAATAACGGATGACCCTGTTACGTGTGCCGGTAATAATGGCACAGCCGTAACAATACATCCCAAGCCAGTCCCTTCCTGTATTACGATTAAAAAAAATGCCAGTAATACAGGCAAACGCTAGGGGCGGCGGCAAAACCTCCACCTGAAAGCATGTGGTAAATGCCTGCATGTGTGGGAAATGAGACCACAGGTGCACCCAATGCATCCAGATGCAACCAATGCAGCATGGAGGAGCTGAAAAAGGCCACACCTTCAAGAGACACACATCCAAACTCTGCCATGCTGCCATTGACTGCATTCAGCATCGACATGCAGCTGCTCCAGGCCAACATAGCGCTGCAGGGAGGTGGAGGATCAACAGATGGCCTAAGAGGCAGCAGACAGGAGGATGAGGAATGTGAGGAGGAGGCACCATGCAAGGCGTGCACCCAAACCCCGTGTTCGGGCCACACCGTGGACCATCACTGACATGCAAATCCTAACCCTCTACCGCCTCGACAGGGAGAGCATTGCATATGTCCTCAGCATGACCCATGAAGATATCGTGAGCAGGATTGGCATCAGGACAGCCATACCACTGCTGGTAAAGCTGGTGTCGGTCCTGCACTTCCTTGCCACAGGCATATTCCATATCATAGTGAGCCAGATGCACAGCATTCCGCAGCCTGCATTCTAAAAACTGATGGTCGAGGTGCTGGACGCACACCTGCGGGACAGCATATTGCACTCCCAACCACCATGGCACAGTTGAACACCACCAAGGCAGGATTCTATGCCATTGCAAGCATGTCCAATGTGGTTGCTGCCCTGGACTGCACGCACGTCTAGCTGGTGGCACCCCAGACCTTGGAGGAAGTCTACATGAACTGGAAGCATCACTCAATGTCCAGGGCCCTCATTACAAGTCAGGCGTTGGACCATGGTGCTATTAGCACCATGGTCCATGCCGGATTCCGCCATGGTGGATGGCGGAATTACCGCCACATTCCAAGGTGAGTGGGGCGGTAATTCCCCATTCACCATTTGCCCTTCCCCATTCCCATTTTTGCCCCATAGGGCATAATGGGGATGGGGAAGGCGCTAATTACGGCACCGTAAATTACGGTGCCGTAATTAGCACCAAGGTCGCTTAGCGCCTTGGACTTTAACGCCTGCAAAAAGCAGGCGTTAAAGTGTGAATCAGGCGTTAAGGGTTAACGGCGCCGACGGCGCCGTTAAACCCTTAACGCCTGACTTGTAATGAGGGCCCAGGTTACCTGTGATGCGGACCTCACTGTGTGCCGAGTTCCCTGGTTCAACCCATGATGCCATGGTCCTGCGCAACAGCACGCTGCCAGCGTACATGGAGGGGCACAGAGACCAACGTACCTGGGCACTGGGAAAGTACAAGTTCCAGCACTCTGAGCCTGATGTATGGTGGGGGGGGGCGTGTTGGCACAACGAAAATGCATGCCCTTGCAAGGTCACTGGATCCACACACCCACCCGAGACAAGACAGGCTGCAGGCCACCGTAATGGGACATGACGCACGAAGCAGCAGTGAATGGCCACACCATGCAACCCAAACAGACGAGACACACACACACACTGGACCACAAGTACCACAATGGAACAGTGCAAAACCCACAAAATGCATGGCCTGCAAGGGGGTGTGAATGGTTGCCTTGGGCGTAAAAAGTATGTCTATGAGGGCTCCAAGGGCCATTGAGGAAGTGCAGATATGACAGGTGACAACACACCCGAGTACCAAGGTCACCGGCCACAGTAAGCAGAAGGATACATCAAAATCATTGACAAGTTAATAAATCTGCAGTATGGCATACTGGGTGGCCTGCCAAGCCCCAAAAACCCATGAAATTGATGTAATGATGAACCTATCCACAGTATCCAATGACATGCTCCGATGTCTATAATCCATGCAGGTGACTCCGGATAATCACAGCTTCCAGGGTTGATGAATCCACTGAGGAATCCCCAGATGCCATAGGAGGTGGCATACAACTGTGCCAACATCAGGACCAGGGTGGCAATTGAGCAGAGCTTCGGCCTGTGGAAGGCATGCTTCCGATGTCTACATCAGACGGGGCACGCGCAAATGTACAGGCCGGACACGGTGGGTAAGATAGTGTTTGCATGTGCCATGTTGCACAACATATGCATCTGGCAAAATATACCCCTGCCCCCCCCGAAGAGGATGACGCAATGACTGCGGATGGCACACATGTACACACTGCACGTGTAGAGGCCAGGCTTCGGCGGCTTGCTCGCCAGGAACTCATTGAGAACTTCTTCTGATGTGGACAACCAGTATCACTATCCATGAACCCTTTACTAGTAAGTGCACATAATAAACAAATGCACCCAATGATGAATATCCACTCATTGCTGCAAGTGAAAAGTATTTATCGAAATAAGTGCAACTTGTACTGTTCATGAAAGGAACACCCGACCCTGTGCCTTGTCCAACTTTGCCATGGGACGTGGTGCATATGAATGCCGTAATGGTGCTGGTGTTGGTGGGGGCACTGTCCACAGGCATGTGTGTGGTGTTACCACCAGCACTGGTCTGGTACTCCACAATGGCAGCTGTTGGAGGAGGAGGCTGGGCTGCTCCAGGTGTTGGCAGGGGGAGGCTGGGCTGCTGCAGGAGTTGGCGGGGAGGCTGGGCTGCTGCAGGTGTTGGTCGCGTGGGGCTGGGCTGCTGCAGGTGTTGGCAGGGGAGGCTGGGCTGCTGTAGGTGTTTTGGTAGGGAGGCTGGGCTGCTGCAGGTGCTACGGCCAGTGTGGTTTGCCCTGTGAGGGGTGGGGGCTGTTGAGGTTGCTCAGTTTGAGGGTCCTGACTCTTCGCTGTCTGTGGAGAGCGTACCTGTTGGGGAAGTGAGATAGGTTGTTACCAATTTGGCACATATGTTGTGGGTCGTGCATTCCACCCATACCATGATGTGTGTGTTCCAGTGTTATTGGTTTTATGGGCCTCATTACACGGATGGCGGTATTAGCGCATGGACCAAGGTGCTATTAGCACCTTGGTCCATGCCGGTAAAATACCGGCACCACCTTGGCTGAAAGGGGAATTACTGCCCCATTCCAAGGTTGGCGGGGCGGTAATTCCCCCTTCCACCACTGCTCTTCCCCATTCCCATTTTTGCCCCATAGGGCATAATGGGAATGGGGAAGGTGCTAATTACGGCACTGCAATTTTGCGGTGCCGTAATTAGCACCAAGGTCCCTTAGTGGGTTGGTTTTTAACGCCTGCAAAAAGCAGGCGTTAAAGCACCAACCCGCTAAGGGACCTCGTAGTAAGGCGGTAATGATTAACGGTCACCGTTACCATTAACGGTGACCGTTAACCATTACTGCCATCCGTGTAATGAGGCCCAATATGTCTCTCCTGGGTGGTGTTACTCACCATGCAGGGGGGTTGGGGGGGGGGTTGATGCTCAATGTGTACACTGTGCATGCATGTGCATTGTTTTGGGGTACCACAGCCATTGACGGGTGTGCGCTACCTGCCATGGCATGTTTCTGACCATTTGACATGCCCATTGCTCCTTGCTATGCTGGTGGATGCATGCAATTGGGGGTAAGGGCGCATGCACATAATCCTGCAGTTGTACTTACTACTGTCTCCTTGGTTCCATGCTCCAGCCTTAGTGCCTTCGATACCCTCTATTCTATGTGGAGTATGCTGCTGGCTCACTCCTCCCATAACATGAGTCGAAGGGGGTCAACAGTGCCTCCCCCAGTGGCTGCACACTCCCTCATGTGCTTGGCGATGGCACTGCGGACCTTGGCTTTGAGGTCATCCCACTTCTTTGTGCGGGGACGGTTCCCACGACTGTCACACTTGCCACCACCTCACCCCATATGGCAGTCTTGCGCTGTGTGCTTGTTTTCCACTGCCTGCTCCAGAAATGTTCATCTGCATGCTGTACTACAGTGTCCACTAAGGAGGCCAGCTCTGTGTCAGAGAAACTACTTTTCCTTTGCTAGGATTCTTTGTCTGGGGTCCTCTGGTACTGTGACATGCTTGTGGCTTGCTTCTGGCCTGGATGACTGAAGGAACAGGTAGATTAAGTTGGATTCTGTTGTTATTAATGGCCACCGCAGGCCTCCCGGTTTCAGCAGCGATTCTGTTTTCGGCACCGGTATTACTGGCACTGCGTAATTTTTCCGGCATGTTACTTTCCCCATCCACTAATACCGGCATTGCCGCTTCCAGCAGGGGGTTGTGCATACGCCTGCGGATTCATAGTACGCCGGTGACTCCAGCCATGCACCACCGGAAACAGTAATAACGACATGCCGGTATTGGTGCCGCTTTAGGTGAAGATTCGGAATGAGGCCCATTGTCTGTTCTCTTTTAGTAATGGTACATCTCAGGATTGTTTGATGATTGTTATTCTTTACAGTCACATAAACATTTAATTGATTGAAATGTGAACGTATTGGTAACAAGCTTGAAGAAAACCCTGGGAAAGGCATATGTTGGAAGTGGCTCTCTTGGAAAATGCCCTAGCTAGTGCCAGTGTGCCTCTTTTTCAGAATAATAGGTCAATGCGTACTTCCACACAATTGTCTACACCTTAATTACCAGTCCTAGAAGATACTGACAAAGGAACACTTACTCTATATAGTATGCTGACTCTCCGACTCCCCAGTTAAATTACACCCATCGGCTTATGTTACAAAAAGACTGCTACATTTTAGAGGAGTGATTATTGGCAAGCGCCAGATCACTGATCTTGTCACAGGTGATTCCCCAATATGACAAAAAATCACATGTCAGAAAACTATAGATAACAGAGTAGATATTGAGAAAGTGCAAATACTCATCCGTGTGTGTGACTATTGCCAGAAATATAATGGCAAAACTACCCGTCCAGTGCTAATTCATGTGCCCGACGTGGTCTTGTTAATACATAAGAAAAATCTCTATTGAAACTTTGGTTAACTTTTCAAAATGTGTTCAAATAGATTTAATTATTAACTGCAGATAAATTACAATGATGATCAGTAGTAAAATCCTACCTAATAAAGACCAGGTTGGTGAAAATGAGGAGAACACCTATGCCTACATTGGTCTTAAGTTTTGCACTGGTGGTACTTGTACACAAAGCATAAAAAACAAAGCATTCAACACATTCATTGTGGCGTCAGGAGTAAGGGTGAAAAAGAATCCCATTTTCTATTCACCACGGTTTGGAATAGCCAGTTCATCAGTCACAAAATCCATTCACCTGTCATTCTACAGACAGCGTGGGATTTGGATCTTGGTCCTCATTGGCCTCTGTGAGTTAGCAGAATTCTGCCAAATCCGTAATGCAGTAATTTCTGCCAAATAGAATGACAAACATTCTGTCCAATCAGGTGTGCAGAATGATTCAGCCACTGACTGGCTATAATGTATATATTTATTTGCTAAACTCTTACGCCCAAATGCTGCACAAACGTTTTGGTACCCTTCGTTAGCTTCTTTTAAAGAGGGAAGGAATAGGGGATCGAGCAATGTTTGCCAAGGATAATTCAATGCTGAGGAAGATGAAATCAATTTTTCCGCCTTTGACCCCTTGTCATGCGGCGAAGAAAATACTGGCCGAGACCAGTATTTTGAAATCTTACATCTCGCTCAATAGTGAAAATACGCTTGATCTCCATATCAACAAACCATACATATGTCATTTCTGGTGTGACCAAACATTTATGCTGCTGCCAGGGTGCTGAGGTGAAAGATGCTGCACAGTAGAGGGGACCCTGTAGTATAGCATGGCTTTTGAGCACATGGTTAATCACAACACTGTTTTTTATGATGCATCTTCCAATATCATTTTGTAAAAGAAGTTTGGAGGTTTACAACAGGAAATATAGCAGGATATTAATCATAGGACTGATTAATGGACTGATCATAGGATTACAAATTCTGGAGTCCCTTTTAAATGTATCCCAAATGGACCATGATAATGCAGTTTTATATGAGCTAATGGCTTAATGCTGTGTATACATTCTTGCAGTTTAATTCTTATTTACAATAATGGCTAGTTCCATGTGTTTTTATGGGTTTTATTGTTATTATGCATGCATTTGTTTGAGGGAATGCTGTCCAAATAAACATAGTAATAAAAAGAAAAACATTAAGACAAGCAATCAAAATGGTGTAACAATCTGAATGGTTTGAAAAAGGGAGAAGATGATTGTCAATGGAATAGTGAAAAGAAGTACGAGGGAGGACAGAACAAAGGGAACAGGAAAGAGAATTCCAGAGTTCTGGAGCAAGGAAGAAAAGGTAGATATGGGACTGGAACATTCCCATATGTACAGGGAAGAGAAGATGAATGAAGAGACCAAGAGCCTCATTACGACCCAGGCGGTAATCTGCCGACATTACCGCCATGGCGTAATAAGCGTTTACACCGTGGGCCGATGGCATAAAGAGCGCCACATTACGACCCATCGCGCACGAGCATTACGCCATGGCGGTAATGTAAATAACGCCATAGCGGAAAGGGCCCCTACCGGCATCATAGGGCGAGCAAGGTGCACTTCCGCCACCGTAAGTAGCGGCCACCGTAATTAGCGGTGGCCGCAATTAGCGGTCACCGTAAAAAGCAGAACCGGAAATAGCTTCATTGCGGCAGAACGGCAAACAGCACGTCGGCCATCTTTAAAAACACAATCCATTGCCATCCTTCCGAACAACACCAGATCCAACCCTGACACCTGTCCCAACCCATCACCCACCCATTCAACCACCCAAAAATGCCTAAAGTTGTTAAGAAGGCATGTGACCGCCAGCGCCAGGAAAGATTTACTCGGGAGGAACTCTGCATGCTTGCGGAGACCCTGCAAGACAATGCAGCTGTCATTTTCTCGCCGGAAATGAACAGGCCGGCGATAGCAAAAAAGAAGGCCATATGGGCCCTGGTGGCCGAGCGCGTCAGCGCGGTGGGGACCATACCCCGCACCCCACAACAGTGCAGGAAGCGTTGGGATGACCTTCGCATACGGGTCAAAGCCGTCATCTCTGCGAACCGCAACCTTGCCCTGTGTACCGGTGGAGGTTCGGAATCCCCACTGAAACTCCAACCGTGGGAGGAAATATGTGCAACCACGATTGGCATGGAAGGCATTGAAGGCGTCGGAGGGATGGAAAGGGGAATTCCGACATCAGGCGATGAAGGTAGGTGCCTCAAACAAGACATGCCATAGTCACTACAGTCCATTCATGTGTAGCACAATGTTGCCCTAGAGTGTAAATGCAACACATTAGCTGGACACTGCCCACAGCCACATGCGAGCTCCACCCTGTATACACTGCTGGCACCCACATACCTCCATCCACATTCCACACAAAAAGGAGACAACCTGCATGGCCCTGCCTGAAATCTGCCTCATCTACTGACCAGAATCATGTCAATCATTGTCATTCCAAAGTTTGCAGACCCATCAATAACGCCCTCCCTCCTTTGCTCCACCACAGGCACAGAATCACACCCCGAGGACCAGGACACCCCTGCGACGAAAAGAGCCAAGAAGGCCAAGAATACCATCCCCGCACCCTCAACCTCAGCTGCAGTGAGGCAGACCCCACAACAAGCAGAATCCACTGCAAGCAAACCGGACCGCCCACCGGCAAGCACCCCAGTAGGCAGCAGGCCAGCAGCAGCAGCACCACATGTACCAACATTGCCTGCCACAGAAGGCACCGGGTCTGCGGCCAGCAGCAACATGGGTGAAACAGCTGCAATTGCTGCATGTTCAGACTCTGACATTGAGGAGCACGAAGTCAGAAGCCCCACTGACCTTCTACATTCCCCCTGTTTGTCAAATGCCAGCCCCCATGATGATCACACACAGGGGCACACAGAGGAAGAGGAGTGGCCTTCTACCCCATGCCCAGTTCTCAGTCCACAGGAGGGGAGCAGCCCCTCCATCACACCACCAGCACTGGGCATGGCCCAGCAGGGGCAGCAGTTCCTTGAGGACATCATACAACGGCAGCAACATCTGTCCACGATGCTGACTGAGCATGCTGCGGAATGTGTGGGGGCAACCATTGAACAGGCCACGGAGACCCTAAGGGCCGAAATTGCGCAGAGCACTGCCACCCTGAGGGATGCTATGCAGGCCATGTCAAGGGACATTTGTGGCGAACTTGCCGGGTTGCGTCGTGTGCTCACTGAGCTCTCCCACACCCTACAGGACGTGCATGCACGGGAGCAGGCAGGGACATCCTCCGCTGCCAGTTCTGCACAGAGCAGCCCCATCCGACGTTCTGGACGGAACCTGCGCTCCACAGCCAGGGGTGCCCCGGGGGCCGGGAGAGGGGGCTCGCAACAGCCTGTGGCCACTCTCACAGGCATCTGTAGACACTTACATGGGGTGTGTTGGGGTGTGCAGGGGGGAGGGGGTAGGTGGGAGGGGGTGTGTTGGGGTGTGCAGGGGGGAGGGGGGAGGTGGGAGTGGGTGTGTTGGGGTGTGCAGGGGGGAGGGGGAGGTGGGAGGGGGTGTGTTGGGGTGTGCAGGGGGGAGGGGGGAAGTGGGAGGGGGTGTGTCACAACAATTTATGATTGAAATACACTTTTTCCTTTTCCGAAATGAAATGTGTGGACATTTTCATTGCATATGTGTGCTTTATTGGTGTACAGTCCACAGTGTGCATGTCCCAGAGACACACAGTGCCCCAAGTGCAGTCTCCATGTGATACACACCAGCCGTGTGTGCTAGAAGCAGTGGTCGATGATATTTTGATGCATTTCACGCCCCTCCTGTGCATCGCCTCCTCCATGAGGTGCCGGCCAATCTGCACCCTCCTCATCCTCATCGTCAGGTAGTTACAGTTCTGCGTCAGGGGGCAGGGGCACATTCCGTCTGACGCACATATTGTGTAGCATGACACATGCCATGACGATCTTTGCCACCTTCTCATGGCGGTACCGGAGTGCCCCACCAGACCTGCTGAGGCATCGGAACCGTGCCTTCAATAGGCCGAATGTCTGCTCTATGACCACACGGGTACGTGTATGTGCACGGTTGAAGTCCTCCTCGTGCTGGTCTGCGGGTTCCGGACTGGTGTAAGGAGCCACCTCTTCAGGGGATAGCCTGCATCACCTGTATGTAGGCGAGAATGTATGTGTCACTCATGACGTCTGATCAAGAACATGATGTGCCACCATGGCTTGCATCCAACTGTTACTTTGGCTCACTTCGACATGCACTAATTGATTCACACAATGCAACCAGTATATGCTCATGGCTCTCATGGCCTTTTTGCATGCCATCACCCAATGTATGCAGAAGGGTGGAGTGCATTGTGAGTGCCCATCCACTGTGTCCATTCATGCCGTTTGGTTAGTTGGCCTGGCACATGTCCTGTGATGGCAATGCGCACATCATTGCAACATTGCTGTGGGCCTCATCATGACCCCAGTGAGCAATGCTGATGTAGACAGGGACATTTTGGGGGCCCTGCTGTCTGTGTAATGGTGTGTTGATGTTTCTGTCCGTCATGTGCCTCCTTCGTGGGCAGTTATGGGGGACAGGCCTATCGGTTGATGGTGTTTGGTGACGTGCATGTAGGTGCATTTCATTGTTGACGATGTGGTCTGAATTGGTAGAATGCACTTGCAGATGGTTGTGTCATGGTTGGGACGCAAACTCATTCATATGGTAGGGCTGCATACATTGGGTATTGCCTTTACTAGTGTTGGGTGGAGTTTGGGTTGCTTTAGGGTATCATCTGTCTCCGTTCTCTCTGCTACTCACAGCCAATTGGAGTATGCATCATTCCCCCGCCCCTTTCAGCCAGGTGGAGTATGCATCATTCCCCCCCCCTTTCAGCCAGGTGGAGTATGAATCATTCCCCCCCCTTTCAGCCAGGTGGAGTATGCATCATTCCCCCCCCTTTCAGCCAGGTGGAGTATGCATCATTCCCCCCCCCCTTCAGCCAGGTGGAGTATGCATCATTCCCCCCCTTTCAGCCAGGTGGAGTATGCATTGGTACGTCATTCACCTACCCACTTCACATTTCCATGGTCATGACATTGGACTCACCGAGTAGCCAGGATCTTGGGCCTGCATGTCGCTCCATGTAGCGTGGTATTGTGGAGTTCCTCAGGACCATAGAATCGTGGGTTGATCCGGGGAATTGGGCACAACAATGTGTGATGATCTTGTTGGAGTCACAGACCATTTGCACGTTGATTGAGTGGAACTGTTTCCGGTTGCGGTACGGTACCTCCATGGCACGTGGAACCACCAATGCCACATGGGTGCAATCGATGGCACCAATGCAACCAGGTATGCCGGCTAGTGCATGGAAACCCACTTTGGTGTTTGCAATCTCCTGGGCAGTCCGTGGTAATGAGATGTCGTCGTCTGTGTGCTTGAGGAGGGCATCGAGCACTTGGATGAGTGTTCGTGAGAATAATGGTTGTGAAATGCCATACAAGTGCCCCACTGTGTGCTGGTAGGTGCCTGTGGCCAGGAAGTGGAGTACAGACACTACCTTCAGTCGGGGTGGGATGGCCGTTGGAGTTTCTATCATGCTGACGATGTCGTTGTGTGTCATGTCTACGATGGCGGTGATGGTGTCCCGGTCCAAACGGTACAGGGTGTGGATCTGCTCAGCAGTGAGGTTGAATGGATTGGCTCTGATGCGTGGGATTGGGGGCTGCCTGCGTGGTGGCACTGGCTGTGCTGGTGGGGCTTGCTGGGCCTGCCTTGCCCTCCTTCTCCTCCTGCATCTCCTCTGTGCTGCCTGTTGTTGTTGTTGCTGTAGTAGCACTTACATTGCTATCAGGTCCTCCAGCCCCAACATTGCTAGTCGTATTGGTATCATTGTGGAGTGTGACTGGGTGTGGGAAGGGGTGAGGTGTGCTCTTTTTGTACTTCCTGAGTCTGTATTGCCTTCACCTGTGCTGTTTCTGTGCACCTGTGGCAGCTGCATTCACTTTACATGGCCATTTACGGTTGGTTCGCGATGGCGTAATTAGCACCATGGCGGTAAGGTACTTAACGGGCTCGGTGATGGCGTTAGGTGCATGTCCGCTTGGGTCGGCATTTGCGTACCTTTCCGCCATGGCGCTAAGTACGGTGTGGGAGGTCGCGTGCGCGCGCCCTTGCCGCAGTTATCGGCAGCGTTAACTACGATGCCGCTAATGGCATCGTAGTTAACGGTCACGGGTCATGATCGGACCTAGCGAAAAACGATGGCGGTAACCATTTACCGCCATCGTTTTTCACTTAGCGCCAGGGTCGTAATGAGGACCCAAGTGTGAGAATAAACGGAGGTAAGATAAGATAAGAAGGAGCTAAACCATAGAAACATCTAAAGGCAATGCAGGCATAGCAAAACTGAAGATGGCCAGAAAATCAAAGCCAACCGAGTCTAAGGATGGTGAAATGCTGGGCCTTCTGGTTAATCAGGGCCAAGCTTGGCCCACCTTCGCCATGCCAGCAAATGTTGGAGCAGAATTCCAAGTATTACACACTGCAAAATTGTGGAATCCACTGTTTCACCTCCACCCATTAAAATGTTGCCAATCCTTAGTGAGGAGGTTCAGTGGCAAACTGGGCAACTGCTAATTTCTAGAAGTCCTTAAGACAATGGGCCTCATTACACGGTAGGCGGTAGCCATGGCGCTATTAGCTCCATGGCTACCCCCTCACTGCATTCTGGGTCCGTGTTCCCGGAATAGGGACTTACCGGGTCATTCCGGCCCTGGAGGACCCGTTAAGTCCCCATTCCGGGAACCATTCCCCATTCCCATTTGAGCCCCCATAGGGCTCAATGGGAATGGGGAAGGAGTTAATAATGGTACCGCAATTTGCGGTACCGTTATTAGCTCGGCAGTCCCTTAGCGGGTCCCTTCCCTAACGCCTGGTAAAACCAGGACCTCGTAGTAGGGCGGTAAGGGATTACCGGCACCAGTGCCCTTACCGGTGCCGGTAATACCTTACCGCCTAACGTGTAATGAGACCCAATGTCCTTGATGGTGCCCATGAATGGAGCAGAACTATGGGTTATTTAAGTGCTAGCCCACATGTAAGAAGTGAAGATCAATATCTGAAATCTACCAATGTTGCCCTCTCTTACGTCCAGACTTTCTGGTGCATCTCCAATTGGGCAAAGGGAGTTGAATAGATGAAAGCCTTAAAGTTGTCATTCTGTAGCTATGGTAATGCAACAACTCTAATTCACACATGGATGCCGTTGTCATTTTCACCTTGGTTTATCTCCCCTCTAGAACCATCCTCATAATATTAGCTCCAAGGATATTCTGTTAAAAGGGCCTATTGATCAATGTTGATTTAATAAGCTTGGGTAGGTTGTTCAAAAGCTAATTAGCAATTCAGTATATAAAGACAAAATACTTGCCAGGTTTCACAGTGTAGTTGAATTTGATCCAATCCAATGACCTACATCAACTCTACTTCAAACTTTGATTTCAGATGTTCCCCATTCAAGGGATTTTCAACATTCAAGGAAAATGGCACAACTCTGTCCGCTGTGAGTTTCTTTGCTTGTGTGGTGTCGTAGCTGTACAAAGTATCCTGAACTTAATGTTCTCAAGTCCACATTTTCATAAGATTAGGACCAGATGGTTAAAACTATATAGGGCCTAATTATAAGTTTGGTGGTATTTCGGAATTAAATCTGCCTAAATACCACCAAACGGATTTACTGCTACTGCCACTTTGCTCGGCGAAATTGCTGCTGGATTAGAAGTGGTGTTAGACAGTGTTAGTCCCCATTTATTGGAGTCCATAGGAGTCCATGGGGATTTGGCCATTTTTGGGTGGTAAGGCAGAGGAATTACCTCTAGAATTCTGCTGGAGGTCTTTCCTCAACTTACCTCCAAACCCATAGTTCGGCAGTGCAGTGATGGAGCAGTAATGCAGTGGTAGCTGAGTTACCACTGCATTACCACCGTTTCTGGTCACACGCTGATCTCATAATGAGGCTCGTGTAAATTAGATGTGGTATTAGAAATACATAGTCTGCCCTACTACTGTATTTCGCAGTGGATCAGATCACCTTTATGTGTTATAGGCTGTTAAGTTAGTATTAATGGAAAGTTTTGAAAGGCTAATGTTAGCTGGTCCCAAGTTTAGTAAAGTGCAGCCACGGGATCCTCCACGAACGTGGCACCTTGTACTTCATTCAGCACATTGTGCCTGATCTATGATGTGATGGGATGGAATTATTAAGTGTGGTCTATAACAATTTGTGATACACTGTTTATGTAACTTGTTGGTATGTATTATCAAAATCACATGTTTGGTAATCCAATAAACTTGGCCTTGAGACATATAAAATGGATACCAAAGATCTGGGTATTAAAAGTTAAACAAATAAATCGAGGGCATGTATGAAATAGAGCAAAGATATGCAGAGATTGAAGTTCCATTCCAAAATGTACTAAGGGGGAATGTGCCAGCAATAAAAGTAGTAAAATATATATATTGAATCTATAGGGGCTATATAAGAAATATATTGAGGTTATTAGATAGAGGACAGATAAGAAGGAATAAGAGATTGTGTGTGTGTGTAGATGTGAAGAACATATTAAAGAGCTAGGGAATATATGACATATGGGAGCCATGACAGATATGAGACATATGGCAATATAGGCAGCCGTACAGATAAGGGGTTTAGCAGTCACTTTTACTCCCTAAAAAATTGGCAAATACTCCCAGAAAATTAAAATAGGGAGTAAAAATACTCCCAACAAAAAATAGGAAACAGACAAGTGGGGCCTTGCGCCCCTGCCTTTACCCTCACAACTCATGGATATATTTGGACCAGTAGTTCACCTCATACCACAGGAAGAGACTGCTATTTTACCAGCTGATCGGAAGAGGTAAGCATGCATCTTTTAATGTGCATGAATGATTAGGTGCAAAAAAGAATTATTACAAAAACATTTCCTTTTTCCAGGTAAAACATATTTTTTCTCATTTATAAAATACTCTCTTTGGGAATTGGACTTCATTTTTAGTCCTTAAAAAAGCATTTTACTCCCAACTTTAAAAAATAGGAAGTAAAATAAGACCACTCCCAAATCTTATCTGGAGAACTGGATATAGGAGAGAAACGAGATATGGCTAACAGGAGATATGGATTCCAGGCATGATGTTATATTTATTTTTATTTATTTATTTTGCATTTTTAAAGTGCTCACACAGCCCGCGGGCATCGAGGCGCTGTTACAGGAATAGTTTTATTTTTGTTGCGGAATTGTTTTGTCTTAGTTGGGTATTTATAACACGCTTAAATACCCAGAGGATTCGAAGCGCGCACCCGGGGATCGAACCTGGGTTGCTTCGTGTTGTCTTGCTTTCAAGACGAGCACGTTGCCACTGAGCTATCCTCCCAGGACAATATGATTTACCAGCAACATGGGCATAGGATATTGTTATGATGTTATCCACGTCACACAATTCCATTTAGAATGGAGAATGTTTCCCCCCACCACGATCCACTAAGGAACGTGGTGAGCCATTCCCCAACCGACGAGCCTCGCCTCCGGGGGCCGTAAATAAAGGCTCACTTCAACCCGTAGAACCTCCTAACAAAGTGTGGTCAAAATTGGCAATAGACATCATGGGCCCCTTCGAAAACCTGGAGGCAGTGAAAATATTCATCATCGTGATCGTGGATTACACCTCCAAATGGACCAAATGGGGAGTGATGGAATCAAACATAACCACAAGAAAGGTCACAGACTTCTTAACTGAAATATTTAACAGAGAAGGTGACCCCAAGGACATAGTCTCAGACAACGGATCCCAGTTTACATCATCGGAATTCCAAGAGTTCCTCAGAAACAAATCCATCAACCACATCACCATGTCACTATACCATCCAATGTCCAACGGACTAGTGGAAAGAATGAATAGATTGGTAAAAAGCGTGATCCAACTAGCCACAGCCAATGCCCTATCATGGAGGGAAACCCTCAAGGAAGCTTTATATGCATACAGAACAACACCACACTCCACCACCAACTTAGAGCCCTTCACCATGATGCGGGGCAGAACCGCAACTAACCAACTGAGACCAGCATGGATCTTCATGAACACCAGTGAGGCAAGAATGAATATGGAACAAATCCAAGAAACTATAAAGGAGAAACAAAAGAAATACAAAACATATTACGATTCAAGGAACGGAGTAAAACAGATGTTACATCAGAAAGGAGACTGGGTCTGTGTCAAAGAACCAAAGAAAACAGTCAAGGGCGAATCCAAATTCAGGTCTCCACAAAGAGTCGCACATTGCCATGGAAAATCTGCCATATTGGATGATGGAAAGAGATGGTCCCAAGATGATCTAGTGAAAATAACCAACGACACCTGCAGACCAAGCACTTCCAAAGACAGTCACAATGATACATGGTCAAGAAAAGATGTGTTGGGAACAACCAATGACACATGCAGAACCAGCGCATCTAAAGACTTAGATGAAGGTGTATGGCCAGGAAATGAACACAATCCTGAGGAGACATCATATCACAAGCACGCAAGAAACAATGAGCCCTGTTCCGACGATGAGGAAACATCTGCCAGGAAATTGTCGAAAAGAAATCGGAGGATCATCCGAAACTTCAGCAGCGATTACGTATTAACCAGCAGCTGCCAACTCTTGTTGCATATACCCTTAGCCAGCCATTCCACCCCAATCTTTCCCTTGTTTTCTTCCCCCCCTCTTCCGCCCCTCTCTTTCCCTTAGGGAAGGAGATGTTATGATGTTATCCACGTCACACAATTCCATTTAGAATGGAGAATGTTTCGCCCCACCACGATCCACTAAGGAACGTGGTGAGCCATTCCCCAACCGACGAGCCTCGCCTCTGGGGGCCGTAAATAAAGGCTCACTTGGAAACCTACCTCCGCCTCAGCATTCATTTCAGATATACATCGCAAGTATCTGTATATAAAATATTATTCATTTTTCTGGGATATGATATACAAGCAAAATGTATGGGCAACCAGAAAATACACCAGCGATATGGAGAATAAGAGCTGTACTGTGTTTGTAAGATGCACTAGAGATATTAGGGACATGCTATAATTACAAAATGTATGGGGGATATAAGACATACACTGTTATTGGGAAATGTACTATATATCAACAATATTGTATTCATAAGATACATCAGCAATTACGATGTGATCTGGCAGTTGCACCAAACATATGCAGGATATACAAAAATTCCGAGATATGGCGAATGTAAGATATGCACCCATGTATGTGGATTAAATAGAAATCTAAAGCAGTATGAGTTCTATACATATGATATGAGGGTTAGATGTTATAGCAGACATATAAAGGATAATTGCTATAAACCAAAGTAATAGTGCTATAAGCCATAGCAGCGATCAGCGATATTAGGGCTTTGAAATATACACAATGGATTCATAAGATACTGGGCAAATGATGTATATACCAAAAGGATCAGGGATATGAAATACTACGGAGAAAAGGGGCAAGGTAATATGCCAAAGGTATGTGGTTAAAAGATACATCAGAGATATGGCTATACAAACACACACACACACACACACACACACACACACACACACACACACAGAGAAATGATAAAAAAAACGTGACTATAGCAACTATTACAAATAAACAAGTATATCAAAATACCCCCTAACATATGAAGGATACCAGAGATATGCACATTTAGTACTATCATAATTCCTATAGGAACATATCTCATGCCTATAATCTGTCACCTCAGTACTCGCCATAAAGGTTTTGAAAGAATGCCTACAACATTGTGTTGCGCAAGTACCCATGATGTTGAGAGGAAACTGTCTAATAGGCACACAGCTGAATGTGTCATTTCTTTGTCCCAGCCATGAAACATCTGTGAACAAAAAAGACAAAAAGAGCTTAATATTATTGACAAGTATCCCCTAGTGAAAAAAACTCTCAAACTGCAGAGGTGGATTAACCTACACAGCTCATCTGAAATCTTAAAACAGGCCACTGCCTTTTAAAGAGCAGTTAGTTTTGGGCAGAGACATTTGCTTATCAGACATTCACTGAAATGCAATGAAGTCTACAGAAGCTAACCCGCCCTTCCTTCACCTAGCCCACCAGCCTTTCAGGAAATAGTGTTGGAAAGTCTCCTACAGAAGAATTTCCCCAAAAAGAATACATATTTAAAGAAATTGTTTAACAATGAAACAGAGACATCTGCTCTGGGAATCGTTCTGGTTTTTAGGACAACCTTTTAATGTTCCAGTGATCGCTGTGAAGGCTCCCAAAACAGATATCAACTGACTCCTCAGAATCTCGGAGAGCGTCTGAGGAAATCATTTCTGGATGTATCTCCCCCACACCCAGCCCTAGAGGTTGAAAAAAGAACCAACTTACAGTTACAGATGCATTTTAACATGCAAGTTAGGAAATTAATGAATTTAGGGAATTAAGTGAAATTGGCAGACAATGTAACTTTCAACCTCCCAAAATTCAAACTCAACTGGTGAAGGGTCCAGACAGGCTGCATTGGCTAGTTATGCAGGGGTTGGGGAAAGAGTAGGAGGTGGATACATTATATGAAAAGGACGGGGATATCAATTCCCAAACACATTTACAAATTGCATTTGGAATCGCCATTTACTTTTTCAAAGTTTTCTAAAAGACAGCCTTTCCAAAAAGCCATCCATTCAATAAGTGTCTGCAAAACTAGTCACAAGTACTAAACAGGTCACAACTTCCTGCATATACTTCCAATAGTTTTTCACTCAACTCCAGATTGAAGGACCTAAAGACCAGCAAAGGCTTTCTCTGTGGGTCTACACTCCATGCCAAGCTGAAACCTGATTGGCTCTACAAGTCCATTGTTGATGTCAAACATGCGCATCATCTATACATATAACAACAGGAATCTGAATCATACAAAACACCAGATCTTCTAGCCCTGGACTTGCTCACAGCTCTGCCTCAAAGTGAGCTCACAGAAGAACGTCTATAAAGAACCAGGCTCTTGCTCCAGTACCCATAGTCATGATCCTCGGATGCTTAAATGGACCCCCCCAAGGTTGTTCTGACATTTCACATAGATATATAGTTTAAGGTAGGTACATTATCATTAAAGGGCCTTGTATTTCTGATGTTTATGAAAACAACATCCTGCTTTTCTATATTTAGATACATTACAGTTTACCTGTAACTATGAACAACACATTTTCTGCACACACAGCTATACTGCTCTTTAAATGCTGGGTGTGGGGTAATAAGAGACATGACATCCACACATCATTCCTTGCAAATGCATTTCCCACAATGTAATACACATGGGCAAAAGGTGCACCCAGACCTATGTATATCAAAATCTCTCCTACCTGAAAACCAGTAGGGCCTCCTGGGTACTAAAAAGGGCCGCCGAATGGGGGGAGATTAATTGGGGTTCTTATGCCATGGTTTTATTGAAGGTATAAAAGGCACATCTTGCCCCAAAGACATCTGGTGCTGGCTTTGTGGTGCTGTCACAGTGTTAATAGTGATGTCATCTGTGACACAGACAAGCTTTGTGTCTGCAGCCTACAGGCAGTTGGAAGGAACTGCTTTCACAAGGACCAAGGAAGTGTAGACTGAGAAAGATGAATGAAATTTCCTTTTTTGAAAATAAAGTCCTTATTCAGAGGTAAATATCATCAGCACAATTACATCTATTAGATACATTTCTTAGGAGTAATTAAAAAATAGATCCAAGGATCAATAGCAGCTATTTCTCTTAGATGTATCTTGGAGAAACAATTTGGCATACATTTCAAGGATGTAGCTTAGAGACTACACCTACAATAACCCTCCGCTGCAGTCTTTGACATACCATAGAAAGACCAGTCCCGCATACACCTCAGCTGTGTGTCTGAGATGTACCTTGGAGATAAGGGCACTCATAATACAACTCCGGTACAAGCTTTAGACATAGCTGAGACCCGATTTCTGGAGTAAACCTCAAATACAAGCTTTAAAAATATCTTGGTGACTCAATACCAACCAAAAAGATATTTGTCCTAGAAGTATTTTAGAACATCAACACCAAAATAAACTCCAATATAAGTCTTAGATGTATTTTACAGCCAAAACACAACAAACTTCAGATACAAGCACAGTTGCAGAACACTCACGCAACAACCATGATACACTTCAGATACATGTCAGAGTGGTTTCTGAAATCTTTCTTTGGACACGCATCCCTTAGTTTTGCCTAATAACTGCATGTGAGCTAAACATCTCAAATACAGATTTTAAAAACATCTTGCAATTTAGAATTATGATCCACCTCTAACATCTCTGAGGCACAACGTCCATCCAGGAAACACATTTCCTTAATTCAGGATCTCCCGCCTCCTGCATTAGGGTCCAGATAACAGTTTTTTTCAGTGTGTAAAATCGCCCATGTAAAGCAATGTTAGATTTACATGATTAACAGCTCTACTGTCTGGTAACCAACTGAGCCTCTAAGATCGTGACTCTCTAGACATCAGATGCAGTCTGGGGTCTGACCCTTTGAGATCTAAGCAACATCAATGTAACTTGGTTGTCTGAGGGCTGTCCCTCATAATCAGTGTAATCTATGGAAAGGATGTAATCTTTTTGGTCTGTGATCTGTAAACTGACGGCATAACTCTACTGCCCAAGTCTTGTGCCTGTGAGATCTGTGTAATATCAGGGCTAGCTTTGCTCTCCGAAACTTCCGCCTGCAAAGTCAGTATGATAGCTGTCAACATTGCATGTTAAACCACCACCCCTTTAATAAGCATAAGCAATAATCCTGTATGTACTTAATTCAACCTACGCAAGAACAATTTCAGTGGGATTGGCATAATGATATGTATTCGAGGGGGATGTGGGATTGTCTTGTTCATTTAATGGGAGTTAGGGTGATGTGCACTCTCCCAAAAAGTTATTTAGTATTTCTGTATCTCATAAAGTGAGGGTTTGATCTTATTTCTGCAAATGTGGCATTTATTTCGGAAATGTCTACCGAGTCAATTCATGTGAGATCGCACACCCTTTAATGACACTACTTGCTATGTCATCGTGCAAAGGATATGTGATGTAACTTCCTGTGAGGTAATTACCACCAAATGCACTAAATAGTTTCTGCACTTTTTGTATAATAAAATCCCTGCACAGAAGTATAAATGTACAACATTACAACATATTTTCTTTGTATTACGGTTTGCAACGTCATGTCTTCTGCAAGTAATTATGCTCTCATTGTAGAAAAAGTCTTGCTTGATGCAACTATCATGGCAATGATTACCACACACCTGTCAGAAAAAACACATTTCACCCAAAATGCCATGTTATAGAGCTGCCTACTGATAGCTATATGCAGGAAACACACCGAAGAACCAGTCATTTGATTACATAGATATTTTAGTTGCAGGATACATTGAATGCATATGTTGGTAGATTATCCAAATCCATATGATACATTTGCTGAACTATTGTTTTTCCTTGTGAGAAAGAGTGGTGCTCTGATTGGAAACATCAGCAAGTGCTGATGGTGCTGAATGGTGCTGAAGGCTATCATTAATACATAGCTAAATTGATGTTGAGGGCCAATTTTCTAAAAACTGTATAGTTACTCCATAATGTTTGTTCTTTACCAACTAATGGCCCTCTATCACTTCGCCTTAAATACAAAATATCGGCTCATTACGAGTTTGGCAGTGCAGGAAAAAAGTGTAGCTAATGGAAAAAAAACATGGGCACAAATATCCCTGACCAACTCATCCATAGAACATTGCCCAGAGACCCTGGCTGTAGTTATCTGGACATGAAGGCGGGGTATTTAGCATTTGTACTTGTTGCAAATAGGAGCTCATTACGAGTTTGCTGGTATTTCGGCGGTAAATCCGCTGGTATACCGGCAAATGGAATTACCTCCACTTGGTCAGGCGGTATTACCACTGGAGGTATGACCTCCAGGCAGTAATACTGCCAGATTACAAGCAGTGGTTTGGCGGTGTAAACGGAATTACCTCCACTTTTATCCCCCACAGCCAAATTCGTCATGTGCCCTAATGTCTGTCTGGAAATCCCTATCTTGTGAAGATCTGTTTGCATGTATTTATGTTCAGTTCACACTTGTTTTCCTGTACCACTTGTCTGCTTAAGGTGTCTGCTAAGCAGTTGTGTATCCCAGGAACAACATATCCTCCAACATATTCCTCATCTATGACATGTAATGTCCACAGCTGTGCTGCTTTGGAAATTATTTATAAGTAGCACGCATGGCACCTGTAGGCTCATTTTCGTTATTTCCGCAAACGTGTTTGCTTCGAGAACTCGGCGTGCCTCATGTCTTTCACTTCGTATTGTACGATTAAGTCTTCTTGCACCCCGATGACCCCGGGGTCTGGCTTCAAGAAATGTCGGGACTGGAGGTCCAGGATGTCCATCATGAACCTGCACGGTATCTGCTTCAGGTGCCTGGGCAAACCACGCCGCGGACGATTGCTCGATTGCCAGTCGTTGACTGCCAAGGCCTTGCGGAAAAATAAGGGGAAATTAAAAGTAGGACGTGTTTCCAAGCCCCGTAAATCCAAATTGGCTGGTATGCCGACCGACAAGTTGAGAGTCTCCTTGTCGGAAAACGTCCAGACGTTGTAGGTCCCGGAGTGGTTCGCGCCACTCGTCCTCTTCATCGAGGCGGTCCCGGAAGCACCGTCAACATTCGCCTTCTCCGTCCTCGGTGGATGACGGATACCCGAAAAAGATGTCATGCCGCACTAAATCCTCTACCCCTGAGGAATGTGAGGCTTTTCGAGAGCAAATGTTGCAGATTTTTCAGTCTCATGGCACAGTTCCGTCCGTGCCTTCGGTTGACGCCGGCAAGGAACGGTCTCGGCCTGATGCACGTGCCCACTCGTGCCCGGGCAGTCGGCGTGATAAACATCAAGAGCCTTCGAGGTCCCGTTCAGACAACGCTTCAGGGGAACGTCAGAGACGTGCCAGGTCCAGGTCGCGGTCTTCGTCTCCCACAAAACCATCCAAGCCTGAGCTGTCGAAGAAGGTGTCAACTCCATCAGCGCCATGTCCGTCGAGTGAGTCTGTCGGGTCTTTACCTGGGGTCAGACCTTCGAAATCTTCAGCGCCTTTTTCAACGGCAGTTAACAAGTCTTTGTCTAAAAAAAACCACCCATCCAGTAGCGACCCCGGCTACCTGTCCACTCACCCCACTCCCGAGAGTTGGGTGGTTCAGGTAGCTACGGCCACCTCGAAGCAGGTAGCATACCCTGCCATCCCTCCGGATAGGGACGATAAAAACGCATGGATGGATGGGCGCGCAAGGTATTTGCTGCTGGGAGTATGGCCCTGAAATTGGCCCACTCCACCTGTGCCTTGGCAAAATTTTCGGACACTCTGTGGAATTGTATTTTGCTTGCGGCTGACCATATTCCCAAAGGGGAGGAAAGGGATGGCTTTCTAGCTATTGTGAAGGATGGCAAGGATGCCATGTGTGAATCCCTTCAATCTAGGTTGGACACTGCGGATTGTGTCGCAAGGTCCATGGCTACGAGCACCTTCATGCGCAGATTTGCGTGGTTGTGAAAGTCCGGTTTTGCACGCGGTGTGCAGGCCCGTCTTCTCAACATGCTCTTTGATGGGTCGCATCTTTTTGGCAGCAAGGCTGACGAGTGCCTTGAAAAGTTGCAGACCTCTAAAGAGGCCGCCAAATCTTTGGGCGTGGCTGTCAGACAACCTCTGCCTTTTCGTCCTAGGGGACAACAATGGGGGGGTGGTTCCATTCGCTATTACTCCTCATTTGGAAAGGGGATGCCCAGTCAAAGAGGCCTCCGTAGAGGCACTCGTGGTGGACGAGGTAGGGGTGCCAAAGCCGCTCAGGCAGCTGCCTCTTTGCCTTCCGGCACTGCCGCTGCCGCTTCTAAACAGCTCTGAGGCCAGGACTCATGGTTCTCCAGTGGGGGGCAGGCTGTCACAGCATCTCGAAGAATGGAAAGCCATGACTCATGGTTCTCCAGTGGGGGTCAGGCTGTCGCAGCATCTCGAAGAATGGCAAGCCATTACTTCAGATGCATGGGCTCTGGGTACGATCACCCACGGTTACTGCCTTCCTTTTCTCCAACTGCCTCATGACAATCCACCGGGGAAACACTCTTTGAAGGTTTCCGGATCTGCTGCTGTTGCAGGAGATTTTTGCCCTGCTGGAGAAAGGTGCTATAGAACCGGTGCCTGTGGCGGAGTGGAACAAGGGTTGGTATTGCCCTTATTTTTTGATACCCAAGAAGGACGGGGGACTGAGACCCATCTTGGACTTACGATGCTTGAACAAGCTCCTCAGGAAAGAAAAGTTCAAGATGGTCACTCTTTCTCAGATCCTTCAGGCCCTCCAACTTCAGGATTGGTTGGTGTCATTGGACCTGCAGGATGTTCATTTTAATGTGCCTGTGCTCAAGCACAGGAAATACCTCAAGTTCGCAGTTGGCGGAACCCACTACCAGTTTCGGGTCCTGCCTTTTGGGCTCACCTCCACCCGAGGGTCTTTACCAAGCTCATGGTGGTGGTGGCAGCACACCTCAGGAGAGGGGGATTCACTTGTACCCCTACCTGGACGATTGGCTGATCAGGGTGCGTTCTCCCGAACAAGTCTTGGATCATCTCAGCATCACCTGCCACTCCCTTCACAAGCTGGGCTTCTCCCTCAACTTCAAGAAGTTTCATGTGACACCATGCCAGCGGCTCCAGTACATAGGGGCCATTTTGGACACTTCCTTGTGGATGTGCTCGCCACCCAAGGTGAAGGCTCATCACATTCTTCAGATGGTCACAAAAATTCAACAAGCCCAGAGTCTGCCGGCTTTCAAATTCTTAAGGTTGCTTGGCCTAATGGCATCCTGCATTTTTCTGGTGCCAGAGGCACACTTGAGAATGAGATCCCTTCAGTGGGCTCTACGGACTCAATGGTCCCAGTTCTCGGGCAAGATGTCGGATCTCCTTCATGTTCCATTCTCGGTCTCACAGGACCTTCTGCAGTGGGCCGACGAGAGACATCTAATGAAAGGGGAGCCTTTTTGGCAGACATGGGCGGATGTCACGGTGGTGAAGGACACTTCCATGACAGGGTGGGGAGCTCATGCCGACGATCTATCCATCAGCGGTCGTTGGTCTCCTTCGGAGTCCAGACTTCAAATCAATCTTTGGAGCTAAAGCCATCAGGATAGCGCTGAAGGCTTTCCTGCCGTCTGTACCGGGGAAGAATGTCCTGATAATGACAGACAACACGGTGGCTATGCATTACCTTAACAAGAGAGGGGGTGTAGGGTCACTACCTCTGTGCAGGGAGGCAATGCAGCTATGGTTCTGGGCAATGAGCAAGGGAATGTCCCTTTCGGCGATTCATCTAGCCGGCATGGAGAACATGACAGCGGATGCTTTAAGCAGGCAGAACGCGGTCTCTCACGAGTGGGACTTAGCTCAGGAAGTCCTTCAAGAGATCTTTGCCCTTTGGGGAACCCCTCAGGTGGACCTGTTCGCGACCATTGCAAACCGGAAGCGCGAAAGGTACTGCTCAAGGGAATTTCCTCCGAGAGGAGCTGTAGGAGACGCGTTCATCGTGGAGTGGCTCTTCCCGCTTCTGAATGCGTTTCCTCCCATCCCCGTCATCCCTCAAGTCCTCAGAAGGTTGCAACTGTTCGGGACTCGCATGTTCCTCATTGCTACCGATTGGGCCAGGAGAGCGTGGTACCCGGACCTTCTAGACATGTCCATCTCTCCCCCAATACACCTTCCCCAAAGAGAGGATCTTCTCTCGCGAGAGGAAGGTCGGGTTCTCCATCCAGAGGTCAAGACTCTCAACCTTCACTCATGGTTTCTGAGAGGTTGAGATATAGGGATTGGGACCTCCCGGATGACGTGATGGAGGCGTTGCTTTCGGCTAGGCAGCCCGCAACAAAGTCCCTGTACCGTTGCTGTTGGCGTGAGTTTTGCGACTGGTGCAGGGGAAAGAATGTGGATCCTTCTCAGTGTTCGATTCCGGAGGTTCTCTCCTTCTTACTTTCTTTGGCCCACAGGGGCCTTCAGGTGGGCACCATTAAAGGTTATTTGGCAGCGCTGTCTTTCTTTAAGCGCTCATCAGAGGAATGTTCTTATTTTGAAATTCCACTGATCACTCCATTTTTGAAAGGGCTCAAGAATGTGTTCCCACCATCGCCGTTTCAGGTGCCGGTCTGGGACCTTAATTTGGTTCTAAACTTTCTGATGGGTGCTCCGTTTTGGACCCTTGCACTCTTGCACTTTAAGGTTGTTGACCCTTAAAACTGTTTTCTTAGTTGCAGTTACATTTGCTAGAAGAGTGAGCGAGTTGCAGGCACTTTCTTCTAAGCCACCTTTTACTTTGTTCCACAAGGACAGGGTTGTACTGAGGGTACGTCTGTCCTTTCTCCCTAAGGTTGTGTCAGACTTTAATTTGAGTCAGAAGGTGGTACTCCCCGCTTTCTACCCTTCTCCTCACCCTAGTAAGGAAGAGGTACGGCTTCATAGGTTGGATCCTAGAATGGCAAAGGTCAGAGTGGATGACAAGTTCTTTGTGGGGTATACTGGACACCGTTTAGGACAAGCTGTTTCGAAGCAGACCTTGTTTCAGTGGATTATCCTCACTGTTTCAGAATGCTACCGGTTGGCTGGTAAGGACCCTCCTGCGGGTTTGCGGGCTCATTACACCAGGGGTATGGTTACTTTGACAGCCCTCCAGAGGTGGGTGCCGTTGAAGAATATCTGTGATGCGGCAACGTGGTCTTCTATACACACGTTTGTCAAGCATTACTCCCTTGATACTTCCAATGCTAAGGATGTTGCCTTTGGTAAGGCAGTGCTTTATTCTGCCATTTAATTGGGTATGGCTGAATTCTTTTCCCTCCTCCAATCATTTTTACTGCTTTGAGAGTCTGTCATAGATGAGGAATACGTTGGAGGACACAATCCATTTGAAGAACAAGTTACTTACCAAGCTGGTAACGTTCTTTCAACTGGATGTTCTTCCAAAGTATTTCTCATCGCCCTCCCAGCCTACCCCTCGCAAGGATTTCCCATGACATTACAGCTTACGTCTTGCAAGGCTAAGTGCAGTCGATGCAGTGTTTTGGGCATGTGTGCCACACGTTGTGAGGGGGAAAAAACATGAAAGCCTACAGCGTTGATGAATACAGACATTAAAGCAGATAATAAAGTACTGTACCACATCCACAGGTGTGCCACAACCGTACAAAACTTGTCACCACTTGTGTCCACTTCTACTGAAAGTGAGCCCCCCAGTGTAAAATCTGTGGTTAGCAATTCTTCTACCACCATTTTGAATGCTACTGTGCCAAATGTTTTACCACCTGTGTCCACCACCTCTGAAAATAGGCCCCCAAGTGTAAAATCTGTGGTTAGCAATTCTTCTACCACCATTTTGAATGCTACTGTGCCAAATGTGTTACCATCTGTGTCCACCACCTCTGAAAATAGGCCCCCAAGTGTAAAATCTGTGGTTAGCAATTCTTCTACCACCATTTTGAATGCTACTGTGCCAAATGTTTTACCACCTGTGTCCACCACTTCTGAAACTCGGCCCCCCAGTGTAAAATCTGTGGTTAGCAATTCTTCTACCACCATTTTGAATGCTACTGTGCCAAATGTGTTACCACCTGTGTCCACCCCAAGTGTAAAATCTGTGGTTAGCAATTCTTCTACCACCATTTTGAATGCTACTGTGCCAAATGTTTTACCACCTGTGTCCACCACTTCTGAAACTAGGACCCCCAGTGTAAAATCTGTGGTTAGCAATTCTTCTACCACCATTTTGAATGCTACTGTGCCAAATGTGTTACCACCTATGTCCACCCACACCCCAGCCACTACCGAACCCCATCTTAAATGCGCCATGATTAACGCTAGATCCATCAATGCCCACGCTTTAGACATCCACGACCTCCTAACCACCCATGACCTCGATCTACTCATGATTTCTGAAACATGGCTACACGATGCATCTGGCCCGGCACTCACCCTCGCACTACCACCTGGATATTCCATCACCAGACAAGATCGTCTATCCAAAGGGGGAGGTGTAGCAATTATTGCCAAAGACTGCCTTTCTATCAGGAAGGTAGAGAAATCCCTGCACAACAGTGACTACCTCCAAGTCAAAATTAACCTATCTCCCCAATGTACCATTGCTGTCCACATTGTCTACCGCCCCCCCAGGCCCAACAGGTGACTTCCAAGCCTCTCTCATCCACCTCCTATCTGACAACCTCAAGAAACAATCTCAAGCCATTCTCCTGGGGGATGTTAACCTAGGTCTCCTGGACAGGAAGGACCCAGCAGCCAAATCTCTTGACTCAGCCCTCAAGGCTCTGGGCTACAACAACACCATCTTTAGCCCAACCCACGGCCAGGGCAGAACCCTTGACTGGATTGCGCAACATAACTGCCCACTCATCATCACTGGAAACCTTCCCACCCCATGGTCAGACCACCACATCATCACTTTCAGCATCCTCACCACCTGCTCCACCACCCCCCCACCCCAACCACTGCCACCCTGCCTCGCCAGAAGCTCCCGCCAACTCACTAAGGAAAGGCTACTGCCTTTCCTCCAAGGCCCAGCCTTCAGACCCCCTTTCTCCACAGACCCAGAAACACTCGCAACAGCCTACGAAGCTGCCATCAAAGCAGCCATTAACTCCATTGCCCCCCTTAAACCCTGTAAATCCAAACCCACCACCCATTCCAACTCCTAGTTCACCCCAGACCTCCTCGCACTCCGCACTGAAAAAAAGGATGCTCTCACTCAGTGGCAAATGTCTCATTCTGACAAAGACAAGATGACTTTTAAATCATGCTCCACTAGATATAAAAAAGCAATCACCCTAGCTAAGGCCAAATCCTTTGAATCCAGAATCTCTGAAGCCCAATCCAGCACTAAAGAAATCTTTGCCATTTTCAGGGAGCTAGAGACACCCGCGCCTGCCCCCAGAACTTCACCAAAGACAAGGCCTGGTGTGATGATATACAAGCAGCCATGAAAAATAAACTGAGTCTGCTCCAAAACAAAATACTAGCCACCAAGCAAGCCCTACCCAACACACACACCCCTGTCCCACCACCAGCCCCGGGGCCCCCCCAACCCTTTTCATTCAAACCCATTCTAGAAAAAGACATCACCAACATAATGAGGAACATCAAACCCTACAATTGCAAAGGTGATGTATGCCCAGCCACCATTATCAAAGACTGCGCCGAAGCATTAGCTCCCTTCCTTACAGCCTTTGTAAACGCCTCCTTTGCTACAGGGAAAGTCCCTGCCTCCCTCAAGGAAGCCTGGGTCCGCCCTCTCCTAAAAAAACCTACCCTCGACCCCACCTCCCCCAACAACTATAGACCCATCACCACTGTCCCCTTCCTCCTCAAAATACTGGACAAAGCAGCCTACCTGCAGGTTCAACACTTCATTGAAGAGAACAAACTCCTAGGACTCTGACATTCAGACTTCTGCCCCAGACACGGGACCGAAACCGCCCTACTTGACCTGAAAAACCAAATGGACGATGCCAGAGACATGGGCAAACCAGCACTTCTCCTACTTCTTGACCTATCCGCGGCTTTCGACCTCGTGGATCATGACGTCCTATGCCACCACCTCTCCTCTACGGCCAAATGTTCCCCTGAAGCCACAGCATGGATCACTTCCTTCTTACAAGACAGAACCATGCAAGTATTCTCGGACCTAGCATCCGCCTCACCTACTATCATACTCTGCGGTGTGCCCCAAGGCTCCTGCCTCTCACCCACCCTCTACAACATCTTCACACGACCCCTTTTTCTCATCCTTGACGCCATGAGCATTTCATACACCAACTACGCTGATGACACACAGATCCCCCTCACCCTCACTGGCAACTACGACACTGACGCCATTACCCTCAACAACCTCTACAACACCATCCAAGCCTGGATGGCAGACAATGGACTATGCCTCAACTCAGATAAGACTGAACTCCTTCTGGTAGGCTCACCCGACACGCTGAAAAATCTAGACTCCCAGTTCAGTCATTTCACCATAGACTCCATCAAAATACCTGTCTCAGAATCAGTCAAAACCCTTGGAGTCTACTTAGATTCCAACCTATCCATGGAAAAACAAGTCAACGCTATAGCCTCTGCAGCTGCATATCATGCCAAACTAATCAACGCAGTCAGGCCCTTTCTCTCCAAAGAGAACTGCACTAACATAGCCAGAGCCATCACTGGATCTAGGCTTGACTATTGTAATGTACTCTTCCTAGGTACATCCAACAAAAACCTAGAGAGGTTACAAATCATGCAGAATAGCGCTCTCCGGGCAGCCCAAGGCATTGCCAAAAGAGAACACATCTCGGAAGCCAGAAAACGAGCACACTGGCTCCCAATAAAAGAAAGGATCATCTTCAAAACGCTGACACTGACTCACAAGTGCTTTCACCTTACTGCCCCCGATTACCTCTCCCAAAGGATCCACCCCGTCTCTTCTACGAGGCCAACCAGATCACCATATACTAACATGCTTTCTGTGCCATTAGTAAAAAAAGCCAGAGCTGGCGGTTCCAGCTTCCCATATCTCGCACCCACTCACTGGAACGCCCTACCTCCTATAATCCGAGGTGAGGCCTCCCTTTGCACCTTCCGCAAATCGATAAAAACCATCTTATTCACATAAGATTCCTCGCACCAGTTGAATACATCTCTTCTGTTCCAGTGCATAAACTGTTTTTAATGACCAACTGTACCAACCAAAATAGCAGCTCTATGCCTGTTGAATACATAATGTACTGCTGAATGCCTCTTTGCCTGTAACTAAGCTCTTGCAAGTAACAGCGCCTCAATGCCCATGGGTTACTTGCGCGCTATATAAATTTAAATAAATAAATAAATAAATGAACTGAGGCTACGGGCGCTGTGTGTGCTACTTATAACATCTGATGATGTCACCCTCGACAGAGGCCTTCGAGGCCATCTACGCAAGCACACCCTCTGCCGGAAAATATTTCCGAAGCAGCACAGCTGTGGACATTACATGTCATAGATGAGGAATACGTTGGAGGAACATCCAGTCGAAAGAACGTTACCAGTTTGGTAAGTAACTTGTTCTTCTCACTGAATGCACAAAATAGATGCAAAGGACGGTTCTCGCTGAATCATTAGAAAAATGAAGAGATTGAGTGACAAATATACACAACAAAGGAGTTCCCTTATGAGATTAACCTTCATAAATCATACGTTTAGATATTGTAAGGAGAGCATCATCATTTAGAGAGGAAGATTTTTAAATAATAATGCATCAATTGATAAATAAAGACACGTGGGTACATGACAGTTTTAAAACCATATCACTGTAGTGAATATCATCACTGCTGCCTAAATAAAACAGTTGGAACATGATACTAATTAAGTTGAGAAAACATGCTGTGAAGGCATCAAGAAGCAGACACAGACAAATGACTGAAGTTTGGGATACAAACTTTTATTCAAATGAAAAGTAGGTTGGAAGAAGGCCTAACCTGCCCTATGCTAAGGTGAGACATCCCTACCTGACTGAAACTAACGATAGTCTATGTCAGGAAATCCAAAGTAAATATCTGTCTGTGTCCAAAACATATACTTGCCCTCACATCTATTTGTATACAATGGTTAGGCATGCTGGCATCAACTGAAGAGTGTTCAAAATAAAAGTTCAGAGCTTCTTCCAGCACTCAAATGCAAAAGGGTTCTCCCTTCCCCAAGATTCAAACTGTTCAGGTTCCAAAATAGGGGTTCCCTTCCCCACGCTTTAAAGTCTTTCAAAAGTTTGCAAAAACACCATTCCTTCGGATCTTCAATATTCCAAACCATAAAGTTCCATTCCTCAATTGCAGTTCACACAGATATCTTTCCTTTACTGTTATTCAGTCACAACAATCACAAAGTGGCTTTTCTTAGGTGGATGTTTTCGGTCTAGACACGCGGTCCATCCATTACAGGTCAAGCAACCGACACATCTTACTTGCATCTGTTTCATAAATATCTTGCCACAGTTTCAGCTTCACCATAAGACTTGACTTAATTTCCTTTCAAGTACTCTTGAAGCTTGATTCATGACGTGTTTGATCAACAGTTACTTGTGCAACAACTTTCACTTGTAAATCACATAGGCTTCAAGTACACTCTCCGGCTAGGAAACCCAATTATTGTCACAGTTCTTTTGCACAATTCCTCATAAGCTTCTCAGTACACTTTCCTGCTAGGAAACTTATTCTCTGGGTCTGTTCTTAATTATTACACCTGGCATCCTTCTCCCAGGTTCCTTGTGCGTCATCTATATTTCCGTACAAGTAGCTTTGCTTTTGCCTATTCTTGGTTCTGGGCAATGCTTGATTATTCAATTTGTGACAATGCTTGCTTATACAATTCTTGATAATGTGTGTTTATTCAAGTCTTTGGCAATAATTGCTTGCTAAACTCTTTATTATGCATACGTTCATGGCTCTTAATGTATTCATTACAATTTCATCTTGGGATTGACTTTTCTTCAAATTATACACAAGTTCAAAGTCTTTTCCACTATGCCGCCCAGCCACTGCAGCCTCCTTTTCGCCCAGACGGACTCACCGGTCTTGTCACGGTCGGCTTTCTGCAGCTTTCCAGAGATTCTTCTCTGCTCGCGGTTGGCTTGCACTGGTTCCCTTGGGCGGGCGGCTTCCACAGCTTTCCTTGCTGCTTCAGTTAGAGCTCCAGTAGCCTACAGTCAGCGGTCCTGCACTTGTGAGCATTCGGGAGTCATGCCACTGCTCCTGGTACTGTTTGCTCTGTGCCGCACTGCTTCCTCAGCTCCGCCTCAGTCTGCCAACAAGCTCCTCTCCCTCGCGGCACCGGAGCACATTCTCCAACCTTTCAGTGTCTCAGGAACGTGCCTTCTTGCCGCCACAACCTATGTCCTGAAACTCTCCTCCACGTGCTGCTTCGGGCATCTCCGTGTGCCTCTTCCCGAGCTTCTATGCATTCCTCTCAGCTGAGTCAATTTTAAAGTTCCTGGTCCCATAGTAATGAGGCCAACAACTAGACCACTTATGTTTCTATGTACAGTCTTACTTTTGTGTTAATGGTGGCCTCCTTGTCCCAGTACCTAAGTGGTGTTTGTGTGATTTAGAATTGACAAAGAGAGAATGTATGTCTGTGGGGTGTCTCTTTCTCGTCCCAGTACCTGCATGATATTCTCAGGGAGATGACTTATGGATAGAATAGAGAAGGGAATTATAGCAACCTATAAAGGCCTGGGGGGGGTATTGGGTTCAATACAAAAGGGAAATGGGGGATATTGTGTCCCACCCAAGGGTGCCTCATCCCCACTTCCCAAGTTTCCTCCACCCAAATGATCCTCCCTCGCATATTCACCCCCAGGGTCAGGATCCAAAAGCGATGGCCTGCCTTGAAGGATATTTTGAGGAAAGATGTGAGGACGCCCTCAGATTCCTCACAATGTATATTTATGGTCAATTATTGCACCTTTCTATTGGGACAGGCTAAACATAGTTCCTGAAAAATTTACATAGAGTATAAATCGCAATACGCTCATAAATTAGTGTAAATCAGTAGTGAGAAAAGAGTACAAAAGTTGCAAGAGGTATCACATAAAATAACTGTTGGGATGAATTGGAAGCAAGGGTTTGTCGACTCAAGCCACTTGAGTTTTGGCTAACTGGGTAAAGAAGTGTGCCCAGCCTTCATCAGGACGAAATAGAAATTAGAGATGGCATCCTGATTGTGGCGTTAGGCAGAATTTATGCAAGTCGAATCTAACGTAAATATTTTCCTTTTGTATGTTATTGGTTCATAGTATCATGACTCGTAGGTACACTTCGTGTAATTGGTTTATTTGAAATTACCTTTCCTTTTAGTGGATATATATTTTGATGAGTGGGAGAGTTCCATGATGGTAAGTCACAAGCTCCAAACCATGGGGTATTTAATTTGCCTAATCCACTTTCACTGAACCAGGTCTCATTCTGTGTGTCAGAGGAGAGAAATAATGTGTGTGTTGCAGCAGTTGGCACTCGGAGAACACCAGTTTTGGTTGGCAAAATTAACTATGGCAAAAAACAGTAGTTAAAAAACAGTAATTAAAAAAGGATTACCGCTAAACTCTATTAAGCTGGCCTAGACTGTTATGGTGCTGGAAAGAAAGTTGGATGTTATTCGCGTAATCTGTGTAGGTGAACAATACAGTAATTCATGTATGACGCATGACCGTTGGCGGCAATAATAGAGATTGTGCCTGCATGTGGGTGGACAAGTTTTAATCGATTACATATAGGATGAAAGTAGCAAGCCTACCTTTCAAAAAGGATCTGGTTGATAAATTCAAGGAACACAAACCGGTATCTGTTACCGTGGTGACTGTCTAAGCTTATGTGTGTGCTTCAATAATAAACGCTTGAAGTCTGAAGTCGGGGCCTGTAGCAGTCATCAGAGCGTGTTCAGAATGTGCACGGTTTGAAGTATAGACCTTCAGTTTGTAGGCGCAGGGTTTGACATCTAGACCATCATTTTAAATTGACATTGTTCAGCCTGCAGGGGCGGCCATGTTACGGATGAATAAAAACCAAGCAATCTGTAACTGAGCAATCAATGGGATTAGTTGTGTTACTTTTGCACCAGAATGCCAATCTTTTCAATTTTTTGAAATAGCAATTTCTTGTGTTAGGTTTCCTTGCTTCTCTTATGATATCTATGCTCTTTGAGGGGAGTTGGAGACCGCCACACTCTATGGCCTCAGAGGCCAAGCTGCTAGGTTGGTTGCCTGATGTGTTGGGTGTGTTACCTGTTTGTTCTTCTGTGTTAGCAGGTCTTGGATGTAGCATTATTGGTGGGCACAGAGATATGTGCATTACGTGCAAGAACATGGCTGTCTTGCCCATATTGATGCAATGAGTATTATTGTTAGACTCACTTGTTGCATCATGTGAATTATTTTGCAAATGAGTGGTCGGAGGGAAAATCATATGCAAATATCCTTGATAAACTCATCCATAGTGCGTTGCCTAGGAACCGTGGTTGAGGGAACCTGGACGAGTAGATTAGGCTTTTTTGTTTTGCTGCAAATAGGTCTATTGTTGGGGGACGCATCTCACAAAAATCCATCTGAGTGTATTGGTGTTGAGTTCCCCCTCGTGTTCTGGTATTAAGACTCTGCTCAGTGAGTCTGCTAGACAATTGTGAACCACCGGGACATGCAGTGCTAGTATGGATATGTCCCTTTGTATGCACCGGTGCTAAATGTTTTGGGCCAGGGTAGACAACTGTTTTGAATGAGTTCCACCCTGCTTGTTGATATAGAAAATTGCAGTTCTGTTATCTGTATGATGATGGTCTTTCCATGTTGAACATTTTGGAAGGAAAGTAGTGCCATCTTTATTGCAAGACGTTCTAGCCAGTTTATGTGGTATGTTTTTTGTTTTGGTGTCCATTTCACCTGGGCAGTGAGGTGAAGGCAATGTGCTCCCCATCCTGCCAGTGATGCGTCTGTTGTTATTGTTATTTGTGGTTGTGGGGACACATAAGGTTTTCCTATGCTCATGTTGCTTGGTGACCACCAAAGGAGACTTTTGTTTACCTTTTGTGAGACTACCACTAGATCTTCACATTGGCCTGTTTTTTGTGGCCATTGGTCTTCTAGCCACTGTTGTATTATTCACATTCTTAGTCGTGCATGTGGCATAATGAATATTCCTGACTGATAACATCTGACCTGGCTTGAAAATAGGGATTAGCGTTTGTAAAGTGTGTACCCTTTCTGGTGTTGGTACGCTGTGTAGGTATGAGTGTTTAGAACTGAGCAAAGGAAAACGTTTTCTCTGCTTGGTGTCAGGATTCAATTTTCAGCATGAGTCTAGAGATTCTATCATCAGTCCATTGAGTGTCTTGTGGGTGTCCTGTGAGCATTCCTATTTCCTCTTCTAATTCGATTAATCGTGTGGCATCCTTCTTCTGCATGGCAGGCATAAGGCACCCTTGCCTTCTACAGATGTGTGTGTGTGTGTTCTTACTTACAGTCTGTGTGGTGTCTGTTTTTTGTGTTTCCTTTGACTCAACGTCTTTGAGAGTTTGATTTTCTCTGCTAGACTTCGGAACCTCGACTTCTGTTATTTTCGGTCTGGGTTTCAACGACACTGTCAAAATCTCCCACCCCTGAAGTTTATGTGTGTCCCTCGAGTGTCCGCTCAATGGCCTTACTTTAGACGTTGCTCTGGCTTCCACTGTCTTTGCCTTTGGCGTAGCAGTGGGGCCGTCGGACGAATGTGTGTGTCTGTGTTTGTCTGTTCTTTTGGCAGCTTTATGGACATCAGTGGTTGTCTCCACAGTACGACCTGACATCAGCCCTACGGAGTTGGGTGCCAGCTGCGAGAATACAATCAATGTTCCCTCTATTTCTTGCTGCTCAGCTTTGCTAACAAAGCCGCTGCCCTTTTCTTCCGCCTCAAGGTCTTCTGTGTTAACGGTTGACTCGTCCAATTTCTTTTTCACCTGCATTGTGTAGGTTGCCCACCTTTAGGATCAACACTCCTTTAATGTTTTTGACTTAAAGATCCTACAAGCCTTACACTGCAAGTCAAAGTGGTCCTTTGTAAGGCAGATGTTGCACCCACAGTATGTGTCTTTCCAAGGGAACTTACTATTACAGCGTGGGCAAAATTTAAAAGGCGTTTTCTCCACTGGGATGACTGAGAACGAGCAAGATAAATGTTATGTGTAAGTCTGCAATGGGGGGGTGGTTAAAGGGATTCTCTAATTTTACAGAAATTATGAGAAATATTATCCCTCCCCCACTTTCCCTACTGCATCGACTTTTCAATGTGTCACACCTGTCAGCATTCGTCGCTGCATCGCTGCTCTTGTCTCTGATCTCAGCGTGATTAGGCCTCAATTAGACCTTGGCAGTCGTTCCATTGACGGAGACTCCCCGTTTAACATTCAACCTCAGTGGTGGAAAAAAACAATGGGCCTCATTACGATACTGCCAACTTTAACACTACGCCAAATTATGAGTCAACCACAAATCGGCTGTAATTCCTCTGGTGTAGTTACCTCTGGCGGAATTACCTCCTGCGGTAAATCCACCAAGAATCAACAGAAACAGTGCTGGCGCTAATTCCTCTGATGGAATTACCACCAAATATCAACAACCCATTAGCGCAAGATTACAAATTCAAAATCAGCGGAATTACCTGCAAAAATCTAAGGTAATTTCACCAAAAACACAGCACAATTACCTCCACAAAGAAGGTGGAGGTAAATGCACACAGGTGTCACAAATCAAGGCCCAGGTGCACCTGATCCACTCAAAAGGCCCACACCCACAAACATCCAAGCAACATGCAGCCACAAGTAGACGTAGATTACGGGCTCCACAACCTGCTACTCTACATTGAGCTACAGCAGCATGCTGGACCACAGCAGAGAAGGTGACAGGCGCAACCAAGGCGTAGGAGATGCATGCAGTGAAGGGCACCAGTACCATGTGTCCGACCATCCCCATGGACACTCACAGACAGCCAATTAGTCACCTTATACAGACTGGACCATCCAACCATCGCCGACCTGCTCACCCTGACCCAGGCACAACTGCAGAGTGCCATTTCCATCAGAACAGCAACCTCCTCCACCCCTGCTGACGCTTGTGGCTGTCCTACTTTTCTGTGGCACAAGTGCCTTCCAACACACAGTAGGGGCACTGCATGGCATGTCTCAGCCCACATTTTCAAAGGTGCTGGACCAATTCCTGGATGCCCGAATGATGCATCTGCACATCACCATGCCCATCACTCAGGCACAGGTGCATGCAGCCAAGGCAAGGTTCTACAGCATTGCACATCTCCCCAACACCATTGCAGCATTGAACCGCACCCATGTGGTGTTGGTACCACCCCAGGCAACAGAACAGGCATACCGCAACCAGAAACAATATCACCTGATGAACGTGCAGATGACTTGTGATGCTGATCTCAGGATCAGTCACTGCTGTGCCCGATATCCTGGTGCCACACATGATGCACTGTTTCTGCGCAACAGCACGCTTCCTGCATTCTTGGAAAGGCACAGAGAACAGCACACCTGGCTCGTAGGTAAGGTGCACTCAGACCTGACTGCCAAAAGCACGTAAGCAGTAGTAAAGGGAATGAACCACAAGTCCCATGATGCAAACAAAATAATACCCAGAATAGGCCAGGCACCCTGATTGACCCACTCCAGGACACAGACTTGACACATGTGATGACAAAGGGCATTCAGCCATGCAAGGCAGCACCACACATTTGTGGCTGTGGGGACACATAAGGTCTTCCTATGCTCATGTTGCTTGGTGACCACCAAAGGAGACTTTTGTTTACCTTTTGTGAGACTACCACTAGATCTTCACATTGGCCTGTTTTTTGTGGCCATTGGTCCGCTAGCCACTGTTGTATTATTCACATTCTTAGTCGTGCATGTGGCATAATGAATATGCAAGATGCCATCATGCCTCGGAGTCTCATAACTTTCCTGACTGATAACATCTGACTTGGCTTGAAAAGAGGGATGAGCGTTTGTAAAGCTTGTATCCTTTCTGGTGTTGGTACGCTGTGGCAGTCTGAGCGTTCAGAACTGGGCAAAGGAAAACTTTTTCTCTGCTTGGTGTCAGGCTTTACTTTTTCTCATTGATTGAGAAATCTAGGCTGTGTAACAATTGTAGGGTCTGCCGTGTGTGTACTAGGTACATCCCTTCCCATTATTAGCCAATCATCTAGATATGGGTAAACTGGTATGGCCTCATGGCGCAGATGTGCCGTGAGCACCTTGGAGAATACATGAGGTGCTGAGGCAATTCCAAAAGTGAGTACCCTGAATTAGTAGTGTTTGTTCAGTATTTTGAATCTGATGTCTTTTCTGTGACTTCAGAACATTGAAATATCAAAATACGCATCTTTCAAATCTAATGCCGCCATTAAATGTACCTCCTTTAGGGGTATGAGTTCTTGTAGTGCTGTCATTCAGAATTTTTGAGTTTTAAAATATTTGTTTGCTTATCTTAGATCAAAGACTGGTCTCATTGATTCTTTTTTGGTACCAGAAAATAAACAGAGCATATTCCTGTATTTACCTGGTCTGCTGGTACTTCTTCCCCCTTTTCTGATAGATCTTATGTCTCCTCCAGTAGAACCTTTAGGTGTTCCGGGGGATGCCTCTCCTTATGGGTAGATGATCGCACAGTTTTTGTAAAAGCTTGCTTCAGTGCCCTTTCCTTACTGTACTTGAGACCCACTTGTCTGATGGTACCACTCCCATGTGTGGGTGTGTGCTGTTATGCAAGCTCTTACTGGGGTTGTATGGGAGGGAACTGCTTTTGGGTAGTAATTTATTGGTAGAGTCTGTGCCGCTCGAGTCCTGAGCTCTGTCATGTGTTCTTATACTACATGTGATTCCGCATTAGTGCGTTACCACCTGTTCCCTGCGTGTGGATTCTTTGGAAGGTGGGACTACCCGGAAATTAGTAGTGTTGGCTTGGTCTTGTGTACGAATGCATTCAAAAGGGCTTCCTGCCTCCAACATTCCCTCTCTGTAGGAGAGATCTCCCTGAAATCTGGTTCAAACTTTTTAGGGTCATGTTCTTTTATAACTTTCTCTAAAGCTGTATCTACCGCTGTACCGAACAGGAAATTTTCTTTGACTGGTTTGTCCAGGAGGTTGGCCTGTGTGAAATGTTTGAACCCAGATCATCTAAGACAACTGTGTCTTTTAAGGATTGCTGCCCTTGTAATAATTCTACCTGTGTACTAGAGAGACCCCCGACTGGTGCATAGAGTCAGAGTTTGCTCTGCAGTACTTTAAGACGAGATAGCTGCAACTTGAGGTGGATGGGGGTGCAGGTTTTCTTACTCCAACACCAATCAGTAAGGACAACTCAATGGTTTGGCAAAGGGGAGTCCGTTTAATGACAAGTACAAAAAACAGGGAAACATGGAAATCAACAGTGATGCGATAGCCCATCTCGCTTCAACTCCCAACAACTTCATACAAACAGTAACATTTATACCCAAAACTCGTCATCATTGACGTGTAACACTCAAAAGTTAACATGCAATTCTATTGGTTGGAAAAAGGTAACTTAAATATAGGTGCTATATCTGTATATGGTAACGGAGTGAGGGGATTGGATAAACACAATCAGGTGGGCGTCTAAGCCCTTCCTTCACAAATGGCTACGGTAGACCTCACTAAAAGTATGACGTCCCATTGGTTCTACTATCTATAGGACCCTAGATTATTTGGTCCATTGTGATTGGGTTGGCATCACCTCATGCATAAATCTCCACTTTAATTAGCAGCACGCAGAATGGTCAACCAGGTGCAGGATGCCCAAAGATTCACCCGGCCTCCGTTCCATCAATCATTACTTTAGAGGCTATGTGTCAATTAGTTGGCTGTGGTCGGCCTCAAAACTGTATCTTCTTGTCAGAAATAGTTATGATATCCCTGTCTGTGCGACAGCCAGGCGTAGGTGTGAAACTGTGCCTCTTCTCGCTCGGCTAGTCACGTGCTAGCACACCATGATTCTGCTTAGTTTTCCTTCTATTTGCTCATTTAATTCTTATTCGTCTTGCCACTTGCCTGGGCCTCCTTATCTCGGCCTTCCTGAGATAGGCTGTTCTGTTCTTAAGTTTTGATTCTGCGAAGCTACTGTTCGCTCCTTCTCTTGGTCTGACCTCGACTTCCCAGGCACGAGCTGCTCCTGCTGAGTTTCGATTCAGCCGCCTCTTCTCATTTTATCTGGAATACGAATCCTGTCCTGTTTGACCCCTAGCAACCTGAGTTAATTCCACTTTTGTGTAACGTGGACTCGTACTTATATAGTGTACTTTGTAGAGGTAGATATGTATAGGTGGGGCTTGCCGCTCTATCCGCACTGTTTTCTTACCTTCTTGCGGTTACAAGCATATGTACAGGCATTAGCTGGTTGAATGTCTTCATCCTGCTTACGGCTTAAGTTTCTTTATATTTCAACATCGTCTCTCCTTCTAAGGTCATGATATCCTTATTCATGGCGTTTCGTCTCTGTGTGTCATCTTTTGGTTTTACATCTGTGAGTCTGTCCGGGCCCTCGTGTCGTCACCATTCGTCTTCAATTAAGGCCTTTTGTGTTTCTTCCGGGACAGTGTTTAAGTAATCTTCGTTTCGTTTCATTTGCTGGTAGGGTTTTCTCAATGGATACCTTACTGTCCATGGTTGTCTGGTTATTGGTACTTCAATAGGTATTGTTCTTCTGATAGGCACTAGGCAGAGTCCTACTGCGGCTCTCTGCTGGTTTATTTGCTCATCATACGTCACATATCTCGGTGTGAACGTTCCTGATACTTCAAAATGGGCGACTGGAGTGCAGGCCATATTTGGCACCTCCTCTACACCTGCTGTTTCTGTGGCTGTTTCTGTGGCATCCAGTGAAGTTTTTCTATCACCGCATTAGATGAATTCTTTCCTACTGCTATTATTTTTAGCATTGCTGATCTAGTTGGCTCTGCTACTTGATCTGTAAGTTGTTCTAATTTCTCCCAATGATCTCTATTGTACCTTGCCAGGAGAACTGTAGCATTAGCAATTCTAACCTCATGAGAGGCAGATGTTGATATTCTCTTCCCAAAGGCGTACATCTTTTTACTTTCCTTATCTGGTGGGAATTCACTTTTTGATGGTGGTTCCGGCTCTCTTATCCTAGTTACTACTAACAAATCAACGTTGTGATGGCCCCTGATGTAAAGGGTGTCAGTAGGTGCTGATCTGTACTTCTTTTCAATTCTAGGATTAATGGGTTTTGCCTGCTCTGGATTTACAAAAGACAGTGTAATTCTCTTCACTACAATTTTTATTAAAGGAATAGCCTGTGAAGCAGACTTTCTTTCCTTGAGGATATCCTCAATGAAATCAGCCTCTTCTTGTGGTTCTTCTATTTGTATGTTAAAACTTTTCATGCCTTCTTCAGCATATAAAAGGTGGTCCTCTGTAAGACAGGATGAGGTAGGAGGTTAAGTTATTTCTGGAGATGACATGGTATGGTCATCAGTATCAATTTATGGGCTTTCATCATCCTATTCAATAACCTCTTCCTCAGATTATATTTCCTCCTCTTCCACTATGTTTTCCTCATCATTTTCCTCTTGTGTAGGTTCAGGAATTATCTTTGCCTTTTTTGTTGTTACATAAAAAAGGTTCTCCCTTTCTTTGGGTTGTCTGTTGCAGAAATCTGCAAAGGATTCAATTTTCAGCATGAGTCTAGAGAATCTATCATCAGTCCATTGAGTGTCTTGTGGGTGTCCTGTGTGCATTCCTATTTCCTCTTCTAATTCTATTAATCGTGTGGCATCCTTCTTCTGCATGGCAGGCATAAGGTACCCTTTTCTTCCACAGATGTGTGTGTTTTCTTACTTACAGTCTGTGTGGTGTCTGTTTTTTGTGTTTCCTTTGACTCAACATCTTTCAGAGTTTGTTTTTCTCAGCTAGACTTCGGAACCTCGACTTCTGTTATTTTCGGTCTGGGTTTCAACAAGACTGTCAAAATCTCCAACCCCTCAAGTTTATGTGTGTCCCTGGAGTGCCCGCTCAATGGCCTTACTTTAGACGTTGCTCTGGCTTCCACTGTCTTTGCCTTCGGCGTAGCAGTGGGTCCATCGAACAAATGCGTGTCACTGTTTTTGTCTGTTCTTGTAGCAGCTTTATGGACACCGCACAACCTGACATCAGACCTATGGAGTTGGGTGCCGGCTGCGAGGATACAATCAATGTTCCCTCTATTTCTTGCTGCTCAGCTTTGCTAACGAAGCCCCTGTCCCTTTCATCCGCCTCAATGTCTTCTGTGTTAACGGTTGACTCGCCCAATTTCCTTTTCACCTGCATTGTGTAGGTTGCCCACCTTTAGGATCAACACTCCTTTAATGTTTTTGCCTTAAAGATCCTACAAGCCTTACACTGCAAATCAACGTGGTCCTTTGTAAGGCAGCTGTTGCACCCACAGTATGTGTCTTTCCAAGGAACCGAGTATTACAGTGTGGGCAAAATGTAAAAGGCGTTTTCTCCATTGGAATGACTGAGAACAACAAGTTACTTACCAACTGTAACGTTCTTTCGACTGGATGTTCCTCCCACGTATTACTCATTTTATGATAATTCGTTATCTCTAGCTTCGCTGCTTCGGAAAAAAAATTATCTCGCCAGAGGGCGCTGTGCTCGAGGTCGTGGCGTCGATTGTCCCTCGACGGACTCCGTACTCTGTCGAGGTCACCGATGGTATAAATAGCTCGAGCCGCGCCCGCTGCTTCAGTTCTGTTTTTTCGATGAAACATATAGGAGGAACACCCAGGAATGCCCCATAACTGATGCACTCTTTGTGAGAGGAAAGTGTAAGAAAACGTAAACTGTACTGTGGGGTGGGATGGGAGGGTCGATGAGGAATACGTGGGAGGAACATCCAGTCGAAAGAAGGTTACAGTTGGTAAGTAACTTGTTCTTCAAATGGATTGTGTCCTCCCACGTATTCCTCATCTTATGATAGACTCCCATAGCAGTGGCAATTTTGGAGGTGGGAGTACTAATTACAGTTTTCATGGACAGAATTCAGAACTGCCTTGGCAAATAACCCCTCATTGGAGGAGGCCGTATCCAAGCAGTAATGCTTGATAAAAGTATGCATTGTTTTCCAAGTTGCAGCAGAACAAATATCTGCTGCCGGGACTCCCCTCTTTAGAGCCGCAGAAGTAGCCATTCCCCTTGTAGAATGGGCTTAAAGCCCATCTGCTGGGTCTTTTCCCGCCAATCTGTATCATTCAATTATGGCCAAATGATCCAGCGGGATATGGTCTGTTTTGCTACTGATAAGCCCAGTTTATGACCAGTATAACCCACAAACAGTTGGTCATCTTGTCGTAATTTAGACATCCTTGAGATGTAAAAACTAAGAGCCCTCTTGGGATCTAGTCTGTGCAGTCTCTCCTCTTCCTTGCCCAAATGAGGAGGAGGATAAAATGATGGTAGTATTATTTTATGTGACAAATGGAAGTCCGAAACTACCTTTGGTAAAAAGGAAGGCTTAACCTTAAGGACTCCTTATAAAAAACAGTATATGGTGGTTTGCATGAGAGAGCCTGAAGTTCACTAACCCTGCGGGCTGATGATAGGGCCAAAAGAAGGACAGTTTTTAGTGTTAGAAGCCTCAACGGACAGGAGTGCAGAGGCTCAAAAGGTATGCAAGTAAAAAATGTTAGTACTAAATTTAAATCCCAAGTTGGGACATGAAAGGGTACTGGAGGGTATACGTTAGTAAGCCCTTTTAAGAATTGAATGATTAATGGTATTTTGAAATATGAAACCTCTTCCGAGGTGCGCTTGAAAATGGACAGTGCAGAAAGGTATCCATTGATTGTTCCTATCTGGAGCCCCAGATTGGCTAGATGTAATAGAAAAGAGAGCACTACTGGAGTGCCACATTGAAAAGGGTCCACATCCTTATCTTTGCACCAGTTACTAAACCTGTTCCAGCGACATTGGTACAAACATTTTGTTGCTGGCCTTCTGGCCGAAAGCAAGACTTCCTTTACGTCATCCAGAAGATCCCAAATATTGTATCTCAACCTCTCAGAAACCATGCTTGAAGGTTGAGTGTCTTGACCTCTGGATGGAGAACCTGACCATCCTCTTGCGAGAGAAGATCTCTCTTTGTGGAAGACGTACTGGAGGGCAGATGGACATGTCTAGATAGTCCGGGTACCACGTTCTCCTGGCCCAATCCGGGGCAATTAGGATCAAGGTTTTCCTGAACTTTCTCAACCTCCTAATTACTTGAGGAATCACAGGAACTGGGGGAAACGCGTACAGCAGTGGAAACTTCCACTCCACTACGAATGCGTCTCCCAGAGCTCCTCTTTGAGGAAATTCCCTTGAGCAGTACTGATCGCACTTCCGGTTGATCGCGGTGGCGAACAGATCCACTTGAGGAGTTCCCCAAAGGGCGAAGATCTCTAGAAGGACTTCCTGAGCCAGCTCCCACTCATGAGAGACCGTGTTCTGCCTGCTCAGAGCATCTGCCGCGGTGTTCTTCTCTCCGGCTAGTGGAATTGCCGATAGAGAGATTCCTTCTTGTATTGCACAGAACCATATCTGCATTGCCTCTCTGCACAGTGGTAGTGACCCTACTCCTCCTCTTTTGTTGAGGTAGTACATGGCCACCGTGTTGTCCGTCATTATCAGGACATTCTTTCCCTGTACAGAGGGCAGAAAGGCCTTCAGCGCTAGTCTGATTGCCCTCAGCTCTAAAAGGTTGATGTGTAGTTTGGACTCCGATGGAGACCAACGACCGCTGATTGTCAGATTGTTGGTGTGTGCTCCCCACCCCGTGAATGAGGCATCCGTCACTACTGTTATCTCCGGCCATGGTTGCCAAAAAGATTCTCCCTTGAGAATGTTGTCGTTGCAAGCCCACCATAAAAGATCCTGAGCAACTGCGCTCGGGACTTGCAGAAGATCCAACATATTCCCTGAGAACTGGGACCACTGAGTTCTGAGTGCCCATTGAAGGGATCTCATTCTCAACCTGGCCTCTGGTACTAGGAAAATGCAGGATGCCATGAGGCCGAGCAACCTGAGAAAATCGAAGGCCGGTAGACGTTGGGCATTCTGGAACTTTGTTACCATCTGCTGGATGTGGAGAGCTCTCACTTCGGGAGGCGAGGCTTTTCCCGAGAAAGTATCCAAGATTGCTCCGATAAACTGGAGCTTTTGGGATGGTATCATATGGGACTTCTTGAAATTGAGGGAGAAGCCCAATTTGTGGAGGAAGTGGCAAGTGATCGAGCAATGTTCCTGAGCTTGTTTTGGAGAACTTGCTCTGATCAACCAATCGTCCAGGTAGGGGTAGATGTGAATAGCCCCTCTCCTGAGACTCGCTGCCACAACCGCCAACAGTTTGGTGAAAACCCTCGGGCTGAGGTCAACCCGAATGGCAGAACTAGAAACTGATAATGAAAATTGCCAATCGCGAACTTCAGGTACTTTCTGTGCTTTGGATGGATTGGCACATGAAAGTAAGCATCCTGAAGATCCAATGATACCAACCAATCTTGGAGTTGGAGTGCCTGAAGGATCTGAGAAAGAGTCACCACCTTGAACTTGTCCTTCCTGAGGAACTTGTTCAAGTTTCTCAAGTCCAAGATGGGTCTCAGTCCTTCGTCCTTTTTTGGAATGAGAAAGTATGGGGAGTTCCAACCCCTGTTCCTTTCCCCTACAGATACCTGTTCTATGGCACCTTTCTCAAGCAGGGTTAAAATTTCCTGCAACAGGAGCGGATCTGGAATTTTGGTGGAGTTGGCTCCCGGTGGTTGATTCTGAGGCCTTTTTAGGAAGGGGAGACAGTAACCTTGGGCTACTGTTTCCAGTGCTCAAGCATCTGAGGTAATGCCCCGCCATTCCTTCAGATGCTGAGAGATCCTGCCTCACACTGGTGTTTTGTGCAACAAGGTCTCAGAGAGATTTGGAGGCGGCTGCAGGAGTGGCTGAGGGTACAGATGCCGCTCCTGAGGCTGATTTTGCACCTCTTCCTCGTGCTCCACGAGGGAAGTTTCTTTTGCCCCTTTGAGAAGCCTGTCCTCTTCGTCTACCAAATGAGGAGTAGTAACGAAAAGAACAACCCCTCCCGGACGATGAGCCGGAATAGGGTTTTAGAGGCTGGCGCATGGAGGCGCTAAGCGATTTAGCTGCCGCTTTCGATGTCTGAAGTTTTTCTAGGCTTTCATCAGCCTTGCTGCCAAACAGCCTCGAACCATCAAAGGGCATGTTAAGGAGTCTGGCTTGCACGTCTGGTGCAAACCCCGACTTCCTCAACCACGCAAATCTGCATAGCACAATGCTTGCAGCCATGGATCTGCTGATACTATCAGCAGTATCCAGTCCAGACTGGAGACATTCCACCATTGCCTCCTTCCCGTCTTTGACTATATTCAGGAAGCCTTCCCTTTCCTCGCCTTCCGGAATATGATCAGCCGCCGCCGAAACACAGTCCCACATGGTATGGGTAAACCTGGCTAGGGTACAGGTGACATTTTTCGATTTAAGGGCCATACTGCCTGACGTGAAAACTTTACGTGCCCAGGCATCAACTTTTTTATCCTCTCTATCTGGAGAGATAGTGGGATATGCAGTTTGCTTTGATGCGGATGCTGCCTGAATGACTAGACTTTCTGGAGTCAGATGCTTGTTTAGTTTTCAGGATCCGTACCAGCTGGTCTATATTTCTTGCGAAAATTACTATCTGCAGCAGCAATGCTCTCAGGCTTTTCCCAGTTTTTCTCCACCGTCCTCTGAAGAGCCCTGTGAAAGGGGAGAACTGGATCTTTTTGAGGACCTCTGACAATTATATCCGTCATGTCATCCTGTTCAAAAACGGGTGAAGTGTTACCACAACCCATATTCTCAATTACTCTGGTCATAAGACTCCTGTACCCAGCGTCTGCATGCTCTGCAGGATCAGGTCTGGCAAACTCTAATTCTGGGGAGGTGTCAATCCCACTGGCAGAATGTAGAGTGTCACTCAGGTCTCTCATTTTAGATTCTTGATCAATGAGTTCCTCAGGAACTTGCTTTGTGCCATATGAAACTCCAAAAGGAGTAACTTCATCTTCCTCTGAGCCAGATTCCTCATAAATTGTGGACATGGACTTAAAAAAATCTGATCTGGGCAACGGAGTGAACCTTCGTTCTTCCTCTACCATACACGTCGAAGGAATAGAGAAATCCATCGAAGTTGTCGAAGGAATCTTCGATGACTTCGAAGATGACTTTGACACGGGCGTCGAGGTTGTTTTTGGTTTCGATGCCGAAACGGTCAATGCCGACGGCCGACGGAGAGGTGCTCGACTCTCGAAGAGTCCTCGACGACTTGGCGTCGACTCGAGTTTTTCGAGTATCCTCGACACTACCGGTTTTTACTATGGTAGTCTTGGACTTCCCTTTGTCGTCCAATGGAGCGACTTAAGGGGTTTGGCTTTTCCAAGGTTCATTCGAGGGAGTCGGGGCCGCATTCTCGAATACCTCCATCATCTTTTTACAAAATTCTTCCCATTTTCTGGGAGAATCCGATTTTGTCGGACATCGAATTTCTTCGGTCGACTCTGAAGATGATGATGAGGGAGATCTGCGTCTCCTCTTCATTTTTTTGGACGAGGAAGAAGTGTGTCTCGAACTACTCCTGGATCGAGATCTCATGGAGTGCCTGTGGTGATCCGATTCCTTCGAATCAGTCGCTTTCTGATGTTTTTTGGATGTAGCCTTCTTAGAGGCTTCCCTCCCCACCAACAGTTTACCTCTCGTCTCACAAAGAGCTTTCTCGGTCATGGATTGGCAGGAACCACAGTCGTCGGTCTGGTGACTGGAACCGAGACACCAGAGACAAACCCAGTGAGGATCCGTGATAGACATTTTTGATCCACAATCTATGCACATCTTGAACCCAGTCTTGGGTGTCGAAGGAGTCAAAGATGACGACATTTTCTTCACAGAAAATCTCAAGCGTGCCGTTCTCGATAGCGAAGCGATCGGAAAAACGGAACTGAAGCAACGGGCGCGGCTCAAGCTATTTATACCATCAGTGACGTCGACAGAGTACGGAGTCCGTCGAGGGACAATCAACGCCACGACCTCGAGCACAGCGCCCTCTGCCGAGAGAATTTTTTTTCCCGAAGCAGCCAAGCTGGAGATAACGAATTATCATAAGATGAGGAATACGTGGGAGGACACAATCCATTCGAACGAGCAAGATAAATGTTATGTGTAAGTCTGCAATCGGGGGTGGTTAAAGGGATTCTCTAATTTTACAGAAAGTATGAGAAATATTATCCCTCCCCCACTTTCCCTACTGCATCGACTTTTCAATGTGTCACACCTTTCAGCCTTTGTCGCTGCATCGCTGCTCTTGTCTCTGATCTTAGCGTGATTAGGCCTCAATTAGACCTCGGCAGTCGTTCCATTGACGGAGACTCCCCGTTTAACATTCAACCTCAGTGTTGGAAAAAAACAATGGGCCTCATTACGATACTGCCAACTTTACCACTATGCCAAATTATGAGTCAACCACAAATCGGCTGTAATTCCTCCGACGGAATTACCTCCTGCGGTAAATCCACCAAGAATCAGCAGAAACAGTGCTGGCGCTAATTCCTCTGATGGAATTACCATCAGATATCAAAAACCCATTAGCGCAAGATTACAAATTCAAAATCAGTGGAATTACCTGCAAAAATCTGAGGTAATTTCACCAAAAACACAGCACAATTACCTCCACAAAAAAGGTGGAGATAAATGCATACAGGTGTCACATATCAAGGCCCAGGTGCACCTGATTCACTCAAAAGACCCACACCCACAAACATCCAAGCAACATGCAGCCACAAGTAGACGTATATTACGGGCTCCACAACCTGCTACTCTACATTGAGCTACAGCAGCATGCTGGACCACAGCAGGGAAGGCGACAGGCGCAACCAAGGCGTAGGAGACGCATGCAGTGGAGGCCACCAGTACCATGTGTCCGACCATCCCCATGGACACTCACAGACAGCCAATTAGTCAACTTATACAGATTGGACCATCCAATCATCGCCGACCTGCTCACCCTGACCCAGGCACAACTGCAGAGTGCCATTTCCATCAGAACAGCAACCTCCCCCCCCCCCCTGCTGAAGTTTGTGGCTGTCCTACTTTTCTGTGGCACAGGTGCCTTCCAACACACAGTAGGGGCACTGCATGGCATGTCTCAGCCCACATTTTCAAATGTGCTGGACCAATTCCTGGATGTCCTAATGATGCGTGCACATCTGCACATCACCATGCCCATCACCCAGGCACAGGTGCATGCAGCCAAGGCAAGGTTCTATAGCATTGCACATTTCCCCAAAACCATTGCAGCATTGAACTGCACCCATGTGGTGTTGGTACCACCCCAGACAACAGAACAGGCATACCTCAACCAGAAAAAATATCACCTGATGAACGTGCAGATGACTTGTGATGCTGATCTCACCATCAGTCACTGCTGTGCCCGATATCCTGGTGCCACACTTGATGCACTGATTCTGCGCAACAGCACCCTGCCTGCATACTTGGAAAGGCACAGAGGACAGCACACCTGGCTCGTGGGTAAGGTGCACTCAGACCTGACTGCCAAAAGCACTGACATGTACCCGGGGCCCGTAAGCAGTAGTAAAGTGAATGAACCACAAGTCCCATGATGTAAACACAATAATACCCAGAATAGACCAGGCACCCTGATTGACCCACTCCAGGACACAGGCTTGACACATGTGATGACAAAGGGCATTCAGCCATGCAAGGCAGCACCACGCAATCAGGTCAACATACAACCCATGCAAGCATGTCCATGTACCATAGATGGCATACTGCCACACCATAGCTTACCAGTGCATTGCCAATGTCATATCAGTGACAGACTACACATGACTGCCCACTCCCACAATGCATATGACTGCAAGGTAGCAATGTTGCCCATGTCTCAACAACCCCAATGCACACAAGGTGCCCCATGCCCATCCACTGAGACATGCACATAGGGGTATGCACGTCAGGACCATGCACTTCTTCCCCGGACCACAGACCACCTTGTCCCACACAGCCCATTCATGTCTTGCACGTGACACTGGATACCCGCAGTTGCCATTGATAATGACCCCCATGCGAAAGCCTGCTACACCACAGGATATGGCCTACAATGAGGCACAAACCTCAGATCAAGATCATGAATTGAGAGCACATTTGGCCTTCTGAAATCTAGGTTCAGGTGCCTACATCACACAGGCGGTGCACTGATGTGCAGCCCCGAAAAAGTAGGGAAAATCATAGTGGTCTGCGCCATGCTGCACAACATTTACATACGCAGGAATGTAGCAATGTCCGTAGATAAGGACAATTACCCCCTAGCTCTGATGAGGAAGAGGCTGGAAGAGGGAACAGGGCACCCCATGCCATATGTGGGGAAGCAAGGGAAGGTTGGATGGGCTGCCAGGAGCTCAGTGAAAGTTTTTTTTACTCCAGAGACATGACATCCATACATGGAATTAATGCATCTGTCTGAATTGCATTAAATGAATACTATCAATATGAAGAAGATTAAAGTGTGTTTCATATCGGCAACAAGGTAACACCATCCCCAACTACCACCCTCCACCCCATCCCAACACCAACTACTACCCCCCACCCCCATCCCCAACACCAAGCACTACTCCCATTAGCGCTTGTCGGCAGGCCTGGCAGCATTTAGGGCATACTGTTGTGAGCGCCTAGCGGGGTGCTCTGCAATGACCCCTCAGTAGGGGGAGCAGACTGTGAGCTCCCCTGCACGCTCCTCTGTAGATGTTCCATGCTCGAATGTATGGCTCTGGCTACGGTCTCATGCCATGAGGACATTTGAGGACATTTGTTCAGCCAGCTCCCGGACCCTCTGGCTGGTGAGACACATGCATTGCATGTCACTGTGCTCCTGAAGAGTCAGTCAATTAACCGCGACAACCGTCTCAAGGCCCCCTGGATGCAGTCACGCATGGCCTTAGCATGCCTGAAGTGTTCCTGTGAAATAGTGCGCATTTTTGCCTGCCTCAATTTGTTCCGGTCCAGATGATCCCAGATGCCCTGGAGTGTCGGGGCAGGCTCTGGGGTGGTGTTTGCATTTGGTCATGTTCCTCGTGCTGGGCTTTACACTGAGCATCCCTGGCCAGATCGTCAGATGAGTCCTCTGCATATCGCAGGGCACAGCGGAAATCATGCTGGGATAGTGGTGTGTGCAGTGGGGAGAGGCGGCGCAGGGGGGAGGACTCAGGTGAAAAATGGCAGACGGGGGAATGTAGGTGGCTGGATGCAGGGGAGGCACCCTCATACTGGTCTACATCTGTGCCTGCAGTGGCCTGCTGTCATCCTCCCCCTTACCCACCAGTATGTCCGCAATCGACCTGGTGTGGCACTGTCCTGGTATCTTCATGGTGGCACAGATTGCACACTTGGGGTCTGTGTTGGCCCTGTGGACTTGTCCATCTGGACAGCCGGAGTATCTGCGGGTGGCCTGATGGAGGGGTGCCTCTTCTTGCGTGGCACACTGCCACTCGCTGAACTGCCTTGGCCTGGCAGCTTGCTGGCAGTGGTTGGTGCTGGTGTCATGGAGGGCCAGCCTCCTGGGGCATTTCCTGGGTGTTCCTGTTGGGACAAATTGACATATGCGTTACCACATTGGTGCTGAGGTGCTTGGCAAAACAACATTCGCTATCACTTGTACTATGTCGTCACTGTGTGTTGGGCATCCTGGGGGTGGAGGGGCTGCCATCATGTTCGGTGCCTGTGTACATGTGACCACAAAAGTGACGGGTGGAAGGTTTTGAATGAATCTGTACCACTGGCGTTGCTCTGGGCAACCTTCCACACCACCGTTTTTTAGCCCGTCTGCGCTATTGCAAAAGGAGTCCAACCATATGCAAATCAGTCTGGTACTGTCACCAATGGTAGCAGCCCAGCCCGAACTGCTAGGCCAGGTCCTCTCTGCACATGGCATACATGGCATACATTTCATCTGGATGACCAGGGTGGGGGTTGCCCAGCTTCATTTGGAGGTGCATCCGAGGGATTAGTTGAGCTATGGGTGGCCTGTACAGTGGTGCGTCTGGACTGTTGGTGACAGGTATATGGTGGTGCAGTCAGATGGGTGGAGTGCATTTGGCTGTGTGTGGGTCAGGCGGGCATAGTGTCAGATGTGTACTCCTCAATGTGTCTGTACATGGGCCATAGTAGACGAGAGGCTTGTGGCTGCATTGCAACTATCGACAGTTGTTCATCCATGGGCAGGGACAAGTTGCATTGTTGCATGGTGGCTAAATTGACTGTGCATGGGTGTCATGTCAGGGGGGCCTGTGGCCACTGGTTGCTGTCATTGGGGCCTGGTGCCTCACATGGATGGTGATTGCTTGCTGGGAGTCATGTTGCTTGCATGCATGGCAATGTCGTTGTGCGAGCATGCCTACAGGGTTGTCCATCGTTGGAAGTGTTAATGTGTTATTCAGCAGATTTAGCTTGGCTGCTGGCTCCTAGCTCTGCCGTGCCCACGCCCAGAAATCCGGACCATGTGCAGTATCCCACTGACCATCTCCTCCCATGTGTCAGTTGGAAGGGTTCCACTATGCCACCAGCAGTAGCAGCTGTCTCCCGGCAGTGGATGGAGATGAGGGTCCTGACCCTGGCCTTGAGCTCATCCCACCTCTTCTTCATGTCCTCAACATCACGTTGAACATGGCCTACGGCCACCACCTTGTCCCTGATTTCAGCCCATATGTTGTTTTTGTGCCGTTGACTGGTCTTCCTGTGCGATGCCCCATATAGCTCATCAGAGTCGGCAAGCACTTGCTCTGCCAACACTTTGAGCTCCTGCTCACTGAATTTGGGCTTCCACTGCCTCATATCTAGCACCCTGCCTTTGCCCTTTCCTGTGAACATGTGTGGCCTTAGCTGGGTATCTGGATGGCACCCCTATCTCGAAATATTAGATGGATTGCAATTTTCAAAATGGCCACCATGGAGCTTCCTTTTATAGCAATGACGAATTTCCCACGGAGGAATTTCCGCCAGTGGAATTTCCGCTGACCGCCATGGTGGTAACGGTAATTCCGCCATTTCTTAAGGGAATTTCATCATACTATGGGTTGTTTGGCAGTAACTCTGCTGGTCGAAATTACCGTTACTGCTATCGGTGTGTGCACACACCCGCCAGGTTGTAATTCAGCAGTAATTCTGCTGCGATGCACGGCGGTAAAGCTAATTCTGCCATAGCAGAATTACCGCTGAATTACAACCAAACTCGTAATGAGCCCCAATATGAGGACGCTGACGCATGAAGGATCATGCGTACCAGTAAACGTAGAGCAGGGATAGTGTTACAAGTACTACGTGCCCCCTGTGGATGCTCCTTTTTCGATTCCTAAGAAAACAATATTTAATACTCTCCAGAAACCACCAGATGGCAGCCTATGCAAAGTATGTGAAACTAAGCAGATTCACAAGCTCCTGAGATATATTTAATAAAATAACGTTTTTTGAGGTAAATTATCGTAGACTGATATGGAAATATGATAAGCTATGCATGAAGAAAAGCTTTATGAACTCAGAAAAAAAATCTTGATGATGGAAAGTTATGGTTACAATGCAAAACCTAAAAGAACAGTGAAATTCACCAGTTACGGTCACCAGCAGTGGCAAAGTCCATTTCCTGCCCATGTCTCAGAGTCTTTCCTCCCCCGGGGGAGCCAGTGAGGGCGGAAATTGCCGGTGTCCCCTCTCCATAATGCCCATAAAACACATTTCCCCCTCTGGGTAAATCTGGTGCTTCAGCTCTACATAAGGTCAGGGGAAGATTACCCATGCTATAAAAGGGAGAATCAGGGTCTCCACTATTGAGAATGTTTTAAAGCCCATTATGACTCTCGACACGGCAAAGCAGGTAAGCCAGCAGGGACCCTTGCAGGGAATCACCGAGACAACATAATGAACCCAATATGTTGGTGAAAGGAAATATAGATTGTCAGTCCTTCCCGCAGAAACCCATAAGCCAGAGGTAACACCCACAGAGATTTAACAAGATGACTGGAGATTCCTCAAAAAGGACAAAATCTTACCCGGTTTTACCAAAGGACCTCACATGTCAGATGGGACCTCTGTGGAAAACTGCTTCATTGACCCAGAGACCCTGCATGCTGCAAGAGGGTGATGCTGCATGTAGGTTCTCAGCTCCCGATCCGGTATGCCATAAGGGACCATTGCAGAAAGGATCTATGTGATTATTGCGACCCCTATAATTACAACGGCCGAAAATGCCGACTTTTTTTAACCCCCTTTAGACAGAGGGAGCTGGCAGCAGAACGCCTGCCTGCTTTCAAATATCTGCTGGGGCCTTTGAAGGCTCAGAGCAACATCAAGGCGCTGGATTTGTGACTAAGCCCCCCAAAAGCATATCAGATGGAACCAAACAGAACTAACAAACATGCCACCAGTACCAGGGCATGAGCCATGACCTGGGCATGTGATGGGCATATTACAAGCCAGATCCTGTCAGTTCCATGGTCACAGGTATGCAGAGCAGATGGAACAATCTGGGGCAGGGTGCGCACTCTGAGACTCGACCAAAGGGAAGAGTGAACCCAGGACAGTTGAGCCAACTGGCTCATCTGAGAGGTGATGGTCTTATATTAGAATCCTACCAAGTGAGCTGAGCAGTATATCACTACAAAAGGTGAGCTATGCACTATGGCCCTCCTCACAAAGACTGTAGTCAGTGGAAAAAGTGCTGGTAAAAGAGATATTGCCACTTTTACCACTCTGCCAAATTAGAGGTCCCAAAATATGGGTGTTAATTCAACTAGAGGAATTAGGCCTGGCAGAGATAATGCCAGCAGAATAACTGCAGAAAATCGGCAGAATTATCCCCGGCAGTCATTAGGGCCATGAATGCTAATGGTAATTCCACCACTTTACAAGTGGATAGACCACAGAAATACTTCCAAAAATGGGTGTCACTTCCACCAAAAATGCAGTGCAGTTACCTCCAAATAGAAGGTGGAGGTAAAAGCATCCAGGTGATGAAAGTAAATCCACAGGTGCCAACAATTGCCACCAAAAAGGTATTTAAGGAACACACCTTTCCCAAATACACTTCCAAGCAACATGCAGACACAACCAGACAAGAACTATGGCATCCACAACCTGCTACTGTTCACTGAGCTCCAATAGCATTCGAGGCCACAGCAAGCAAGGACACAGGCACCACAAAGCCAGAGGAGAAGTATGTTGCAGAAGCTGCCAATACCAATTTTCCATCCTTGCCCCCTGGAAATTGGCGACAAACAATTAGCCACACTTTATCGCTTGGACCGGCACACCATTGCAGACCTGCTGACCCTGATTGAGGTTGGTCTTCAGAGTGCCATCATCATCTGAACTGCCATCCCACCCGTGCAGAAGCTGGTGCCATCCTCTACTTCTGTGACACGGGTGCATTCTAGCACACTGTTTGGATGCTGCATGGCATGTCCCAGCCAGCATTCTCCAAAGTGCTGGAACATGTGTTGATGCACGCACGAGGCATGCCCATCAGCACATGTCTCTGTCCACAACCCTGGCCCAGGTGCACACTGCAAAGACACGGTTCTACGCCATTTGCCAGTTACCTGATGTCAATGCAGCACTGGACTACACACAGGTGACATTTGTGCCATCTACGGCAGTGGAGCCAGCACATCGAAACCAGAAACAGTATCATTCCATGAACATCAGATGGCATGTGATGGAGATCTCACAATCAGCAACTGCTGCACCCGATTTCCAGGTGCCACCCACGATGGCATTGTCATGCGGAACAGCACCCTCCCACCTTACACGAACACACACAGAGAACAGTGTACCTGGCCTTTGAGTAAATAGTTAATCTGACACTGATTTGGGAATGAGGCACACATGGAGACAGGTTTGAGAACAAATATGAGCAACCTACATGACTCATAAAGCCTAGTCCAACATGAATACAAAAGGATTTGCCCCATTACCTACCTTCCGCTGGCCCCAGAGTGACCTGAGAAAATTCTATAGGCTATCTTGGTATGCATGAAAGCAGGCACACAATTCCTCACATCAATCAAGGCCTCTGTCAAATCCAACAAGGCATTCCCAACCAATGCACTGGTATAGGCCAGTAAATGCCATAGTGCCCATTGCCATCGTATCCCCCTTCAGGGGTGATGCCTGAAGAGACAGAAACCCATGTACAATAATGCAGGACACTGCCCTCTTCTGCTTGCACCCATTGAAAGCCACTGGGAGCACACAAAGGCCACCGGCACAATAGGAATAGTAACAACTACTTTGCCATCCAACAGTCATGTACAACACTGTCCTTTCTACCTGTTGTAGGTGGCTAAGGCTATCCACAGTTATCATGGTTCTTGACACCTGTGAGCAACCCTGGTAACCACAGGAGGTAGACTATAATGAGGCATACAAGAGGACTAGAACATCCATTGAGCACACTTTTGGACTGTTAAAGGGAAGGTTCAGGTGCCTCCACCAGATATGTGGGGCACTTGTGCATAGCCCAGTTGAAGTTGGAAAAATTGTCTTCATAAGTGCAACGCTGCAAAACATGTACATACATCGGAACGTTCCAATGCCTCCTGATGAGGACAATGCACCCCCTGGCTCTGATGATGAAGAAGGTGCAGGTAACAACAGGGAACCTCGGGATAGATGTGAGGAAGTGAGAGAGGACGCATAATCCCCTGGGACCTAATGGACAACTATCTTTGATTCCACACATATGCACCTGTCACTGTCACCTTTCACTGAATGCACGTGTATCACTGAAACGAAATGACCACTGGATCTGTTGGCTGTCCTCCAAAGTGATTTATTTAACATGCACATAACCAGGATCCAAACCATATATCCCACAGCAGACGGGAAATACCCCCGATGCGGGAGTGAGGAGGCTGGTTTGTTTCATGTGTTTTGGTCGTGCACGCGGCTGACCAAATACTGGGCAGACGTGTGCGAAGCACTTGATACAATGGTAGATCAACCAATGGTATGGGATCCAGGTACATGCATACTGGGCACAGTGAGCAAAATTAATCCTACATGGCGTAAGTTGCTCAACCTCAGTCTGGTACTAGCCAAAAGGGCAATACTGATGCATTGGAAAAGTGTGGAGCGGCCTACGGTGGCTGATTGGGAAAGGGGAAGGACATGGGCAAATGACTGTGGAGAAGTATATGCTGGTTTACTATCCCACTACAGCCGTCCCAGAGATATATGGGGCAGATACAGACAATACTTGGCTGATAAATGTGCAAGAAATGCAGACTCAGAAATACTGTAATAATGTATCCAAGTGCTCCCAATTGTTGTATATGCATATGAGGATGACATAGTTAATAGACTGTCAAGTTATGAGGTTGCGTCTGTGCAAGTAAAATAATGTTTTTAAAAAAATGCACACAACCTCATCCTCAACACCTTACCCACTGTACACCCTCATCCCAAACACCTTACCCTTCCCATTCCCTTGTAGCCTGCAGTCAGTCACATGCAAGTGTCTACTTCTTGTGCTTGCTACCTTTTTGCGTTGGAGTGTTGGTACAAGGAATGCATTGCTGAGAGCACATTGGTAGTTTGCTTGCCACAGATCCCTCTGTTTGGGTGCCTGACACTGAACTAGCAATTTCACCCCTCTGCCCCCGCAGATGTGCTGCAGGGAGAGGGTTATAACCTGTGACACATTTTCATTATACTCCAGCTACCTTTGGCTCATATGTGTGATGCTGGCTGTGCCATCTGCTGCATGCCGACAAAAGCGGTCAGAGGCAGAAGCCACCTTTCTGGAGGCACGCTGCACGTTGCCTCACATTGCCTAGGAGTGGTGCAGTTGTTCCTAGGCAATGCGTTCCATCCACTCCTGATGCTGCTCAATCTGTGAGCCACTACCAGATGACATCCAGTGTGTGTTGCGGAACTGGGCTTGAAGGCACATGGTGGCTCCTTCCCTCAGAGCCAGAGCCTGTGCACCGTCTGCATCATCATCCTGTGGATGTGAGACAGTATCCTCTTCATGGTGCCAAAGCAGTGCATGGCGAGATGACAAAGGGGAGGGATTGGTATGCAGAGGTGATATTCTAGGAAGGGGAAATAAATTAATGGAGATGTGGCTCACTGGGGAGCTGCAGAGGTTTGGTCAGTGGTGCTTGACATGTGCTGCAAATGGGTCAGGTTAGGTGTTGGGTGTGTGTCCTGTGCAGTGGGCTTCCCAACATCCTTACTGGTGTTTGAAGTGGGGTGGTGGCTTTTACCACAGACTCAGTGCCAAAAGTGGTGTGATGCAGAAGGGTGGCAGGGAATTCAGCACGCTGCCCTATGACCACTGTGGTTGCCAAAAGGGGCTTGTTCGAATGGCAGGCAGTGTCACAGGTGACTGTTTGATGGTTGGTTGTATTTGGGCATGTGTGCCTTGGCTGGCCTGTGGTTTCATCTTCTTTCCGGTTGTGCAAGGCCATGGGTGCCCATGTAGACCTGTGTCCATGTTGTTTTGCAATCAGTTATTCTATCACCTGAGAGGTGCACTCCTACCCGCCATGGCGTGTGTGCGCGACATTTGGGAGAACACACTGTACATACAGAGGACTTGCTGCTACTAATCTGTTACACATGTTCTCTTTGGGGCCAAAAAACCAGCAGCTGTTGGATTCGCACTAGGCATTTTCTGGGCGGGGGCTGTTTGGCTGAATTGTGCTGTGAATACATGGAGGTGGTGCATGCTGCCAACAGTGGTTGGTGATGTACTCTGTGATTCTGTCCATGATACTTACTGTTGCATGTTTCTAATGAATGCCCTACATGAAGAGCCTCCTCCTTCTCTATGGTGGCCGTTTTTAGGGATTATCACCTGCCATGCCTCCTGATGTACAGTTCTATGGCATGCATATGTTTCTGCCCTTATCATGCCCAATGCCTGGACTTTCATCAGGGGGTGACTTGTATGTCTTAAACATTCATCCTTCCATAGAAGCTAGTATAATTGCCTCTTCTTAAACGCATTTTGTATACAACCTTCTTATAGGCTCGCTAATCATCAACATCAGTGTTCTTCATTTTGCATCTCCTTCTATTGCAAAGCATGGGTCTTTGGCTCAATATTCTGCTGCTGACCAAATTGATATAGTTCATGGAAGTAGAAATCTCTTCTGTACTTTCATTCTAGTAAAGCCCCATCTTTCAGTAGTTTCCTTGTACACGGAGGAGAAGGAAACAGCTGAAAGAATGGGGAATTATACCAACCTGTATGGAAGAATAAATATTTACAAGTCACCCCATGATAGAAGGCCAGACATTGGGTGTGACAGAAACATGCGCATGTCAGAGTCTTTGTGTTTCTGATGTTAGTACCTTGGTTTGTATTGTATATGTATATTGTCACTTATTCTGACTCTTGAACACAGGATTGTTTTTTAGCATATAGATGTTAGGAATTTTAGAGATTATTCTTGTTATGAAATTTCTAAATAAGTCTTGGTGTAAGAATTGAATGTAGTTGTGTACTTAGCTTTTCGGTTTAAGGGATTTGTTTCTAAAGACATGTCCTCAGAATATGTTTATGTTGGAAACATATGTTTTTCTGTTGGAAGCCCAGGAGCTGTCGGAAACAGGTTTGAACTATAGGTTCTGTAGTTTTTGCTTAACTGTATTTAAAAAATGACACCAGCCACAGCTCATCTTCTTCAGGCTTGGCCACTTGAGAGAAAAAAGAGATACAACATATTTTAATGTACCTGCTTGAATATCTGACTGAATCTCATTCCAGATCCTTCCTCACTCTTACCTCCCACCTGGCAGACCTTCCTGGAACGCTTTTAGGTTGGCCAACTGAGTCCCTAGCTTGGGCCATGCAATGAGAATGATGACTTGGAAGTATATATCTGACGATAGGCAGAGACATTGCTGGGGGGGCGGAGGGGGTCTTAGAGTGCTATAGCCCCGGGCCTTTTGGTTGTAGCCCTAGATAGAATCTCAGGGGCTACAACCAAAATGCTAGCTAGCCCCGAGTCCCGACAGTCCAGACATTAGCGTAGCTCCAGATCCTTTCCAGACCTAGCAACACCCCTGACCATAGGGCCCTAAATCTCTTTCTTATGAAATGTGCAGTTTGCTTTCTTTTGTCATTCTGTTACATGTATTAGGCTAATGTTCTTGTAAGTCTCATTCTTAATCTAGTCCAGTACCTAATGTCTAAATACCCAAACAAACCCTTCTTTAATACCTAAAGTTTTCAACTAAATTACTGCACAAAGTATATTTAAAGTTCCCTTGCAGCTCCTGCAAACATTGCAAATTATTGGATTTTGATTCTAAGTTTGACATACATGCAATTCATTTTCTTGACGTTACATCTCTGAAATACAAATTCAAACTTGTCATGGTATGTTAGCCCTGTATATCTGGCATTCGTGAACTAGCAGGTGCCACTTTGTTTTGCTATTTATATCGACAATGTTGTCATCAGTGGGAGTTGTTTAAGTGTAAAGGTGGTTGACATCTTGGAAGGGAATATGATGAATTATGTTAGTTATTGACATAAATGTAGGACTGATTTGGAAGTGATGGTAGTTGCCATCTTGAAATGGACCATTCACAACTATGTTAGTTATTCTCATTTTACATCAGGACCTTACAAGTTTCAAGATTTATAATGATTTATCTTGTTTATGGAGATTTGTTAGCATCTATTTTACAGTGTGTTACCCACATGTTCTTGGCCTTAAGAGATCAGTTAAAGTTACCCAATTGTTAGGTAATTTCAAAATGTACTAAAATAAATCAGGGATTTGTGACTATCTGGTCTTGATTCTGTTAAGGGCATCCATATATATGCTATGTAATCTAATTGAAATAAACAGGATTTTCCCTTTTGAAGATTTCAGTAACTTATTTACAGTAGAAAATATTGATCATTTAGATCAAATTGGGGTGTATACACCCTATGATTGTTGATATTAGTAATCCTGTGGTTCTGGTCTCAAGATGTTAACGGTTGCAGCATAGGTAATGAGGAAATACTCAGAATTTAAATGAAAAACGTTATCAACTAGTTAAAGATGTTGTCCCTTCATTGATCATGGTATGTTCAATTGCAGAATTGTCTTGCGTATATATGGCTGCAATAGATTTTTAAAAAAATGTTTAACATCTTTGACAGAGATCATCAGTTTCTGCTACACAGCCAGTCCCACGTCAATGATTTCATAATTCTCTTCTATTCCAAGGTATGTTAATCCCACTATCATTTCCCATTACCTCTTTAGCAAGTCATAAATGAGTTCACTCATTTGTAAGAATTAATTCAATTTATGATCTTTGTTTAATCCCAGGATGATTGTTCGTAACTGAAAAATACTTCCATGTTCCAGTTATCTTTGTAGCCACCTTTTTTTGTGGGTACAATCTTGTTTATTAAAAAGAAAATATGTTCTCACTACTCATTCCTTCATGTCCTTGTTTCCAAAGCAAAGTCAATGGATGACTTCATAGATTTTGCGATTTTAATTAATGAAGTATTCTTCAGATGTGTATTTGCAACTACATCTTATAACATAAACTGCAAAGGTGCTATCACACTTAATAACTTACATGTTTTGCCTTTTTCGTTAATACATTCTTTGAACTAACTTAATGCAAATTTACATAAACTGTATGTTCCACATTTAATGAAACCCTCTAAAAGTGGAGTCTATCCATATGCCCTTTTTCTCATTGTTTTCAGTTGCTCAAGTAACTTGTGGTTAAGATATTCCCCTGTTTTGGAGCATTTTATAAACTATGCTTGGTCCTTCTATGAACAACTGTATGTCTATCCCTTCCCCCATCAACAGTGGAGTCCCACAAGGCTGCTGTGTTTCGCCTACACTTTACAACATATTCACCAAGCCCCTATACGACCTCCTCGACTCGCTCGGCATAGCCTACACCAACTATGCCGACAATACACAAATTCTCCTCTCACTGTCCGGCTGTCCGGCTCTTACCACATAAATGCTGCCTCCCGCTCGGATACTTACGCCATCATCCAAGTCTGGATGGCAACCCATGGCCTCTGCCTAAATGATGAAAAGACGGAATTACTTATCACTGGAACACTGACAGCTCTAAAAAAACCTCAACCCACAATATAAAGCCTTTAACCATTGACGGCTCTATGGTCTCAGTATGCCCTTCTGTAAAACATTAGGAGTCTACATCAATACCACTCTGTCTTTAAATAGACAGGTTAATGTAATCTTCTCGGCTGCAGCCTACTCAACAAAACTGCTCAACGCAGCCAGACCCTACATCACCAAAGAAAACTGTCTCACTATCGCTTGCGCGGTGATGGGACCACGGCTCGACTAGTGCAATGTCCTATTCGCAGGCACCCCAGCCCAAAACATTAAAAAGTTCCAAATGATCCAAAACAATGCCCTTTGGGCCGCACTCAATATACCTAAATCCGAACACATCTCTGCTGCCCGCAAAGCAGCCCACTGGCTTCCCGTCAACAAGCGTATAATGTTCAAAAGCCTCTCTATTACACACAAATGCCTCTCCAATACAGCCCCACAATAATGTGTCAAACAAATCACCAAGGCCAACTCGAACAGACCAATCAGAACCCCATAAAGGCACAGGGTGGCCACACCCAAATTCAATCATGCAAAAGTCAGAGGTTCTGGCGTCCCAGGCCTTGCCGCAAATAATTTAATTCCCTTCCCCCCCTCCCTTAGTACTGAACAGTCCTACTGGACCTTCCGCAAGGCCCTAAAAACACAACTGTTTCCCTAACCCGCCACGCTGCCACAACCCTCCCAATGAATATACCACTACTGTCTGCTTACCGATGATCATTGATGTCTGT